>NC_089847.1:57988031-58330531 GCF_035609145.1 Eleutherodactylus coqui | reverse complement strand
ATTTATATCGATACATCTGTAACACCACAAATTCAAGCACCACCCAAGCTGCAGCCGTGTAAAGGAGCTCACACTAGCTATACAAAACAAATCACAATGTTAATTATCATCAATGTATTGGTGCACCACGTAGTGCTTATTTAGAGCACAAAATCAGGGGGCCCGCCGCTGGCCGCACCTGGACCGGATGGATGGCCCGCCAGAGGGCCCGCCGCTGTCCGCGCCTGGACCGGATGGCCCTCGCCAGAGGGCCCGCCGCTGGCCGCGCCTGGACCGGATGAATGGCCCCCGCCAGAGGGCCCGCTGCTGGCCGCGCCTGTAACGGATGGATGGCCCCCGCCAGAGGTCCCGCCGCTGGCCGCGCCTGGACCGGATGGATGGCCCCCACCAGAGGGCCCGCCGCTGGCCGCGCCTGGACCGGATTGATGGCCCCCGCCAGAGGGCCCGCCGCTGGTCGCGCCTGGACCGGATGGATGGCCCCCGCCAGAGGGCCCGCCGCTGGTCGCGCCTGGACCGGATGGATGGCCCCCGCCAGAGGGCCCGCCGCTGACCGCGCCTGGACTGGAAGGATGGGCCCCACCTGAGGGCCCGCCACTGGCCGCGCCTGGACAAGGTGGATGGCCCCCGCCAGAGGGCCCGCCGCTGGCCCCCGCCAATGCCATAGTATTACGTCATACTGCAGGAGCGATCAAAGCATCGCATGTTAAAGTCCCCCAGGGGGACTTCAAAGCAGTTTAAAAAAAAAGAATCAGTTTTTTTTAATTGAAAACAAAAAAATCACCCCCCTTTTGCCATATGTATTATTAAAAAATCTAAATAATAAACTAAAAATATGTATTTGGTATCGCCGCGTCCGTAAAAGTCCGATCTATCAAAGTAGTGCATTATTTTTCCCGCACGGTGAACGTCGTCCGAAAAAAAAAAGAAAGAATGTCAGAAATACACTTTTTTAGTTACCCTGTCTCCCAGAAAAAACGTAATAAAAAGCGATCAAAAAGTCGTATGTACTCCAAATTGGTACTATCAGAAACTACAGAACATCCCGCAAAAAATGAGCCCTTGCTAAACTACGTCGACGGAAAAATAGAAAAGTTATTGCGCGCACAAAATGACGGCAGAAAATAATTGAAAACAATTAAATGTCTTTAAAAAAAAAAGAGCAGTATAGTAAAAAAAAACCTATACAAGTTTGGTGTCGTAGTAATCGTACCGACCCATAGAAAAAAGTTATCATGTCATTTCTTTTGCTGTTTGTGCGCCGTAGAACTAAGACGCACTAAAAGATGGTGAAATGTCGTTTTTTTTTTCATTTTACTCCACTTAGAATTTTTTTAAAGTTTTTCAGTACATTATATGGTACTTTAAAGAGCACCATTGAAAAATACAACTCGTCCCGCAAAAAACAAGCCCTCATACAGCGACGTCGATGGATAAATAAAGGAGTTACGATTTTTTTAAAGGGGGGAGGAAAAAACGAAAATGGAAAAAGAAAAAGGGCTGCGTCATTAAAGGGTTAAGGGGCCAAATTGGGAGATGACAACTAGATAGAGCTATACAGCTCTTGGTATCTATATCCTTATGATAGCTTTTAGTTTAAAGTTCCCCTCTAGTTCGCCCATGGTTTTCCACAGGTGCAGTGATATCCAGGAAGTTAATACTTACATTAGTAGATAGGAACTATCTACTAATGTAATTACTGCTAGCTTTTAACCTGGTTTTATTTAGTATAACAGGATCTCATGTGTATAAGTATGCCCATAAATGCATAACAATTCATACAAAGCTGTTACATAGAAGTCTCACGATGGAGGAAGTAGAGATACAGTGACATCTGTTGACTATATATCGTTAATACAACGTTCTAGTACAGGTATAGAAAACTGATGAAATGTTCTATGGACTAGTGCTTATTATTTTTTATCGTATTTCATTTTCTGCATTCTCAGCATTTTTATTTGATTGAGAAAATCCTCAATTTAATGCTAAAATCCTATCTATGTGTATATGTATACCATAAACCACACATTTTGTATACTATGAGTTGTCCTCTATCGTTTTTAAATAACTGATAAGTTGTTTGAAATAACTAATACGACCTTTTAGAAGCTTGGATATAATGATCAAAATATTGAATGTATATAATAGTGGCAACTGTGGGGGTGTTGACCTTTGACCTGCCTCTCTGCCATATCTACTTATGAAAGTTTAAAGGAGTTATCTAGTTGTAGACTATTAGTGTCCTCTGGACAGGTCATAAATATTGAATCGAATGGGGATCTTTCGCCCATGATCCCCGCTGATCAGCTCTTCACAAGGTCACTGCACGCAACAATAACTAAGCTGCCTGTTTTCTGCAAAATTTGTCGCAGTGTGCTAGTGTATCGGTCATGTGAACAGCTCGTTGATGGGGTTCCAGGTAACGGACCTGCTCCCGATAACTATTGGCGACTTGTTCTGAGGATAGACCATCGACAGTTTACAACTGGACAACCCCTTTAAATCTCTGTCTATTGTTTTGTCTGATTATGGGCTGACAGAGCTGCCAGTTAGGGTGGTGAACTGTGTAGCCCTATCTTGGTTTCATGGTACTTACCTTCGCAGGTTCTGGTTTTGCCAATATACCAATCTATTTCTATTCTCAGTAGAATGCAGTCCTAAGCTCTCACTCACGACCTGAAGGTTGTGTGTTCAATCCTCACGTGGTTCAGGTAGCCGGTTCAAGGTTAACTCAGCCTTCCATCCTTCCAAGGTCGGTAAAATGAGTACCCAACTTACTAGGGGGTAAAGATGACTGAGGAAGACAATGGCAAACCACCCCACAAAAACAGTCTGCCAAGAAAATGTCACGATGTGATGTCACCTAGGAGTCGGTCACGATTTGGTGCTTGCACCAGGGGACTTTACCTTTACCTATTTCTATTCTAGGGATGAAAAGATTGTAATATATAATGGATATGGCGTATGTTGACAGATCGATTGTAATATATTATGCAGATTGACTGCTCAATAACCTTTGAACTCCAATTGCATGGCCTGAAGAAGCTATTAGCCCAATTAGGTAGGTTTTAATACTGCAGATCCACATGGTTATTAATCGTAGTGTTGAGTGGGATTTTATAAACTCTTATTCACATCTAGCTGAAGTGGTCATTCACCATGTGCAGATTTTTTCCCCAACAGGGCTTAGTTTTACCAAAATCTATATTGTAGTTTTCATTACTTGCTCTTGAGTGACTTTTACCTGTTTTTTTTATGCTGTTTCAGCTCCCTTTATGTTTTTGGAGCTCCCCCTCGCTCAACACATGGCCACTACTAATAGCACAAATTAGAAAATTGAAGCGACTCTCAGGGCACCTCCTTACTTAAAGGGGTTTTCCCGCGAAAGCAAGTGAAATTACACACTTCTGTATGGCCATAGAAATGCACTTTGTAATATACATCGTGCATTAAATATTGGCCATACAGAAGTTATATACTTACCCCCCCCCCCCCCCCCGGTGTTGGCGTCCCCGTCTCCATGGCGCCGAACGAAGCATTCTTCTGCCTCGATTAGACGCGCTTGCGCAGTCTGCCTCTCTGTCCCGTTGAATGATTGGCTGCAGCAGTCATGTGGTGTCCATTTCACAACAAAGACCAGGAGGTGCGGCGCTGCTGGTCAGGTGAGGCCACTACAGGCCGCTGGGAACTGGAAGCTGTGGAGCGCTGACAGCAGGAAGCCTTCGGAGGAGGGGAAGCACCGGGTAGTATGAAATCAGCTGTGGATACGCGTCTGATTTCCAGTCAAAATTCGAACCAATTGTACGAATTTTGACTTGTTTTTGGATGTGGAATTTGCTCCCTGTGGTTTTTGTAACAGCCCTGTACTTTTTATAACATATAATCATATGTTCTGATAAGCCCCGCCCCTGACCACACCCCTTTGTCCTGCTTTGACCCTGGAAAAATCTGGTCACCTTATATTAATCCTACCACAAAAATGTCAGTATGAACATATAGGTAAATATGAGTATAAATATAGTCTAATTCAAATCATGTGACCTTCATAAATAGGTAGAAAAACGGGAATTTTTCTTACCGATAATTCCCTTCCTTGAAGGCATCATGACAGCATACGCTTGGAGGTTGCTCACCTGCTGACCTGATGGGACAGGAAAAGGCAGAGCATAAAAGAAACCTCCCCTCCACCAAACACCAGTGTGTTCCAAATAACCACAGTGACAGAATACTTAAGCAGAAGGTGTGTTTTTATTGACATTACACACCTCAGACAAAGAAATCATAAGCATACACATTACCTCATGTGTTGGACAAAATAAGGGTAACCATGGCGGTAGGGGGGGGGGGGGGAAGCCCGTATGCTGTCATGATGCCTTCAAGAAAGGGAATTATCGGTAAGAAAAATTCCCGTTTTCCCTTCGTCATCATGACAGCATACGCTTGGAGGAATACCAAATAACTGGCATGGGCTTTTTTAGGGAGGGATTACCGCTTGGAGTACCTTCCTACCGAAGGTTGCGTCCTGACTACATTTAAAGTCCAGCCTGTAGTGTTTAATAAACGTATGGCCAGAAGTCCACGTGGCTGCGTTACAAATCTGCTCGATTGACGCGTGCGCTCTTTCTGCCCAAGAAGATGCCACCGCTCTCGTCGAGTGGGCCTTCAATCCTTCTGGAGGAGGGATGCCCCTGGCCTTGTAAGCCTCCTGGACCGCTCTCCTGAGCCACCGGGCGATCGCATCTTTAGAAGCGGCCCTTCCTTTGGCCTGCCCCTGAAATTGAACGAAAAGTTTATCGGTCTTTCTGAAACTTTCCGTTGCCTCAAGGTACGCTAGTACAGCTCTTTTGACATCTAGATTATGGAGCTTCTGCTCCTTTTCGTTTTTGAAACCCTGGCAAAAGGCTGGAATGACTATCGGCTGGCCTCTGTGGAAATCTGACAAGACTTTAGGCTGAAAGGACGGGTCTAAAGAAAATACTATTTTGTCTGGGTGAATAGTCATATATGGGGCCCTTCGTGAGAGGGCCTGGATTTCACCCACGCGTCTAGCCGACGTGACTGCCACAAGGAGGGCTACCTTATACGTCAGCAAGGCGATGGATAGATCTCTAATAGGTTCAAAAGGGGGATCGCAGAAGGCCTGAAGGACTATGGTCAGATCCCAGGGGGGTGCCGTAAGCCTTGTAAATGGATGCAATCTACTTGCCCCTCTAAGAAATCTCCTAATCCACCTGTGCTCCGCAAGCGCGAGATCAAAAAATGCCCCCAAAGCCGCAACTTGGACTTTGAGGGTATTCGGACTCAACCCTTTATCCAGGCCCGCCTGGAGAAAATCTAGGATTTTACGGATGTCTGGCTGATCTAACTGCTGGATGTCCTGGCCTATCCACTCTGAGAATTTTTCCCAGACTTTGGAATAGATCTTTTTTGTCGAGGGTTTAAGGCTCTCACTAATAGTGGAAATTACGTTAGGAGAAAGACCCTTCCCCAAGAATTTTACCCGTTCAAGATCCAGGCCGTAAGCCTGAACTTGTTAACCTCCGGGTAAAGAAGAGGGCCCTGCAGCAATAGGTCGGGTCTTGGTGGAAGGTGGAAAGGCTCTCCTACTAACAGAGATCTCAGGAGGGGAAACCAAGGTCTTTTGGGCCAATAAGGTGCTACCAGAATTACTGACAGGCTTGACCACAGTAATTTCCTTAGTAGGAGCGGAATTAATGGTAAAGGGGGAAAAGCGTACGCCAAGTCCCAAACCCAGGGGTGAGAGAGAGCGTCCGTGCCCAAGGCCTGTTTCTCCGCGCCTCGGGAAAAGAAAAGCCGGCACTTGGTATTTGCGCTTGACGCAAATAGGTCTATTTCTGGTACCCCCCATTTCGTCACGAGCAGGCTGAACACCTCGGGATGGAGTTCCCACTCTCCTGGGTCCACTTTCTTCCTGCTTAGAAAGTCCGCGGCTGAATTCTCGGCTCCTTTTATGTGAAAGGCCGACAGTGACTTGGTTGTGAGTTCCGCCCACTGAAGGATCCTTCCCGCCAACTGCTGCAGTAGAGGATTCCTGGTGGTACCCTGGTGGCGAATGAGTGACACTGTCGTCATATTATCTGAAAAGATCCTCACATGCTTCATCCCTAAGAGCGATTGCAGGCTACGTAGGGATTTCCACACCGCATTAAGTTCTCTAAAATTAGACGAACCAGATCTCTCATGAGCGTCCCAAGTACCCTGTATATGACCGCCTTCAAAGTGGGCCCCCCACCCTTTGGCGCTGGCATCTGTTGTGATTATTATTGCAGAGTCCAAGTTCCATTCAGATGCCCGTGACAGGTTGTCTGATGACAACCACCAGCGGAGTGAAGATCTGGCTTTAGCAGAAATAGAGATTGTCTGGTCGAGTGAGGACTGTAACTTGTCCCAATTCGGAAGGATTAATGACTGGAGACCACGACTATGGAACTGGGCCCAGGGAACCACGCCAATACACGAAGTCATTAGCCCCAGGATCCGCATTGCGTCTCTTACTGTTACTCTAGATTTTTTATAGAGAGTGGAACATTCCTCTAAAATATGCTGTTTCCTTAGAGGAGGAAGGGACGAATTTTGGAGACTGGAATCCAGAATGACTCCTAGGAATTTTTTCCTGGTTTCTGGTTCCATGTTGGATTTTAGATCATTAATAATCCAACCCAGGTCCTTAAACAGTTGAAGCGTGGAACCCAAGTGTGACCTCAGAATAGTCGGGGAATCTGCCACCAACAGGAAGTCGTCCAAGTAGGGGACGATAATAATCCCACGATTGCGCAAAAAGGCAACCATTTCTATCACCACCTTGGAAAAAATTCGCGCAGCAGAGGAAATTCCAAATGGGAGGCAAATAAACTGAAAGTGACAGATTTCCCCTTCCATTCTCAGCGCAAACCTCAGGAACTTTTGCGCGTTGGTGTAAATAGGGATGTAAAAGTAAGCATCCTTTAGGTCAATTGTACCCATTACATTATCCCTGGCAATTAGGGGAGTTGCAGTTCTGATAGTCTCCATTTTAAATTTTCTATACTCAATGAATTTATTCAGTTCTTTGAGGTTAATTATTGTGCGGTGGGAGCCATCTGGTTTGGGAACCAGAAAAAGGGGGGAATAAAATCCCTTCCCCTGTTCCTTTTTGGGGACGGGGATAACCGCGCCGAGATCCAGCAAGTTCTGTACACCTCTCAACAGAGCCTGCTCTAGGGCTGGAGACTGGATTGAGGTTACAATAAATCTGTCAGGGGGGCGAGATTCTAGTTCGATCTTGTACCCCTCCGCCACCAGGTGTAGCACCCACTCGTTAGTCGTTATGTTACGCCAACTAGTGGCAAAACGAGCCAGTCTACCGCCCACCGGGCACGAAGATGCGGGCTGAGCGATAATAAGAGTCTTACCCCTTCCACCCTTCGGATAAGACCATCTTCCGGTCTTCCCTTTCCCAGCGTATGTAGACGAGGGACGTGGAGTGAAGGGTCTTTTGGGCGGTCTGATGGCTGGCAGTCCCTGGTTCTTGTCAGCTGCTTTTTCCAGCAGGCGATCCAGGTCCAGTCCAAAAATGCGTGCACCCCGAAAGGGTAGGGCATACAGTTTGTTTTTGGATGTTAAGTCCCCCGACCACTCCTTTACCCAGACTGCCCTTCTGGCGGTGTTGGATAGGACCGTTTCCATAGAGGCATCCGCCAGAAACCCCGTTGCCATCTGTAGCAGAGGGATGCCGCTCGCCAACTCTTCCCTGGAGGCTTTTTGGTCGATTAGGGACACGAGCTGATCCAGCCAGACCGCCATGGAGCGAGCCACAGAAGTGGCCGCGATATTGGATTTTATAATAAGGCTGGACGTGGACTAGGCCTTGCGCATGGTCATGTCCATTTTATTATCCAAGGAGTCCTTTAAGTGGGACATATCTTCAAATGGTAATCCAGACTTCCTGGACACCATAGCGATAGCCGCATCTACTTTCGGCATTTCGTCCGGAAACGCCACCTCGTCTCCCGCAAATAAAAGGCGCTCCTTGAACTCCCTAGGGATTAGCGGAGTCTGATCCACACAAAGCCACTCGTTCAGGATTAGTTGTTTGAGTGTGGCATTTACAGGAAACGAAGATTTCCGTTGTGGAAGCAATCCCGCAAACATATTGTCTTGTGCTGTGCGGGGTTGCTGCACATCTTCCTCCACCTGCATGGTTCTACGTACAGCTTTTAAAAGTTGATCCATGTCAGCGGTGGAAAAAAGGTACTTTTTCTCCTCCTGCAACACTTCCCCAAGATTATCAAACTCCAAATCTTCCGCTATGTCAGAGTCGGACTCTGACACAGCCGGAGCAGACCTTCGTGTAACCCCAGAGGGCCCAGGTTGGAGGTCCGAGGGGGAGGACTGAACTTCTTCCCGGACGACCGACCGAATTTCGGACATGAGGGAAGATTTTTCCTCCTGCAGAACTTTTGCAGAACAAACGGCACATAATGTTTTGGTGTAGGAGTCGTCGAGTTTGGCCAAGCACACTGGACACTTTTTACTCCTCCTCCTAGCCTCCCTAGGTTTTTGAGTATCCCTGTCCTGAAATGACAAGGGAGAACTCTGTTAGGAAGGAAGTGTATGTAATGCAGGTGTCTGTAGGTTGGCCCACTGGACCACTTACAGTTTGGAGATTCTCTGGGTCCTCTCTGGCCGACATCCTGCGCTTGTGGGATCAACTCCTGTACTTAGGATCAATTCCTGGCGTGAAGAAACACCAGCCCTGGTGCAGAGGAGCTTTAAAAAATTGAATCCGGCGCCAGCCGTGCTAAGCCACGCCCACTTTCGCGCTAGGCCACGCCCCCTTGCGGAGCGTCTGACATCACCGCGTCACTCCCGGAGCTCCGCTGAGGCCACGCCCCCTTGAGGAACACTGTTGCTCGGCCCTGGACCCAGTGATGGCGGCCGCCGACAAAATGACGGCCGCAGTGGTGCCGGAAAGCCCGTACGTGGACCCAGGCCCACGCAGTCCCCGGTTAGCTCCCAGATGAGGTACTTCCCACTGGGGCAACCGGGGCTGCCCGGAGAGATGCCGCCGCCGCTCACCGGTAAGCCCTGGAACCTCCGGCATGGGACAGCATCGCTGGAGCTCTGCCGCTGCTGTCCTGAAGGGACAGGAAAAACACTGGTGTTTGGTGGAGGGGAGGTTTCTTTTATGCTCTGCCTTTTCCTGTCCCATCAGGTCAGCAGGTGAGCAACCTCCAAGCGTATGCTGTCATGATGACGAAGGGAAAATATCATTATTAGGTAACAAAACCCAATAATACAAATTATTAAACTATTGGATAGCCCGTCTCATAAGGCATCTACTTAAGGGCAGAAAAGGCTTGGCACAGGGGCCGCTAAATATGGACTCCCATGTGCTCGCCAACAGCACGCTGTACATTCCTGTACAGGGCTTAAATGTAAGCACTGAATGGGGCAGAAACTACTGGGCACAAGAGCACTGACCCCCTCCCCCCCAAGCCTGGTTCTGCCCACATCCCGCTATACATCTCTGTACAGGGCTTCGATGGGGGCGCTGAATGCAGCAGGAGAGGCGGGACACAGGTTGGTGAAGCAGAAGCAGCAGAGCCATGCGCACAGCTTAGTGTAATGGGAGCTGCTTTCTGCCACACTGCTGAGTGGGTGGCACGGTATCATTCTCCCTCACTACCAACCCTTCCGCTGGTGAGTGCGGGACACAATGTCTTCTACTGTATAAACAATTAGGTGTCAAGTCCCCCTTTATTGGCCCACATATATAAATACCTTAGCGAGTCATGTAATCATCCAACCACAAGGTGGCAGTATTTCAGTTGCAAGCAGACACAGTACACGCTGAGACATATATTTATTAGATAATATGACCGGATATTTATATCTTATCCAGTCGAAAACTGCTGCAAATGAAAAATGAAGAGAGAGCAAATAAATAGGAAGGCTGCTACATCTCAGAAATGCCACAACAATGCATGCAAATGAACTTAGAATGCATTTGTTAAGTCAAATCTCCATCTTTTGAATGACAATACAACACCTATAGTCATGTGCACCGAAATACATGTATATATGTGAGGCAACGGGATTGAAAAATAACCCACAATTATTCAGATAAATGCTGAGGAGAACCCCTCATTTAGATCTAGTGGATTCCGACTATTCAATCTGAGTATCCATTTAGCTTGTTCTCGTACTGTAGGAGTTTTTTTATTCAGATAACCAGAAAGAGAGACATAGAGAAAAATAAGAGGGAAACAAATGCCTAGACGTTACTGGGTAATAAAGCAAGAAACAGTGCGGCCTATCCATGAGAATACGCTGGTGTACAGGTCTGTGACCGGGTCTTCTTTATGCACTTCCCAGTCAGAATTGGGTTACTTGTAGGCACTGGCGTAACTATAAGGGAAGCAAGGGATGCGGTTGCACCCGGGCTCAGGAGACTTAGGCCTCATGTCCACGGGGAAAATAAGAATTAAAATCCGTTTTTTCCGCACGCGGATCCGCGCCCCATAGGAATGCATTGACCACCCGTGGGTAGATAAATACCCGCGGATGGTATTAAAAAGTGAATAAAAAAATTTCTGGAGCATGAAAAAAAATGGACATGCTCCATTTTAGTGCGGATCACGAGTGCGGAAGCTCATAGAGCACATAGCTCAATTGATCTCCCGCATTAAAAATAAAAGACAATTACAGTGCATCCGCAGCCCAAATCCGCGCTACAAATCCGCAGCGGATCTGATTTTCCCCGTGGACATGAGGCCTAATTCTTAATTTGCCCGTGGACATGAGGCCTAAATGGAGCATGTCCGGATTTTTTCCTGCACGCGGGACCCGCGCCTGCAGGAAAAAATGACATCCGCAGGTATTTAACTACCTGCGGGTGTCTAATGCATCCCTATGGGGTGCGGATCCGCGTGCAGAAAAAACGCTCCGGATTTTAACTCATAATTTGCCCGTGGACATGAGGCCTTTAGGATACTCGGGGGACATGAACTAGCAGAGATTTCTCTCCATGACAATAAACAGTCTAATGAACCCCTGCAGGCTGCTGATACTACTTTGTACACCGGCACTAGCTGCATGTTGGGGGAATACAGCCATCCCATCGCTGACCGTCACAACACATTGTAGGAAGAACATTCTGACATTGTAACATGGAAAGACATTGTAACTACTGGATAAATATTCATCCGTTTTTGCTAAATAAAAATTAGCAATATGGAGGCAAATACGGCAATAATAGGTCATGCTGCAATTTTAAAAAACGGCAGTAAAAAATACAAGATAAGACACTCCTCCTGACCCACGTCGCTGGCCTCTCATGAGCTAAGCCAGAAACCTACTGCACACTGATGAGGGCCAAACACCCCGAAACAGCTGTCGGTGCATGGTTCTCTGGCTTCTTATTCCCAATCATTGTTAGACTTGTTAGAAAGTCACATTGATTTCAAGGAATGCTGCCATCCAATAGGTGGCGCTGCAGAGGTATTTTACCAAACCCACATGTGTAAAGACAATGTACAAAGCGGAACATGCTGTGTGCAAAACCTGCAGAGTCACACAAGGCTGCACACAGAGTCACAAAAAACATACTTTGATGCTGCTGCTTGATGACACTGGGCTGCTGCATACAGGGCACAGCCCAAACCGCCCCCTAGTCTCTAGCTGTCAGAGAGGGGGATAAGTCAATCAATGCAGTGGCATCAGGCAGCAGTGTCAGTGGCAAACTATAGTACATTTTTCTTGGCTGCTTCATTGCTTTCTTTGGAGTTTTGGGGTCTATGGACTGGCAGAGGCCCAACATCTCAGTGACTATGTTAAGGGGGGCCTCTGGACCCCCTGGCTTATGGGCCTGGTCACAATTGCAACCTCTATAGCTATGCCTCTATGTTTATGACCACATTTAGGTTGACTTCAGTCTACAGAGCTAGTATCTGCAAAACTCACATCATTGCACTCAGCTGAAAAATTATCCCCATTCCACTAAAGAACATAACAATAGAATTTGGGGGAATCATGTTTGTCCTCAGGGCATGAAAATATAAGCTACACAGGTGAGTCCTAGAATTGCAGTTAAATAATATGCTGTAGGTAAGGTGGAATTTCCCTTTCAGTAGGCACTCATCAGGATGAATGCAGTGTCACTGAATATAGGGATGTTCCAGGCTGATGACAATGAGTGCACTGGTGGTGGTGATGTCTGTGTGCACACTTCTTATAGATGACAGCAGCGGCTCACGGGATAAAGTTGCGGTAGACGATCACTTAAATATCCATCACTTTATTGTACAAAGAAAATGCCCAGTATGTACAACAGCATTGGCGATGTTTCGACAGCACCTTCCAGTAGCAAAGCACTTTTATGATGCTGGCCACACCATCGCCCAACTCCGCTATAGGGTCATAGATTGGGTACCACCAAATATTCGCGGTGGGGACAGAGCTAAAAAACTTGTTGGAACTCAAATGCATATTCGAACTAGACACGCTCCAACCCAAGGGCCTTAATCTTGACTATTATTTTCTTCCGTATTTATGATTATTGTTATTGCACTGATTGTTCTGCTGCCATGTTTTTAACAGTTTTTTTCTTTCTCTTTATGTTTTTAGTTGTCCTTGGTGTGGCGGCTCCAACATGGCTTTCCCTCTGCACCTACTCATTTCTTCCATTTGTGTCATTTACTGTGGATTTTGATTATGCATTTTGCGATTTTTCATATTTGCGATTTTCATATTTACAGCGCATTTATGGCATTTAATGTAATTCATGTATTGCAAATAAAATGGTTGTGTTTTTCACATATATTGGACTTGACATCGATAGATTCGTCTATGTGGAACATGTGGTACTTACACATATATATATATGAAACATGGTACCTTTTCTTGTTGATATGAAATATGTGGTTCTCATGGTACCCTAGTGTATATTTGGGACATATTTGTTTAGGTATAACATTTCCTTCTATGACGTTTATGTGGCCATTCATCATCTATTCTTTGATTATTGACTTTATTATAATTCCACCGTATAAACTAAGCCATGACAAGTTTTTTGACACTGGTCCTAATGCACTGCGGGTGCATATACATTGAATTGGTTGAAATATGCTTCATCGTGTTAATCTATTATTTGGGAGTCACTCCCGGGTGCCTGTGTTCTCATAGGCTTTTTATTGGCCTGACATGCTTACTATGTAGCTATAGACACAGGTTTATATTCTGCACCCACGCTGCTCATTGCACGATGTAATTTCCGCCCGGCCTTGAGGCCGAGTGTGATGTATTTCCGATTCTACACATCTCGGGTTTCCCTCTGGCGTGATGCTGTTGATGGGATTGTTCTGTGTAGACGATGTGCAGTGCACGATGTCACTTCCGCCATGTTATGAAGCCGAGAGTGACGTATTTCCGGTTTTATGTACCTCGGGTTTTCTTCCGGCACGGTGTTGTGAATGTTCTGCGCAAGCGCTGTGAAGCGCGCAACGCCACTTTCGCCTTGGTATGAGGCTAAGTGTGTCGAATGATCTGCGCATGCGCGAGACGTCACTTCCGCCCTATTGTGAGGCTGAGTGTGACGTACTTCCGGTTCCACATAGTGACTGAAAATGAAGGTAGCCGGTGGGAGGCCGCTGTGGAGACGCACCACCTAGGACTCAGGTGATTTGTATTGTGTGTTAATTTTATGGGCAGGGAGTTTCACTATTTAAGGAAGCATTTTACTGTTGCAATATGAGCTTGACAAAGACAGCGGTGCTGCCGAAACATCGCCAATGCTGTTGTACATACTGGGCTTTTACTTTGTACAATAAAGTGATGGATATTTAAGTGATCGTCTACCGCAACTTTATCCCGTGAGCCGGTGCTGTCATCTATAAGAAGTATCTACTATTTACCCATTTGTGGTCCTTTTGTGCCCAGGATCCAGGAGGCGAGCACGGCGAGTATTTAAGGATTCTCCACACTTATTATAAGGCATCTGATATTTGGTGCTGCTGTTTATCTTCACTTTTTGCATGTCTGTGTGCACAGATCAGGGCTGTAGACAATGTAGTCCACGCTGAGTGCACATGGCACATGTAGTCATTCCTGTTCCTGAGGTCATACTGCACACAGCACTAACCCTGCATCACTCATCGCATGGAGAAGGAGAAAGACCTAAGTCATGGTTAACTTTTTTTTCAGACATTCTGTAGTTGTCTGATCTTGGGCTCAGTTTATGTCACATATATATATATATATATATATATATATATATATATATATATATATATAAAATGTTGAAAATACCTTCAATCTGTAGCTCTGATGAATGCCTCCAATATATGCAACTGTATGCTACACCGTACCGTATGCCCCCATTGTTCACCACTAGGAAAACAAAGCATACTATGCATATTGCATTGTTCGTTTTCTTGCAGTGCTTGAATGTATAGAAAAAACGCAGTATGTTCTGCTTTCCTACACAGCAGAGAATTAAAGCTATACAGACTAGGGGCGATTTTAGACGAGCAGATGTCAAAATATGGTTGCCGCCTCAAAGCATATCTGCACATGAACAAATCATCTAAAAGTGTCCTTATACACATTCATTTCATTTGGACTGCTGGGGCTAGCTCCAGTCTTAGGGTGACTACCGACTACAGTTCTTTTTCACAGCGAAATTCGCAGCGTTTTTTTTCTCCAGGGGTCTATGGGACTTGTAATGTTAAAATCGCATAGCGCAAATTCGCGATTTTGCGGTAAATTGTAATTTTGCCGCGATGCGTTTTTAACTTTAGCCCCATAGACACCTGGAAAAAAAACACTGCAAATTCGCAAACGCTAGTGGGTAGTCACCCTTATTGAAATTAATGGAGCAGCTGAGTGCATGCAGGCATCAGAGATGTCATCATCTATAATGAGGCCAATTTATGGTGCTGCCGCTAAGGTCAGACACTTGTAGCTTCCAGTAAGAGAAAATAGTGTCAGGCAATTGCTGAGCTTTGTGGAGCACATCTGCAATCCCAACTACTTGGAAGGCTGGTGGATCACTTGAGTCCAGGAGTTCTGGTCTGCTCTGTGCTATGTTGATCAGGTGTCCACACAAAGTTCGGTATCAATATGGTGACTCTTGGGGAGCTCGGAGCCACCAGGTTGTCCTAAGGAGGGGTGAACCGGCCCAGGTCGGGAACGGAGCAGGTCGTCAAACCCCCGTGCTGATCAGTAGTGGGATTGCGCCTGTGAATAGCCAGTGTAAAGCAGCCTGTAAAACACAGTGAGACAGTCTTTATGTACCTGTATAGTGGCCCAAAGTTAGGGTCACTCTAGTACGTGTTTGTCTACCCCGTGTGGATTGTGTGTGTGTCCATATTGTTGTTTGTTTTTTTGTGTATGTGGTAACCTCTTTGAATAGTCCTGAGGTCATGATTTTGTGTTGGTGTCATTAAATTTGGTTGGTTTGTAAGCCTGTCTCCCTAAACTGTTCTGTGTGGTGTGGTTGGTGGAGAGATAGGTTGAGGGGTGGGGTTAGTTGGTGTAGAGGGAGAGAGAGAAGAATGTAGTTGGTGAAGGAGGACATTTGTAAGGGAGGCTGAGGCTCTGACGCTTCTGCCTGAGCCCGTCTCATTTAGCCATGGAATGCCACCCCTCAGGGGACCTGAAGTCAGAATCAGTTTCTGAAGAAGTCGGCAGTGAATGTTACTCACTCGCCTGCTTAACTACTGAGTGGAGGGACAGGACTGACTCCGCTGCTGCAAGTCAGAGGACAAGTCTGGCGTGAGTGACTGCCCAATAAATGTCGCTAGGTCAGCAAGGAAAGGGCTCAATAAGTAGGGAAGGACTCTTCGTGTTTTCCCCTCCATGCTCGGGATGCTCTCCACAGAAATTCCCATCAGATTACTGAGACTGATGGCAATTAAATCTTGGGGAACGAGTGTCTTTTCTAGCTCAAGTGTGTCGGAGACTGTAAAGGGAAAAATGGGCCAGAAGTATTGTACATAAGACCATTGCAGTGTATTCTTGAAAAAATTTTATTTTTATGCCCAACGAATCTCAGTTGGAAATGTTGTGTAAAAGCTGTGTGCCTCTGGTTTAAACTACACTTTGGCTATAGACTCAATTGTTTGGTATTGGTAATTCATTTCGTAAAACAGGCACAGGTGTCACATGAACAGTTAAGTTATCATATCTAATAGCACAGCTGCTAACTTTTACCCTTGTGTCAGTCGAGTCAGGTCACATCTCGATGATCCAGGAGGGGACAGAGCCATCGTGACTCACCATTGTGTGCCCTGCTGTCTCCCCAACAAAAGGTCTGGATTTGGCCGCTGTATCTGTAAGTAATTTACAGTGCCAGTGAAGAAGAATCCTGGGCTTCTCTCTGGAAAAGTTACTGCTCTCTTTTCTATAACCCAATTTCCAAGAAAGTTGGTATGCTGTATAAAATGTAAATAAATAATAAACCCCCCCCCCCCCCCCATTGGCCTCTGACCAGGCAGCATTTCTGCAGGCTTTCCAATCACCATGGCTGACGTAGCAGAGTCTTACCGCTAACCTCTTATCGCAACGCAAAAAGTTAGTTGTCAGACTCTGCATTGCCGGACCGGAGCTACAGGCAGGGTGTGTAGAATTCCTGTAAAGGGGTTATCCTGGCAGTGCCAGGCTGTATACACTGGGATTGGAGCAGTGGTTTCTGCTCCAATCCTGATCTATCCAGGTGGTTGCTACCTGGATAACCCCTGGATAAAAGTTTAATGCACAGCCAGTGGGCCACATAAAACGGGACTTGAACACGTCAATCGACAGTGCCCAAACTAAACCTGAATTAGTCGCTGAAGACAACCCGTTACACTCCATGGCAATCCAATTTCGCTATTTATGACACCACTGCAAACGGAGGTGAAGGTAGATGGGTGTCAAAGGCAGTATGCATAATGGACAGCATGAGACCAAATGTCCTTCAGTCAAGTGCCTGGATATAGTTCCGAAAGACACAAGGGTCTTTAACGTTGGTGCCTCCTGGCTCTGGGTAGACGACAGGGAAACAGTTGAAGCTGCTTGTGCAATGAACAGATAATCCTCTCTGCTGGTAGTCTGTCAAGGGCATCCTGAGCCCAGTTGCCTTGTGTGTGCCCTCTTGTCTTCACTGGTCCCAATATCTCCTAAAAGCCTGGTCAGAGCGACTCAGGTGGCGGGCAATTCCTCTATACAACATCTAGCTTCTTGCATTCCAATAATGTGCCGTCTCTTAAAAGTCTGTTAACTGAGCAAAATATAGGCAAGTCTAGTGGCGATCAAGCTCTACACAAACGGAAAAAGAGGTCTTACTACATACAAGTAGCCTCGGCCAAGGGTGGAATCACTTTTAGGGCCTCAGGTGGCAAGACCATTCATCTAATCACAACACAACTCTAATCATTCACATAGCAGCCTAAGGGCACCTACCCACTCGCAATATATTTTCTTGCGATGCGATAGAGAGTGAAAACACATGACTATGAAACCAATGATTTTCAATGGTTTCATACTCATTTGTGATTTTTTACGCTCAATCCTCGCAACGCAGAGAAAAATAAAAACACCACATCAAGGGCATCCTCTGTCACAGCTTTGGCAGCAGTGCCAACCCCATTAAAAGCAATGGGATAGCATCACAGACTTCTGTAACAGCTGTGGCAGAGGATTCCTTCATCCCTGCGGTCCCCGCAGAAGTCCGCGATGTAATCCCTATGTTTTCACTGCCGCCAGCCCTGTTGAAAGCACGGAGCGATATCACAGAGTTTTCTCTGCGCGGTGCTCATTCTTGCATCGCAAGAAAATATATCGCTAGTGGGTAGGCACCCTAACGCTGCTTCCCTACAGGCCATTTTGTGGCAGTGCAACAAATCACACGTATGTAGAGCCCATGCGTGTGAGTTTTTCCACACAAGTGATGTTTTGCAGCCTGTGACATTGCAAGACTACAAAATCACAGCATGCTCTATACAGCCACAATTTTTTGTAGCCCCCGTTTCCCCATGCACCCTTCCTTTGCTTTACATAACAGTAGAAAATCCTGCTGTCAAAGGCCTATGTGCATAAAAATAAAAAAAAATACATCACCTCTCACCTGCTGTCATGCTCCAGCATGCATCTGCTCTTCAGCCCCAGTCTTCTGTCAGACCTTCCTGGATTTGAAGTTGAAATCCCTACCTTCAGGAAGCATTGGCTGTGAGTCAGTGCTCAATGAACCAATCACAGCTATTCAATGAATGAATGCCTGTGATTAGTTCTCGAGCGCTAGCTCAGCCAATCACAAAAAGTGCTTCTTGGAGGCAGGGATTTCAACATTCAATCCAGGAAGGGCGGGCAGAAGACTAAAGACCGGGGCTGAAGAGGAGACGCACGCCAGAGCCTGACAGCGGCACAAGAACACATGTAAAAATAGTATGTATTGACAAACAGACTCTTCACACCATTACGCAAACAAAAACATATTTATTATTACACACGTATAAAATGAACCATATTGACAGAAAGACAAAATTCACTGGAGATTTGGTGTAAAATGAGTTCTTCGCTTGTAACATTCAGTTTTTGTCTTCTGTCCTTCATCCTTTCTTACCTGTGTATACTGTATCATATAAACTGAGTGCTACATTATCAGAGCTGGTCAATTGTATTTTAATTCACATTTAAGAATTCAATGTAGTTGCAAGTATGTGAGTTATATCAGTGTCATGAGAATCAGCAATGAACACATTGAAAAGGGTTCTCCCAGACAATTTTTATTGTCTAGCCTCAGGATAAGACACCAATAGCTGATTGGTGAGAGTCCTGAGTGGCGGACCTCAGCCGAGAAGCTGTGTGGGTGCCCACTGCTGCCAGCAAAACACACAAGGTACAGAATGAAAGCATGCAACTCCGACCCTTGTGCAGTGGCCAGTGGCCAGTGCTGGTAATTGCATTCACAACTCTCATTGATTTTAATGGGACATGTGCCTGCATTTACCTGCGTCGGCCACTACACATGGGTCAGCAGTATCTGCTTCTGCTCTGTACCCTGTGTATTTTGCCAGCGACAGTGGCTGTCTGAACAGTTGATTGTTTGGGATTCCAAGCAACAGATTGAAACCGATCAGCTATTGATAACCTATCCTGGAGGACAGATCAATAAAAATTGCCTTGTAAACCCCCTTCAAAATGCAGAATTACAAGGCAAAAGTACAGCACTAAGATAACTTCTACTATATGGTAAATGTGTATTCTAATAGTCTAAACCCAGCACTAAAAGGGTTTAAACTACTGGAATACACATAAGGCTACATCCATATTTCACTTTTTTTTTAGCGTTCTTATGCATTTCTGAAAAATTAAGCATAAAAGAAAAATACATACATTTTATTTATTTTTTTTGCCTACAGTTTTTAACAATGTATGCATTTTTTTTGTTTAAAAACATGTGCTTTTTTTAAATGCTTTTTTGTTATGCTTCTGTTGCTGAACGCTACCACACTGCTTTTTAGGGTAATTTGAAGGGTTTATTTGAAGGGCAATGTTAAAGCTGTATTCTGGGACTTACTATTGATGACCTATCCTTGAGGATGGATCATGAATAGTTGCTTGGTGGGGCTTCCTGCTGATCAGCTGATCCTCTGGCCCAGTGTCAGTGTACCAGGGGCGAATATTCACATCAGAGATCAGGGCTGGAAGTGTAATAGACAGTGTAACTCCTATTGAAATAAATAGGAACAATGTCTTCTATTACACCTTCCAGCTCCTCATTGCAGTCAGAGCCGAAAGTCTAGTAGAAGGCTTCTGCCTTCCTCTGGATCAACATGGTGGGCGGGGGGAGGGGAGGGGGGGGGGGGGGGTAAAAAAAAGCTGAACTGGATGAACTTTTGTCTTTTTTCAGCCTACCATACTATGGTACTAAGTTACTCCTATTGATTTCAGCCCTGACCACCAATGCAGACAACTGGCCTCACTGCACTAACAGAGGGCCACAGGATCAGCTGACCAGTGGTGATTCCAAGCAGCAGAGCCCCACCAAGCAACTAGTGATCTATCCTGACAATAGGTCATTAGTAGTAAAAGTCCCGGAATACCCCATAACGACCACTCATACACCTTTTTCCAGCGCCCGTTAAGGGGATTTATTGTGATGCAATTGCCTTTTTACAGCGCTGCATCATAAGCTGCCAGAGGGAGCGGGTGCTCTGCTGTTGGATAGTAGCCTGGAACTTGCTCAAACAGGGAGGACTGGAGAGACCTCCAAATTCCGCTGTTTAAGACTTCACATGCCACGGTCAACGACCACAGCATATAAAAGGGCTGATAGAGGGAGCGCCCTTCCTCTGTCACACATTGGACCCCTCTGATGTGATCACAGGATCACAATGGGTTGCTATGGCACCTGGGTACTTGAATATGGACTCTGGGCCTGCTAGCCATTTGGTTAGCCTGACGATGTGCCCAAACAGCAGTTTATATCCATCTAACAGGCATTTCCGTGCTTGGGATAAATTGGGTAACACGTTGTGGAGTGCCTATTCTTCTTTTGCCCTTGGAAAAATGCTTATAATCTGGGGCTAAGGGTGCATTCACACGAATGTATATCGGCTCGGCTTTCACGCCGAGCCGATATACGTCATCCTCATCTGCAGAGGGGGAAAGTGGAAGAGCCAGAAGCAGGCACTGAGCTCCCGCCCCCTCTCTGCCTCCTCTCCGCCCCTCTGCACTATTTGAAATGGGGAGAGGTGGGGCGGGGCTAATGGTCGAAACTTAGCCCCGCCCCGCCTCCTCTCATTGCAAATAGTGCAGAGGGGCGGAGAGGAGGCAGAGAGGGGGTGGGAGCTCAGTTCCTGCTTCTGGCTCTTCCATCCTCCCTCCCTGCAGATGAGGACGACGTATATCGGCTCGGCGTGAAAACCGAGCCGATATACATTCGTGTGAATGCAGCCTAAACCTGCATATTAATGAAAAAAATTGGAATTTTTTTTTTATTTTGAATTTGAAAACAATTCACAACACACCGTAGGGGCAAAAAATTATTCCAGCAAAATAGCGCTCCTTCCCTTCTAAGCCGGCCATGTGCCTAAACAGCGATTTATCTTAAAAGCCCTTCACAGGTATAGACTAAAAGAATATAGTTTATTAGAAACTCTTAAAAACATATACGGGCTGACTAACAGTACTAACATACATTAACACAAAAAAGAGGAGAAGATATATTTCGGTGCAAGTTTGAATTATGCATCCAATGTCTCCAATGTAGATAATGGTCACAATAGCATGGTCAGTATAAGTGGATAACTTTTGTGCATATACAGAGTTCCTGCACTGAATGACTGGTGACAGTCGTATGTAGAGGTCGCAGAGAACTACGGCTTTGAATGACTGGTAAAGTCACAGAGAAATACGGCTCAACGCGTTTCTCCGCTCGCTTTAGAGCGGTTCATCAGGAGCCACAGATGTATATTTGACCAAAAAATCTTTAGTGGGATTAATAGCGTCAATCATTTAATTGACTAAGCTATCTTCCTCTTTTAGGATATATAATCAGTAGGATTAAATTGGCAAGAAAGTGGGTTGTCTGCGAAGATGTCGCCAACAGGTATATATATATACCAGAGACCGTTAGACAAAAAGCCAGCAGGGTACGATGGTATAGTGGCTACGTTGGTAAAGAAGGAAGGAGGACTCGGATAAAGAACTTATGCACTGACAGTAGTCACAAGTCAGATGCGTGTTTAGATATGTCAGCTATAAGGATCCTGTATTTAGCGCTGTATACCTATCCTCCTACAAGTGTTGCAATGTTAGCAGCACTAATGTAGAATTTCTAGTCATATGCACTGACATTAATAGAAAGTCAGGTGCATGTTCAGATAGGTCAGCTAAAGAGGATCCTGTATTTAAAGCTGCATACCTATCCTCCTAAAAGTGTTGCAATGTCAGCAACACTAATGTAGAAATGCTAGACTCCTATCAAAAGTTCAGACAACCAATCTAATATTCAAGCAGGCAGCCAAAAATAGGCTTCAACAAATTTTTCTGCTCAAACAATAGGTCCCCAAGATAAGGCTACCTAGTGTGCCAAACATAGAGTAATGATATTTTGAAGAATGATATGGATCTTGGCGATTCAATATCACCCATGCCACTAATTACATATCGGAGAGGCCATAACCTCAAAGACCATCTGGTCAAGAGCCATTTGTATCAAGATGACACCAAAAAAACCTGGCTAGGATCTGCTAGACCAAACGGTACCTTCCCCTGCCATGGCTGTTTGGCTTGTCCATACATTTTGAAAAGTGATACTTTCCAATGTGCCTCCAACAATAAAGTATACAAGTGCCGCAGTTTCATTAACTGTAGGACCAAAAACATAGTGTACATGGCGACGTGCCAATAAAAAACTACAGCTTGGATATAGAAGGAACAATAGGAGTTCCATCTTGCAGTTTTGCACAGATAACTGCAGCTACATATTGATCATCGCATCTCAGTTACATTATTCAGATTGGATAATTGCAGCTAAAATCCGCATGCTGCGCTGTTCAGTGTGGGGTGCAAATAATTACCGGGTAGTTTTGTGGATAAACTGACGTTGACCTGAAAAACAGCCTTTAAAGATGAACAATATAGCAGCTTACCTAGAAAATCGTGCAGCCATTAACTACAACTGAAAACCACACAGGAGTGCAGGTCAGCAAGTTTAGGCGACAAGTGTGAACGCGGCCGTAGGTGGAGAACAAACTGGGTGGAAAAGCAAAGAAAACATCTAAAATACAATTAAAGTCACATGTAAAACATCTGTGTTTTTTTTTAAAACTAACATGCGTGGTACGATTTCAGTCAATTATGATTATCACTGATCCTATTAAAAAATGATTAAAAACACTGTGAGGGGCCGGACTATCAAAAGGCTTTGGATATCAACAGAATGCAGGTTTTTATTCTTTATCAGTATTGTAAGGGGGTGATATGGGCCCTAATATAAGACATAATAAAGATAGGCCTCTGAACAGCGCAGGGCTGAAGTGGGCGGAGCCTAGAGTGGGCGTGGCTTAACGTGGGCAGGGTCTGACATCATAATGCTTGAAGGACACAAGTGACAGTTGGTGAGTCAGGCGCCATCTTGAAGCATTGATGAGAACTGCTGCTGACATTGACAAGAAGTGAATCTGACTGGGTTGGATTTTGCAGTAGCAGCCAGAAAAGCTAGAAGAGGAGGAATAGCGCCAGAGAGATGAAGAAAGAAAAGACAACAGCAAGACCTTCAGAGGATACAAGGAAATATATCCAGCAGTCAGAAGAGCCACAACGCAGACATATCCAAGGGCCAAGTGTGCTGTGATTGGGGGACTGAAGGAGCAGTACCATTATGGATATTACCACCAGCGGGAGGGACCACCTTGAATGGTAAGGGATCAATTCATGGAAAATGTTTACGCAATCAGTCATTTTAATCAGAGTTTGAGGTTGTGGATTTTGTCTTGAAGTTTGGTATTTGTCGTAAATTTCACCCTTTTGGTTGTAAACAGTGAAATCTGCAGCAAACAGTCATCATGCTACAATTTTAAATATCCTGCACGCAATTTTTTCCCATACTGTGTGGCAGATTTAAGAAACTGTCTACAAGATAAAGTCTTAGTTGCCCCTAGCAACCAATCACAGCACAGCTTTCATTTTACCAGGACAGAATACAAAACAAAAGCTGCACTGTGATTGGTTGCCAGGGGCAACTAAGACAGCTTTTCTTTTAGACATACTCATAGATGTAGTTGGGATTTATTAAATCTCATCCATATGGCTTATATTGTAAATGCTGCGAATTCTCCATGTGGAAAGTCTGCACAAAATATCTGTAGCATTTTTGCCCCATGTGAAATGTACCCTAAACAGGATCGGACTGGGATTAAAAAAAGACAGTCCTGGTGCACAACAATCAACACCCCAAATACAATATGAACCCCCTCGCTCCAAGCCACACTGCAGATATATAATATAATAGACCCTGTGCCGCTAAAATGAAGATTTTTGCTATATGAACGCGCAATAAAAACAAAACAAGTTTTACCATTTTTACAGAAAACTGTATTTATATCGATACATCTGTAACACCACAAATTCAAGCACCACCCAAGCTGCAGCCGTGTAAAGGAGCTCACACTAGCTATACAAAAGAAATCACAATGTTAATTATCATCAATGTACTGGTGCACCACGTAGTGCTTATTTTTTTTAAAAATTTGTTTTATTTAAATTGCAGAAATATTTTGCGTACAAAACGAGAAAGGGTTTGTTAGATATATATTAGATTGTACATGGGTATTACGTTGTACTTAGATTGGTATAGCAAGTAGTACAATAATTTCTGAATACTTTTTGTTAACATTTATATCAATAAACTTAACATTTAACCATCATAACTTGTCTGTGCCGATCCTTTGAGATTTGTATAGTAAGGCTCCGTGTGTTTGATGATATGAGAAGAGGGGGGGGGGGGGGGGAGGAAGGGGGAGTCCAGGGTTAAGAGTTTAGTCTGCAGATAGGGTGGATTGGGTATCTAGCCAGAGAGCCCATATCTCCTGAAATTTGTTCGGGCAGCCTCTATTTTGGTAAATAATTTTCTCATAGGAGATTACTGTGTTTACCATTTGAATCCAGTGTGGGATTGATGGGGCTTCGGCAGCCATCTATTGTATGGCTATCGCTTTCCGCGCCAGAAATAGCACCTTTTTAAGGAAAGTACGTGTATGATATGGCCACACCTCCTCCTCCAGTAGACCAAATAGGGCTATTTTAGGGTCCAGACCGATGCTAAATGGGGATGGCAATATTGAATTTATAAAATCGGTGATTTTGGACCAGAAGTCATTGACTGGAGGGCACTCCCAGATCAGGTGCCAGAATGTTGCTTCCGGTTGGCGACATCTATGGCAGGAGTTTGACGAGGCATTGCCCATTTTGTAGAGACGGCTAGGGGTGAGGTAAGCTTGGTGTATTATGTATAGCTGTATCAGTTTGTTATTTACGGCGGGGGAAACAGACAGATGGGATTTAATAACATGCAGCCATTCTTCAGATGACAGGGATGGAATAGAAAGTTTCCATTTGTCACAAGCTGGAAGTGGATGAATGTCCATTTTGGCCGAGAGGAGGTGCGTGTAGAGTGCTGAGATCAGACCTTTGGGCCCTTGTGATTTAAGGACACCTATCGTGGGAAATTTTGATATTCGAGTGGAGGGACGTGGGAATTGGGAATTTAGTGCATGTCGCAACTGAAAAAATCTAAATAGTTGGAGCTGTGGGGCCTGCAATTTATCACGCAACTGGGTAAATGTAGGGAGTGTTCCGTCCGTATAAATGTCTGCCAGTGAGCGTACCCCTTGGGATATCCAGTATTGGGGGTCTGGGACCGAGTGCAAGGCTACTAAGCCAGGGTTGTTCCATAAAGGGAGCTCGGACACTACATCTTTGTATCGTTGAAGGGATTTGGCCTCCTTCCTTACGCTTAGGGCGAGTCTGTGAAGTGGTATTATGTCGGAAGAATTTGTGCATTCTGGAAATTCTAGGTAGATTAATAAGTTGTTTGCTTTAACCTGCTTTGCCAGGTATTGATCTGCTATTGGCATCTCTCGGTCCAGAACCCAGGCTCAGATGTTTCGTAACTGACCTGCTAGGTAATAAAGCCGTAAGTCCGTAAGGGCCATTCCGGCTTGTTCTTTAGATCTTTGTAGTGTTAAAAGACTTAATTTCAAGCGTGAAGAGTTCCATATAAATGAAGTGATAAGGGAGTTAAAGGTTTGGAAGGTGCGTTTGGGGACGCTCACTGGCATGTGCTGTAGCACGTACAGACACTTTGGTTGGATAGCCATTTTAATCAGGTTTATGCGTCCTGCTACTGACAGCGGCAGCTTAGACCACTTTTTAAGCTTATACTTTATATTTTTTAGCAGTGGGTCAATATTATCCTCTATGGCATTATTATGGTCTTGGGACATAAACATCCCTAGATATTTAAATGTAGTGACTACCTTCAGCCCATACCTGGATACACAGGGATCATTTTCCGGGATAGGATTTGTATATAGGATCGTAGATTTGGACCAGTTGACATACAATCCGGATAGATGGGAGAATCTGTCTATTTGGACCATGGCTTGGGAAAAAGAGTTTATTGGGTCTGATAGAAAAAGGATTGTGTCATCTGCGTATAGCCCTACTTTACTCTCAAGCCCCCCCCCCCCCCCATCTGATGCCGGTTACACTGGGGGTACATCTCAGGCGGATCGTCATCGCTTCAATGGCTATAGCAAATAGGGCCGGGGATAGTGGGCATCCCTGTCGGGTGCGTCTTGCAAGTTGGAATTCGGCCGTTGGGATACCATTTACTATCACATTAGCGCTTGGATATTTATATATGGTTTTAATCCACTGTAGGAACTGGGGGCCAAACCCGAATCGAATTAGACAGGCTTCCAAAAATACCCATTCCAGGGAGTCAAAGGCCTTCATCATGTCCAGGGAAACCAGGGGCCATGGCAGGTTATTTTGTCTGCCCAGCTGGATAACCGTTTGGACTCTGCGTATATTAATCATTGTGGATTTCCCTGGCATGAAACCAGTCTGGTCGGGATGTATGATGGATAGAATTACCTGGTTCAGTCTGGTGGCTAAGATTTTTGTCAGGATTTTATAGTCTGCATTTACCAGTGAGATGGGGCGGTAGGAGCCGCAGTCTGTGGGATCTTTATCTGGTTTCAATATGACTACGATGGAGGCCTTGTAAAAGGAGGATGGTAGTGTTTTATCCAGCTGGGCCTGCTGTAGTGTTTCATATAGTTGTGGGGCTTATTGTTTGCTGTATTTGCGATATACCTCTATTGGGAGTCTGTCTGGGCCAGGGGATTTATTGAGTGCCATTTCTTGGATTGTCTGTTTGATTTCATCCAGGGTGATTGGAGCTTCCAGGAGCTCTATCTGCTCTGTGGAGAGTGTTGGGAAAGTCAGGTCCTGTAAGTAGTTCAGTATGTCTGCTGTAGAGTCGCTTGTGGAAGAGCTATATAAGTTGGCACAGAATTCCTTGAAACAGTTTGTAATAGATGGGGCATCAGTCAGTTCCACGCCATGTTGGTTTTTAATCCTGAGGACCGTGTTAGTTTGATTTTCGCGCTTAATTAGATTGGCAAGTAAGTGGCTGGATTGGTTTCCCAGTTCGAAATAATATTGTTTAGCGAAGAATAGTTTACGTTTGGTCTTAGTGTGTATATGGTGTTTATAAAGGCGGGAGAGGCTGAGCCAGGCTATTTTATTAGCATCTGTAGGATCAGAAATGTATAGCCTTTCGGCGTCAGATGTCTGAGCTTCCAGTTCTTTATCAGTCTGGGATGTTGATTTTTTGATGTGTGAAATAGCGGACTTAAGGCATCCTCTAATATAGGCCTTAAGAGTATCCCATTTTAGGGCTGGGTGGGTGTTGTTACTATGTGCGTCTAGAAATAGAAATATGTGAAAGGGCGTTTGGTCATCTGACCAGATTAGTTTGAGCCAGAATGGGTGCCATTTCCAAGTGGGCAGTATCTTGTATTGGGGATATTTTAGCGTTAATAATATTGGACTGTGGTCGGATATTCCTCGTGGGCAATGTGTGATATTGGAGAGACAGACTGCTAGTTCCATAGAGCTAAATGTATAATCAATTCTCGCCAGGGCGTTATGTCCGAGAGAGTGGCAGGTGTATTCTAGGGATTCGGGGTGGCGCAACCGCCAGAGATCGACCCAGCCAACGCTCTCGATCAGTTGCCGCAAGGGGGAGCTAGTGGTGGTGGTGTTTCAGGGTACACGAAATCTATCTTTTATTGGGTCCATTACTTGATTAAAGTCGCCCATGCAGATCACTCCTGCTGTAGGGTATTGATGTGCGAATGTTATGGCAGTTTGCAGGAGATGTAGATTGTTATGAGGGGGATTATAGATACACAGGATAACATACGGTTTAGAGTCTATTTCAGCGTATATGAATATAGATCTGCCTTCAGGGTCTTTACGGATATTAATAGGATTCCATCTCAGCGTTTTGTGAATAAGTAGTGAGACGCCCCTGGAGGAGGAGGTGTGGAAGGAGTGGGTCACCCACTGAACCCATGGTTTTTTGAGGGTGTCAGCTTTATCTATAGTGAGGTGTGTTTCCTGCAGGCAGACGATATGGAGATTAATTTGCTTAATGTAAGAAAACACTGCCCTTCGTTTGAGAGTAGTGCCTAGAATCGCAGTTCCAACTAAGATATGTTAGAGACCTTGGTATCTACATGGGCACGGGGCTTAAACGGATTATCTGCACTCGTGAAGGGAGGATAAAGGAAGGAGCTTTGCATATGTTGGGAGAGAAATCGGATCAACACAGACTTATCAAAGAAAATAGTAAAATTCAATTTAAAACAACTTAAAGGAGATGTCTCATGAAAGCAAGTGGGGTTATACACTTCTGTATGGCCATATTAATGCACTTTGTAATATACATTGTGCATTAATTATGAGCCATACAGAAGTTATTTCACTTACCTGCTCCGTTGCTAGCGTCCTGGTCTCCATGGTTCCGTCTAAAATCGCCTCTTCTGGCGATTTTAGACGCGCTTGCGCAGTCCGGGTCTTCTTCTTTCCTCAATGGGGCCGCTCGTGCAGGAGAGAGCTTCCGTGTAGCTCCGCCCCGTCACGTGCCGATTCCAGCCAATAAGGAGGCTGGAATCGGCAATGGACCGCACAGAAGCCCTGCGGTCCACCGAGGGTGAAGATGCCGGCGGCCATCTTCACAAGGTAAGTATGAAGACGCTGGACGCGGGGATTCGGGTAAGTACTATGCGTTTTTTTTTTTTGATCCCTGCATCGGGTTTGTCTCGCGCCGAACGGGGGGGCTATTAAAAAAAAAAAAAAACCCGTTTCGGCGTGAGACATCTCCTTTAAACTATCAACCACTGACATCTTGCTTAAATTTCAGCGTAGATGTCAAACAACAGAAAAAGAAAAGAAAAAAGAGGTTAGCTACAGTCTGTCTAGAAAGTAGCAGATGTTGTTGATGGGGGATATCCCTTTGGCCTACAAAGGGTCAAATTTGCCAACTGGGTTTTACATATGTTATAACGATGGCATTGAAGCAGAGAAAGACTAAAGGAAATTTGTCTTGCATCATAGATTTCTATTTTGCCCTCTATGGGCCAGGGGGATGTTAGTTTGTATTAATCACGGCTAAGTTCAGGATCTCGCCGCGTGTGTATTAGGGTCAGGCATTTTTGGCGGTTCAGGGTGCATATCGAGCCACTCCAGTGCTTCAGTGGGAGAATGCAGAAAGATCACTTTCCCTTGTGCCACAATGCGTAGCCGAGCTGGGTACGCCATTGAGTAGGGGATGTTCCTGTCCTTGAATTTCCTCTTAACTTCCGTGAAGGTGGCCCTTTGTTTTTGCAGGTCTGCAGAAAAGTCCAGGAATATGGAAATAGTTGCGTTATTGTGTTTAAGTGGCCCTCTCAGTCTGGCTTGGCGTAGAGCAGCATCCTGGTCCCTGCAATTTAGGATTCTTGCCAGGAATGGGCGTGGGGGGGGGCACCCGGTTGCGGAGGTTTTGCGGGAACGCGATGCGCTCTTTCTACTGTGAGGTGAGGGATTTCAACCAGGTTTCAGCAAACACTTCCGGTTGGGAGCCTTCTGTCTTTTCGGGGAGACCTATTATGCGTAGATTATTGCGACGCGAGCGGTTTTCTAGGTCATCTATTTTGGACTGGCAGAATTCAGTTAGTCTTTCGACTTTTTTCACTGCCGCGGGGAGCAGACGCAGGGAGTCCTCTGCACTGGAGATGCGGTCCTCCATCTCTTGCATTCTGCCACGTATGTTTTGTAGATCCTGTCTTAACAAAGTGACGTCTGACTTAACTTCTTCTATTTTGTTAGTAAGGGAGGATTTAGAGGTGTTAATGGCTTCTAGGAGTTGCCGCAAGGTTGGTTCGGGGGCTTGTCTCGTGTCGTCCTCGAACTCTCTCGCCTGAGTAGGTCGTATTGTTCGCGGAGTATGATCGGGGGTTTTGGTGTGGGAGAACTCCTTTAATTTTTCGGCTGCGGAGCCGCTTTTAGCGCGTGTACTCATGGTGAAGAATATTAGGTGTGCGCGCTGATTTAGAGAGGTTGGTGGATGACTGTTTCTGTGTCCTCCTCCAGCTATGCGGTACGAGCGGTATCGAGTGGCGTTGCTTACAGAGGGGATAAGTTACAGATTGAGGTAGTGTAGAATGTCTACCATAAAAGTTTAGACGTGTAGGTCTGCAGAGTTCTAGCGGCTATTCAGCAGCCACGATTTCTAGATAGCGGGAGTCCAATAGATTGGATAGCTAAGAGGGATCCAGCTAGGGCTTGATCTGGCCTTGGCGAGAGAGTTAGTTAGTAGTGATGTCTCTACCTAGCAACTCTGTCGGTTAAGGTCTTTACGTTTCGGGCTCTCAGTATATATAATGTAATTCGAGGGTCCAGGAAAAATTAATCTCCCAGGTGGGCCTTGGTGTTTTGCCGGTCCGGCTGGTTGTGTTCTAGTTAAACTTTATGCAGTATGGCGTCTCCCCCCCATAGAGGGTCACTGTGTGGTTGCGTTAAGTGATAGAGAGGATGCTTCCCTGGGATATAGGGGTGTTCCCCCCCCCCCCCGTGTGTCGCCCGGTCCCGGGCTCGCAGCCCTCAGGGTCAGTTCTGTCGGGTTGGGGTGTTGCCCCCCGCTGCCCACTGAAAGAGAAACTCACGATTTGTTGCCGGGTGTGGGATCGGGATCACTCAGTTTCGGAGTCCAGTGCGATGTGGGTTGCCGCGGTCCAGTGGCAGCAGGTACTTTGAGTCATGGGCCTGCTGTTGGGCCCGTTAGGTGGCTCACGGTCTTTAGCGGGACTCCGCCGTGGGTGTTTCACTCCGGGGGTGAAACGGTAGGTCTCCCACCTTTCAGAAGCTGTCTCCGGCTCGGTGGGTCTTTTTGCGTTCTTCCCGCCGCAGAATATAAAGCGCCGCGGCCGAGTGGCAGCAGAGCGTCCCAGGGGGACGAAGTAATCAGGAAGTTCAGGAGAGCCAGAGGGTACCCAGTCTAAGAACTAGAGGAGGGTGGGCCGTTCCCCTCTACAGAATAGAGTCCCGGACGGAGGTTACTTCTCGCTCGGGGTCCGGCACAGGGCGGCGCTGCCGCCAGATGACTTCCGGTTTCGGCGGGGCACCTCGCGCCGGGAGCGGGAGGGTGAGTCACTTGCCTCCCCGGAGTTAGATCCAGGCCGCTTTGCGGACAGCCGGCGGCCGGATGTAGTGTGCCGCAGCTGCCGATGGGGGTCCGGAGTCGGAGGAGTGTCGGCGCGGGGTCCAGTAAGCAGCGGTTCTTCCGGGCCACTTTGCAGACCGCCCGCAGCAGGATACAATGCGCCGCAGCAGCCGAAGGGGGTCTGGAGTCGGAGGAGTGTCAGCGCGGGATCCGGTAAGCAGCGGGTCCTCCGGGCCGCTCTGCGGACAACCCGCGGCAGGGTGTAATGTGCTGCTGCAGCCGAAGGGGGTCCGGAGTCGGAGGGGTATCAGCGCGGGGTCCGATAAGTGGCAGGTCTTCAAAGGAATCTTGCGCCATATCAGCCGCGTCTGGAGTGGGGAGGTCGGTCCACTCGGGTCTCGGTCTGGCACGCTGGTAAGATGGGGCAGCGAGGCAGGCACCACTTGCTCCAAAGGTGAGCAGGAAGGCGGCAGGGCGTTGGTGCGGTGCTGCTTCCACTCCGACGGCGTCAGGAGAATTTGTTTGCTTGTAGCCGTGGTTTGGTCACATCCGTGGGGTTCTAGAGTTCCAGTTGGCTAGTTTAGAACTCTTGGTAGCATAGTAAGGCCAGGATTTTGGAAGGATTTTGCAATCCCCCTGGGGAACTCTTTTCACATGCGACTCTGCATGTCAGTCGCTGGCCCCGCCCCCCCCACGTAGTGCTTATTGAGATCACAAGATCAGAGGGCCCGCCACTGGCCGCACCTGGACCGGATGGATGGCCCCCACCAGAGGGCCCGCCGCTGGCCGCACCTGGATCGGATGGATGGCCCCCGCCAGAGGGCCCGCCTGGACCGGATGGATGGCCCCCGCGAGATGGCCCACCGCTGGCCGCGCCTGGACCAGATGGATGGCCCCCGCCAGAGGGCCCGCCGCTGGCCGCGCCTGGACTGCATGGATGGCCCCCACAAGAGGGCCCGCCGCTGGCCGCGCCTGGACCGGATGGATGGCCCCCGCCAGAGGGCCCGCCTGGACCGGATGGATGGCCCCCGCCAGAGGGCCTGCCGCTGGCCGCGCCTGGACCAGATGGATGGCCCCTGCCAGAGGGCCCGCCGCTGGCCGCGCCTGGCCCGGATGGATGGCCCCCGCCAGAGGGCCTGCCGCTGGGCGCGCCTGGACCGGATGGATGTCCCTGGCCAGAGGGCCTGCTGCTGGCCGCGCCTGGACCCGGTGGATGGCCCCGCCAGAGGTGAAATCTGCAGCAAACAGTCATCATGCTACAATTTTAAATATCCTGCACGCAATTTTTTCCCATACTATGTGGCAGATTTAAGAAACTGTCTACAAGATAAAGTCTTAGTTGCCCCTAGCAACCAATCACAGCACAGCTTTCATTTTACCAGGACAGAATACAAAACAAAAGCTGCACTGTGATTGGTTGCCAGGGGCAACTAAGACATCTTTTCTTTTAGACATACTCATAGATGTAGTTGGGATTTATTAAATCTCATCCATATAGCTTATATTGTAAATGCTGCGAATTCTCCATGTGGAAAGTCTGCACGAAATATCTGTAGCATTTTTGCCCCATGTGAAATGTACCCTAATCAGGAGTGGACTGGGATTAAAAAAAGACAGTCCTGGTGCACAACAATCAACACCCCAAGTACAATATGAACCCCCTCGCTCCAAGCCACACTGCAGATATATAATATAATAGACCCTGTGCCGCTAAAATGAAGATTTTTGCTATATGAACGCGCAATAAAAACAAAACAAGTTTTACCATTTTTACAGAAAAATGTATTTATATCGATACATCTGTAACACCACAAATTCAAGCACCACCCAAGCTGCAGCCGTGTAAAGGAGCTCACACTAGCTATACTAAACAAATCACAATGTTAATTATCATCAATGTACTGGTGCACCACGTAGTGCTTATTTAGAGCACAAAATCAGAGGGCCCGCCGCTGGCCGCCCCTGGACCGGATGGATGGCCCCCGCCAGAGGGCCCGCCGCTGGCCGCGCCTGGACCGGATGGATGTCCCTGGCCAGAGGGCCTGCTGCTGGCCGCGCCTGGACCCGGTGGATGGCCCCGCCAGAGGTGAAATCTGCAGCAAACAGTCATCATGCTACAATTTTAAATATCCTGCACGCAATTTTTTCCCATACTATGTGGCAGATTTAAGAAACTGTCTACAAGATAAAGTCTTAGTTGCCCCTAGCAACCAATCACAGCACAGCTTTCATTTTACCAGGACAGAATACAAAACAAAAGCTGCACTGTGATTGGTTGCCAGGGGCAACTAAGACAGCTTTTCTTTTAGACATACTCATGGATGTAGTTGGGATTTATTAAATCTCATCCATATAGCTTATATTTTAAATGCTGCGAATTCTCCATGTGGAAAGTCTGCACGAAATATCTGTAGCATTTTTGCCCCATGTGAAATGTACCCTAATCAGGAGCGGACTGGGATTAAAAAAAGACAGTCCTGGTGCACAACAATCAACACCCCAAATACAATATGAACCCCCTCGCTCCAAGCCACACTGCAGATATATAATATAATAGACCCTGTACCGCTAAAATGAAGAGTTTTGCTATATGAACGCGCAATAAAAACAAAACAAGTTTTACCATTTTTACAGAAAACTGTATTTATATCGATACATCTGTAACACCACAAATTCAAGCACCACCCAAGCTGCAGCCGTGTAAAGGAGCTCACACTAGCTATACAAAACAAATCACAATGTTAATTATCATCAATGTACTGGTGCACCACGTAGTGCTTATTTAGAGCACAAAATCAGAGGGCCTGCCGCTGGCCACCCCTGGAGCGGATGGATGGCCCCCGCCAGAGGGCCTGCAGCTGGCCGCGCCTGGACCGGATGGATGGCCCCCGCCAGAGGGCCCGCCGCTGGCCGCGCCTGGACCGGATGGATGGCCCCCGCCAGAGGGCCCGCCGCTGGCCACGTCTGGGCCGGATGGATGGCCCCCGCCAGAGGGCCCGCCGCTGGCCGCGCCTGGACCGGATGGATGGCCCCCGCCAGAGGGCCCGCCGCTGGCCGCGCCTGGACCGGATGGATGGCCCCCGCCAGCGGAAGGGACCACCTTCAATGGTAAGGGATCAATTCATGGAAAATGTTTACGCAATCAGTCATTTTAATCAGAGTTTGAGGTTGTGGATTTTGTCTTGAAGTTTGGTATTTGTCGCAAATTTCACCCTTTTGGTTGTAAACAGTGAAATCTGCAGCAAACAGTCATCATGCTACAATTTTAACCCTTTCCAATCCAATGTCGGGCCTGCCCCGACATCATAATTTCCCTCCACAGCTCCGATGTCGGGGCAGGCCCGACATTGCAGTGCAGGAGTGGATCTGCACCCGATCATCATACACATGGGGTGCAGATGCACTCCTGCACTGATCCTCATCAAGGACCCCCGAGGAGAAGGCAGAAAGGGTTTTAACCCTTTCTGCCTTCTCCTTTACACATTACATAGCGCTCACTTAGCACTATGTAATGCATAGAGATTCCGGCCGGCGATCATGTGACCGCCGGTGTCACCTGACCCCCAGCGGTTACATGAAGGCCGAGACGGGAGCCTGCACTGTGGGAGGACCCTGTTTACCTGACTTGTGTCTTGCACATTCTCCTTCTGCCTCCCGGCCCGGCGATCATGTGACCGCCAGGTGCCACCTGACCCCAGCGGTCACATGATCGCCGAGTCGGGAGGCAGAAGGAGAATGCAGAAGACGCCTGACAGGTAAGCAGGTCCCCCCAAATACAATATGAACCCCCTCGCTCCAAGCCACACTGCAGATATATAATATAATAGACCCTGTGCCGCTAAAATGAAGATTTTTGCTATATGAATGCGCAATAAAAGCAAAACAAGTTTTACCATTTTTACAGAAAACTGTATTTATATTAATACATCTGTAACACCACAAATTCAAGCACCACCCAAGCTGCAGCCGTGTAAAGGAGCTCACACTAGCTATACAAAACAAATCACAATGTTAATTATCATCAATGTACTGGTGCACCACGTAGTGCTTATTTAGAGCACAAAATCAGAGGGCCCACCGCTGGCCGCGCCTGGACCGGATGGATGGCCCCCGCCAGAGGGCCCGCCGCTGGCCACGCCTGGACCGGATGGATGGCCCCCGCCAGAGGGCCAGCCGTGCCTGGACCGGATGGATGGCCCCCGCCAGAGGGCACGCCTGGACCGGATGGATGGCCCCCGCCAGAGGGCCCGCCGCTGGCTACGCCTGGACCGGATGGATGGCCCCCGCCAGAGGGCCCGCCCCTGGCCACGCCTGGACCGTATAGATGGCCCCCGCCAGAGGGCCCGCCGCTGGCCGCGCCTGGACCGCATGGATGGCCCGCGCCAGAGGGCCCGCCGCTGGCCGAGCCTGGACCGGACGGATGGCCCCCGCCAGAGGGCCCGCCGCTGGCCGCGCCTGGACCGGATGGATGGCACCGCCAGAGGGCCCGCCGTTGGCCGTGCCTGGACCGGATGGATGGCCCCCGCCAGAGGGCCCGCCGCTGGCCGCGCCTGGACCGGACGGATGGCCCCCGCCAGAGGGCCCGCCGCTGGCCGCGCCTGGACCGGATGATTGGCCCCCGCCAGAGGGCCCGCCACTGGCCGCGCCTGGACCGAATGGATGGCCCCCGCCAGAGGGCCAGCCGCTGGCCGCGCCTGGACCGTATGGATGGCTCCCGCCAGAGGGCACGCCTGGACCGGATGGATGGCCCCCGCCAGAGGGCCCGCCGCTGGCCGCGCCTGGAACAGATGGATTGCCCCCGCCAGAGGGTCCGCCGCTTGCCGCGCCTGGACCGGATGGATGGCCCCCGCCAGAGGGCCCGCCGCTGGCCGCGCCTGGACCGGATGGATGGCCCCCGCCAGAGGGCCCGCCGCTGGCCGCGCCTGGACCGGACGGATGGCCCCCGCCAGAGGGCCCGCCGCTGGCCGCGCCTGGACCGGATGGATGGCCCCCGCCAGCGGAAGGGACCACCTTGAATGGTAAGGGATCAATTCATGGAAAATGTTTACGCAATCAGTCATTTTAATCAGAGTTTGAGGTCGTGGATTTTGTCTTGAAGTTTGGTATTTGTCGCAAATTTCACCCTTTTGGTTGTAAACAGTGAAATCTGCAGCAAACAGTCATCATGCTACAATTTTAACCCTTTCCAATCCAATGTCGGGCCTGCCCCAACATCATAATTTCCCTCCACAGCTCCGATGTCGGGGCAGGCCTGACATTGCAGTGCAGGAGTGGATCTGCACCCGATCATCATACACATGGGGTGCAGATGCACTCCTGCACTGATCCTCATCAAGGACCCCCGAGGAGAAGGCAGAAAGGGTTTTAACCCTTTCTGCCTTCTCCTTTACACATTACATAGCGCTCAATTAGCGCTATGTAATGCATAGAGATTCCGGCCGGCGATCATGTGACCGCCGGTGTCACCTGACCCCCAGCGGTCACATGAAGGCCGAGACGGGAGCCTGCACTGTGGGAGGACCCTGCTTACCTGACCTGTGTCTTGCACATTCTCCTTCTGCCTCCTGGCCCGGCGATCATGTGACCGCCAGGTGCCACCTGACCCCAGCGGTCACATGATCGCCGAGGCGGGAGGCAGAAGGAGAATGCGGAAGACGCCTGACAGGTAAGCAGGTCCCTCCACGGTGCAGTGAGCACCTGCACCCTCTTGAACTCTGTCAGTTCAGGAGGGTGCAGTGAAAATGTATTTTTTTCTCACCCATTCTTCCCAGCTCCAATTTATTTGGAGCTGGGGAGAATGGGTGAGAAAAAATAAATGGATTGGAAAGGGTTAAATATCCTGCACGCAATTTTTTCCCATACTATGTGGCAGATTTAAGAAACTGTCTACAAGATAAAGTCTTAGTTGCCCCTAGCAACCAATCACAGCACAGCTTTCATTTTACCAGGACAGAATACAAGACAAAAGTTGCACTGTGATTGGTTGCCAGGGGCAACTAAGACAGCTTTTCTTTTAGACATACTCATAGATGTAGTTGGGATTTATTAAATCTCATCCATATGGCTTATATTGTAAATGCTGCGAATTCTCCATGTGGAAAGTCTGCACGAAATATCTGTAGCATTTTTGCCCCATGTGAAATGTACCCTAATCAGGAGCGGACTGGGATTAAAAAAAGACAGTCCTGGTGCACAGCAATCAACACCCCAAATACAATATAAACCCCCTCGCTCCAAGCCACACTGCAGATATATAATATAATAGACCCTATGCCGCTAAAATGAAGATTTTTGCTATATGAATGCGCAATAAAAGCAAAACAAGTTTTACCATTTTTACAGAAAACTGTATTTATATCAATACATCTGTAACACCACAAATTCAAGCACCACCCAAGCTGCAGCCGTGTAAAGGAGCTCACACTAGCTATACAAAACAAATCACAATGTTAATTATCATCGATGTACTGGTGCACCACGTAGTGCTTATTTAGAGCACAAAATCAGAGGGCCCGCCGCTGGCCGCCCCTGGACCGGATGGATGGCCCCCGCCAGAGGGCCCGCCGCTGGCCGCGCCTGGACCGGATGGATGGCCCCCCGCCAGAGGGCCCGCTGCGCCTGGACCGGATGGATGGCCCCCGCTAAAGGGCTCGCCTTGAGCGGATGGATGGCCCCCGCCAGAGGGCCCGCCGCTGGCCGCGCCTGGACCGGATGGATGGCCCCTGCCAGAGGGCCCACCGCTGGCCGCGCCTGGACTGCATGGATGGCCCCCGCCAGAGGGCTCGCCGCTGGCCGCGCCTGGACCGGATGGATGGCCCCCGCTAAAGGGCTCGCCTTGAGCGGATGGATGGCCCCCGCCAGAGGGCCCGCCGCTGGCCGCGCCTGGACCGGATGGATGGCCCCTGCCAGAGGGCCCACCGCTGGCCGCGCCTGGACTGCATGGATGGCCCCCGCCAGAGGGCTCGCCGCTGGCCGCGCCTGGCCCGGACAGAAGACCCCCGCCAGAGGGCACGCACCTGACCGCACCTGAACCGGAGGGATGGCCCCCGCCAGAGGGACCGCCGCTGGCCGCGCCTGTTCTGGACGGATGGCCCCCGCCAGAGGGCCCACCGTTGGCCGCGCCTGGACCGGATAGATGGCCCCCACCAGAGGGCCCGCCGCTGGCCGCACCTGGACCGGATGGATGGCCCCTGCCAGAGGGCCTACCGCTGGCCGCACCTGGACTGCATGGATGGCCCCCGCCAGAGGGCTCGCCGATGGCCGCGCCTGGCCCGGACAGAAGACCCCCGCCAGAGGGCACGCAGCTGACCGCACCTGGACCGGAGGGATGGCCCCCGCCAGAGGGACCGCCGCTGGCCGCGCCTGTTCTGGACGGATGGCCCCCGCCAGAGGGCCCACCGTTGGCCGCGCCTGGACCGGATAGATGGCCCCCACCAGAGGGCCCGTCGCTGGCCGCACCTGGACCGGATGGATGGCCCCCACCAGAGGGCCCGCCGCTGGCTGCGCCTGCACCGAATGGATGGCCTCCGCCAGAGGGAGCGCCGCTGGCCGCGCATGGACCAGATGGATGGCCCCCGCCAGAGGGCCCGCCTGGACCGGATGGATGGCCCCCGCCAGAGGGCCCGCCGCTGGCCGCGCCTGGACCAGATGGATGGCCCCCGCCAGAGGGCCCGCCGCTGGCCGCGCCTGGACCGGATGGATGGCCCCCGCCAGAGGGCCCGCCCGGAACGGAGGGATGGCCACTGCTAGAGGGCCCGCCGCTGGTCGCGCCTGGAATGGATGGATGGCCCCCGCCAGAGGGCCCGCCGCTAGCCGCGCCTGGACCAGGTGGATGGCCCCCGCTAGAGGGCCCGCCGCTGGCCGCTACTGGACCGGATGGATGGCCCCCGCCAGAGGGCCCGCCGCTGGCCGCGCGTGGACCAGATGGATGGCCCCCGCCAGAGGGCCCGCCGCTGGCCGCGCCTGGACCAGATGGATGGCCCCCGCCAGAGGGCCCGCCGCTGGCCGCGCCTGGACCGGATGGATGGCCCCCGCCAGAGGGCCCGCCGCTGGCTGCGCCTGGACCGGATGGATGGCCTCTGCTAGAGGGACCGCCGCTGGCTGCGCATGGACCGGATGGATGGACCCTGCCAGAGGGCTGGCCGCGCCTGGACCGGATGGATGGCCCCCGCCAGAGGGCCCGCCGCTGGCTGCGCCTGGACCGGATGGATGGCCTCCGCCAGAGGGACCGCCGCTGGCTGTGCATGGACCGGATGGATGGACCCCGCCAGAGGGCCCCCCGCTGGCTGCGTCTGGACCGGATGGATGGCCCCCGCCAGAGGGCCCGCCCGGAACGGAGGGATGGCCACTGCTAGAGGGCCCGCCGCTGGTCGCGCCTGGAATGGATGGATGGCCCCCGCCAGAGGGCCCGCCGCTAGCCGCGCCTGGACCAGGTGGATGGCCCCCGCTAGAGGGCCCGCCGCTGGCCGCTACTGGACCGGATGGATGGCCCCCGCCAGAGGGCCCGCCGCTGGCCGCGCGTGGACCAGACGGATGGCCCCCGCCAGAGGGCCCGCCGCTGGCCGCGCCTGGACCAGATGGATGGCCCCCGCCAGAGGGCCCGCCGCTGGCCGCGCCTGGACCGGATGGATGGCCCCCGCCAGAGGGCCCGCCGCTAGCCGCGCCTGGACCGGATGGATGGCCCCCACCAGAGGGCCCGCCGCTGGCTGCGCCTGGACCGGATGGATGGCCCCCGCCAGAGGGCCTGCCGCTAGCCGCGCCTGGACCGGATGGATGGCCCCCACCAGAGGGCCCGCTGCTGGCCGCTCCTGGACCGGATGGATGGCCTTCGCCAGCAGGAGGGACCACCTTGAATGGTAAGGGATCAATTTATGGAAAATGTTTTCGCAATCAGTCATTTTAATCAGAGTTTGAGGTTGTGGATTTTGTCTTGTAGTTTGGTATTTGTCGCAAATTGTACCCTTTTGGTTGTAAACAGTGAAATCTGCAGCAAACAGTCATCATGCTACAATTTTAAATATCCTGCACGCACTTTTTTTCCCATACTATGTGGCAGATTTAAGAAACTGTCCACAAGATATAGTCTTAGTTGCCCCTAGCAACCAATCACAGCACAGCTTTCATTTTACCAGCACAGAATACAAAACAAAAGCTGCACTGTGATTGGTTGCCAGGGGCAACTAAGACAGCTTTTCTTTTAGACATACTCATAGATGTAGTTGGGATATATTACATCTAATCCATATGGCTTATATTGTAAATGCTGCGAATTCTCCATGTGGAAAGTCTGCACGAAATATCTGTAGCATTTTTGCCCCATGTGAAATGTACCCTAATCAGGAGCGGACTGGGATTAAAAAAGACAGTCCTGGTGCACAACAATCAACACCCCAAATACAATATGAACCCCCTCGCTCCAAGCCACACTGCAGATATATAATATAATAGACCCTGTGCCGCTAAAATGAAGATTTTTGCTATATGAATGCGCAATAAAAGCAAAACAAGTTTTATCATTTTTACAGAAAACTGTATTTATATTGATACATCTGTAACACCACAAATTCAAGCACCACCCAAGCTGCAGCCGTGTAAAGGAGCTCACACTAGCTATACAAAACAAATCACAATGTTAATTATCATCAATGTACTGGTGCACCACGTAGTGTTTATTTTTTTAAAAAATTCGTTTTATTTAAAACGCAGAAATATTTTGCGTACAAAACGAGAAAGGGTTTGTTAGATACATATCAGATTGTACATGGGTATTACGTTGTACTCAGATTGGTATAGCAAGTAGTACAATAATTTCTGAATACTTTTTGTTAACATTTATATCAATAAACTTAACATTTAACCATCATAACTTGTCTGTGCCGATCCTTTGAGATTTGTATAGTAAGGCTCCGTGTGTTTGATGATATGAGAAGAGGGGGGGGGGGGGGGGAGAGGAAGGGGGAGTCCAGGGTTAAGAGTTTAGTCTGCAGATAGGGTGGATTGGGTATCTAGCCAGAGAGCCCATATCTCCTGAAATTTGTTCGGGCAGCCTCTATTTTGGTAAATAATTTTCTCATAGGAGATTACTGTGTTTACCATTTGAATCCAGTGTGGGATTGATGGGGCTTCGGCAGCCATCTATTGTATGGCTATCGCTTTCCGCGCCAGAAATAGCACCTTTTTAAGGAAAGTACGTGTATGATATGGCCACACCTCCTCCTCCAGTAGACCAAATAGGGCTATTTTAGGGTCCAGACCGATGCTAAATGGGGATGGCAATATTGAATTTATAAAATCGGTGATTTTGGACCAGAAGTCATTGACTGGAGGGCACTCCCAGATCAGGTGCCAGAATGTTGCTTCCGGTTGGCGACATCTATGGCAGGAGTTTGACGAGGCATTGCCCATTTTGTAGAGACGGCTAGGGGTGAGGTAAGCTTGGTGTATTATGTATAGCTGTATCAGTTTGTTATTTACGGCGGGGGAAACAGACAGATGGGATTTAATAACGTGCAGCCATTCTTCAGATAACAGGGATGGAATAGAAAGTTTCCATTTGTCACAAGCTGGAAGTGGATGAATGTCCATTTTGGCCGAGAGGAGGTGCGTGTAGAGTGCTGAGATCAGACCTTTGGGCCCTTGTGATTTAAGGACACCTATTGTGGGAAATTTTGATATTCGAGTGGAGGGACGTGGGAATTGGGAATTTAGTGCATGTCGCAACTGAAAAAATCTAAATAGTTGGAGCTGTGGGGCCTGCAATTTATCACGCAACTGGGTAAATGTAGGGAGTGTTCCGTCCGTATAAATGTCTGCCAGTGAGCGTACCCCTTGGGATATCCAGTATTGGGGGTCTGGGACCGAGTGCAAGGCTACTAAGCCAGGGTTGTTCCATAAAGGGAGCTCGGACACTACATCTTTGTATCGTTGAAGGGATTTGGCCTCCTTCCTTACGCTTAGGGCGAGTCTGTGAAGTGGTATTATGTCGGAAGAATTTGTGCATTCTGGAAATTCTAGGTAGATTAATAAGTTGTTTGCTTTAACCTGCTTTGCCAGGTATTGATCTGCTATTGGCATCTCTCGGTCCAGAACCCAGGCTCAGATGTTTCGTAACTGACCTGCTAGGTAATAAAGCCGTAAGTCCGTAAGGGCCATTCCGGCTTGTTCTTTAGATCTTTGTAGTGTTAAAAGACTTAATTTCAAGCGTGAAGAGTTCCATATAAATGAAGTGATAAGGGAGTTAAAGGTTTGGAAGGTGCGTTTGGGGACGCTCACTGGCATGTGCTGTAGCATGTACAGACACTTTGGTTGGATAGCCATTTTAATCAGGTTTATGCGTCCTGCTACCGACAGCGGCAGCTTAGACCACTTTTTAAGCTTATACTTTATATTTTTTAGCAGTGGGTCAATATTATCCTCTATGGCATTATTATGGTCTTGGGACATAAACATCCCTAGATATTTAAATGTAGTGACTACCTTCAGCCCATACCTGGATACACAGGGATCATTTTCCGGGATAGGATTTGTATATAGGATCGTAGATTTGGACCAGTTGACATACAGTCCGGATAGATGGGAGAATCTGTCTATTTGGACCATGGCTTGGGAAAAAGAGTTTATTGGGTCTGATAGAAAAAGGATTGTGTCATCTGCGTATAGCCCTACTTTACTCTCAAGCCCCCCCCCCCATCTGATGCCGGTTACACTGGGGGTACATCTCAGGCGGATCGTCAACGCTTCAATGGCTATAGCAAATAGGGCCGGGGATAGTGGGCATCCCTGTCGGGTGCGTCTTGCAAGTTGGAATTCGGCCGATGGGATACCATTTACTATCACATTAGCGCTTGGATATTTATATATGGTTTTAATCCACTGTAGGAACTGGGGGCCAAACCCGAATCGAATTAGACAGGCTTCCAAAAATACCCATTCCAGGGAGTCAAAGGCCTTCATCATGTCCAGGGAAACCAGGGGCCATGGCAGGTTATTTTGTCTGCCCAGCTGGATAACCGTTTGGACTCTGCGTATATTAATCATTGTGGATTTCCCTGGCATGAAACCAGTCTGGTCGGGATGTATGATGGATAGAATTACCTGGTTCAGTCTGGTGGCTAAGATTTTTGTCAGGATTTTATAGTCTGCATTTACCAGTGAGATGGGGCGGTAGGAGCCGCAGTCTGTGGGATCTTTATCTGGTTTCAATATGACTACGATGGAGGCCTTGTAAAAGGAGGATGGTAGTGTTTTATCCAGCTGGGCCTGCTGTAGTGTTTCATATAGTTGTGGGGCTTATTGTTTGCTGTATTTGCGATATACCTCTATTGGGAGGCCGTCTGGGCCAGGGGATTTATTGAGTGCCATTTCCTTGGATTGTCTGTTTGATTTCATCCAGGGTGATTGGAGCTTCCAGGAGCTCTATCTGCTCTGTGGAGAGTGTTGGGAAAGTCAGGTCCTGTAAGTAGTTCAGTATGTCTGCTGTAGAGTCGCTTGTGGAAGAGCTATATAAGTTGGCATAGAATTCCTTGAAACAGTTTGTAATAGATGGGGCATCAGTCAGTTCCACGCCATGTTGGTTTTTAATCCTGAGGACCGTGTTAGTTTGATTTTCGCGTTTAATTAGATTGGCAAGTAAGTGGCTGGATTGGTTTCCCAGTTCGATATAATATTGTTTAGCGAAGAATAGTTTACGTTTGGTCTTAGTGTGTATATGGTGTTTATAAAGGCGGGAGAGGCTGAGCCAGGCTATTTTATTAGCATCTGTAGGATCAGAAATGTATAGCCTTTCGGTGTCAGATGTCTGAGCTTCCAGTTCTTTATCAGTCTGGGATGTTGATTTTTTGATGTGTGAAATAGCGGACTTAAGGCATCCTCTAATATAGGCCTTAAGAGTATCCCATTTTAGGGCTGGGTGGGTGTTGTTACTATGTGCGTCTAGAAATAGAAATATGTGAAAGGGCGTTTGGTCATCTGACCAGATTAGTTTGAGCCAGAATGGGTGCCATTTCCAAGTGGGCAGTATCTTGTATTGGGGATATTTTAGCGTTAATAATATTGGACTGTGGTCGGATATTCCTCGTGGGCAATGTGTGATATTGGAGAGACAGACTGCTAGTTCCATAGAGCTAAATGTATAATCAATTCTCGCCAGGGCGTTATGTCCGAGAGAGTGGCAGGTGTATTCTAGGGATTCGGGGTGGCGCAACCGCCAGAGATCGACCCAGCCAACGCTCTCGATCAGTTGCCGCAAGGGGGAGCTAGTGGTGGTGGTGGTGTTTCAGGGTACATGAAATCTATCTTTTATTGGGTCCATTACTTGATTAAAGTCGCCCATACAGATCACTCCTGCTGTAGGGTATTGATGTGCGAATGTTATGGCAGTTTGCAGGAGATGTAGATTGTTATGAGGGGGATTATAGATACACAGGATAACATACGGTTTAGAGTCTATTTCAGCGTATATGTATATAGATCTGCCTTTAGGGTCTTTACGGATATTAATAGGATTCCATCTCAGCGTTTTGTGAATAAGTAGTGAGACGCCCCTGGAGGAGGAGGTGTGGAAGGAGTGGGTCACCCACTGAACCCATGGTTTTTTGAGGGTGTCAGCTTTATCTATGGTGAGGTGTGTTTCCTTCAGGCAGACGATATGGGGATTAATTTGCTTAATGTAAGAAAACACTGCCCTTCATTTGAGAGTAGTGCCTAGAATCGCACGTTCCAACTAAGATATGTTAGAGACATTGGTATCTATATGGGCACGGGGCTTAAACGGATTATCTGCACTCGTGAAGGGAGGATAAAGGAAGGAGCTTTGCATATGTTGGGAGAGAAATTGGATCAACACAGACTTATCAAAGAAAATAGTAAAATTCAATTTAAAACAACTTAAACTATCAACCATTGACATCTTGCTTAAATTTCAGCGTAGATGTCAAACAACAGATAAAGAAAAGAAAAAAGAGGTTAGCTACAGTCTGTCTAGAAAGTAGCAGATGTTGTTGATGGGGGATATCCCTTTGGCCTACAAAAGGGCAAATTTGCCAACTGGGTTTTACATATGTTATAACGATGGCATTGAAGCAGAGAAAGACTAAAGGAAATTTGTCTTGCATCATAGATTTCTATTTTGCCCTCTATGGGCCAGGGGGATGTTAGTTTGTATTAATCACGGCTAAGTTCAGGATCTCGCCGCGTGTGTATTAGGGTCAGGCATTTTTGGCGGTTCAGGGTGCATATCGAGCCACTCCAGTGCTTCAGTGGGAGAATGCAGAAAGATCACTTTCCCTTATCCCACAATGCGTATCCGAGCTGGGTACGCCATTGAGTAGGGGATGTTCCTGTCCTTGAATTTCCTCTTAACTTCCGTGAAGGTGGCCCTTTGTTTTTGCAGGTCCGCAGAAAAGTCCGGGAATATGGAAATAGTTGCGTTATTGTGTTTAAGTGGCCCTCTCAGTCTGGCTTGGCGTAGAGCAGCATCCTGGTCCCTGCAATTTAGGATTCTTGCCAGGAATGGGCGTGGGGGGGGGGGGGCACCCGGTTGCGGAGGTTTTGCGGGAACGCGATGCGCTCTTTCTACTGTGAGGTGAGGGATTTCAACCAGGTTTCAGCAAACACTTCCGGTTGGGAGCCTTCTGTCTTTTCGGGGAGACCTATTATGCGTAGATTATTGCGACGCGAGCGGTTTTCTAGGTCATCTATTTTGGACTGGCAGAATTCAGTTAGTCTTTCGACTTTTTTCACTGCCGCGGGGAGCAGACGCAGGGAGTCCTCTGCACTGGAGATGCGGTCCTCCATCTCTTGCATTCTGCCACGTATGTTTTGTAGATCCTGTCTTAACAAAGTGACGTCTGACTTAACTTCTTCTATTTTGTTAGTAAGGGAGGATTTAGAGGTGTTAATGGCTTCTAGGAGTTGCCGCAAGGTTGGTTCGGGGGCTTGTCTCGTGTCGTCCTCGAACTCTCTCGCCTGAGTAGGTAGTATTGTTCGCGGAGTATGATCGGGGGTTTTGGTGTGGGAGAACTCCTTTAATTTTTCGGCTGCGGAGCCGCTTTTAGCGCGTGTACTCATGGTGAAGAATATTAGGTGTGCGCGCTGATTTAGAGAGGTTGGTGGATGACTGTTTCTGTGTCCTCCTCCAGCTATGCGGTACGAGCGGTATCGAGTGGCGTTGCTTACAGAGGGGATAAGTTACAGATTGAGGTAGTGTAGAATGTCTACCATAAAAGTTTAGACGTGTAGGTCTGCAGAGTTCTAGCGGCTATTCAGCAGCCACGATTTCTAGATAGCTTGAGTCCAATAGATTGGATAGCTAAGAGGGATCCAGCTAGGGCTTGATCTGGCCTTGGCGAGAGAGTTAGTTAGTAGTGATGTCTCTAGCTAGCAACTCTGTCGGTTAAGGTCTTTGAGTTTCGGGCTCTCAGTGTATATAATGTAATTCGAGGGTCCAGGAAAAATTAATCTCCCAGGTGGGCCTTGGTGTTTTGCCGGTCCGGCTGGTTGTGTTCTAGTTAAACTTTATGCAGTATGGCGTCTCCCCCCCATAGAGGGTCACTGTGTGGTTGCGTTAAGTGATAGAGAGGATGCTTCCCTGGGATATAGGGGTGTTCCCCCCCCCCCCCCGTGTGTCGCCCGGTCCCGGGCTCGCAGCCCTCAGGGTCAGTTCTGTCGGGTTGGGGTGTTGCCCCCCGCTGCCCACTGAAAGAGAAACTCACGATTTGTTGCCGGGTGTGGGATCGGGATCACTCAGTTTCGGAGTCCAGTGCGATGTGGGTTGCCGCGGTCCAGTGGCAGCAGGTACTTTGAGTCATGGGCCTGCTGTTGGGCCCGTTAGGTGGCTCACGGTCTTTAGCGGGACTCCGCCGTGGGTGTTTCACTCCGGGGGTGCAACGGTAGGTCTCCCACCTTTCAGAAGCTGTCTCCGGCTCGGTGGGTCTTTTTGCGGTCTTCCCGCCGCAGAATATAAAGCGCCACGGCCGGGTGGCAGCAGAGCGTCCCAGGGGGACGAACTAATCAGGGAGTTCAGGAGAGCCAGCGGGTACCCAATCTAAGAACTAGAGGCGGGTGGGCCGTTCCCCTCCACAGAATAGAGTCCCGGACGGAGGTTACTTCTCGCTCGGGGTCCGGCACAGGGCGGCGCTGCCGCCAGATGACTTCCGGTTTCGGCGGGGCACCTCACGCCGGGAGCGGGAGGGTGAGTCACTTGTCTCCCCGGAGTTAGATCCAGGCCGCTTTGCGGACAGCCGGCGGCCGGATGTAGTGCGCCGCAGCTGCCGATGGGGGTCCGGAGTCGGAGGAGTGCCGGCGCGGGGTCCGGTAAGCAGCGGTTCTTTCGGGCCGCTTTGCAGACCGCCCGCAGCAGGATACAATGCGCCGCAGCAGCCGAAGGGGGTCTGGAGTCGGAGGAGTGTCAGCACGGGATCCGGTAAGCAGCGGGTCCTCCGGGCCGCTCTGCGGACAACCCGCGGCAGGGTGTAATGTGCTGCTGCAGACGAAGGGGGTCCGGAGTCGGAGGGGTATCAGCGCGGGGTCCGATAAGTGGCAGGTCTTCAAAGGAATCTTGCGCCATATCAGCCGCGTCTGGAGCGGGGAGGTCGGTCCACTCGGGTCTCGGTCTGGCACGCTGGTAAGATGGGGCAGCGAGGCAGGCACCACTTGCTCCAAAGGTGAGCGGGAAGGCGGCAGGGCGTTGGTGCGGCGCTGCTTCCGCTCCGACGGCGTCAGGAGAATTTGTTTGCTTGTAGCCGTGGTTTGGTCACATCCGTGGGGTTCTAGAGGTCCAGTTGGCTAGTTTAGAACTCTTGGTAGCATAGTAAGGCCAGGATTTTGGAAGGATTTTGCAATTCCCATGGGGAACTCTTCTCACATGCGACTCTGCATGTCAGTCGCTGGCCCCGCCCCCCCACGTAGTGCTTATTGAGATCACAAGATCAGAGGGCCCGCCACTGGCCGCACCTGGACCGGATGGATGGCCCCCACCAGAGGGCCCGCCGCTGGCCGCGCCTGGATCGGATGGATGGCCCCCGCCAGAGGGCCCACTGCTGGCCGCGCCTGGACCGTATGTATGGCCCCCGCCAGAGGGCCCGCCGCTGGTCGCGCCTGGAACGGATGGATAGCCCCCGCCAGAGGGCCCGCCGCTGGCCGCGCCTGGACCGGATGAATGGCCCCCGCCAGAGGGCCTGCCGCTAGCCGCGTCTGGACCGGATGAATGGCCCCCGCCAGAGGGCCCGCCGCTGGCCGCGTCTGGACCGCATGGATGGCCCCCGCCAGCGGGAGGGACCACCTTAAATGGTAAGGGATCAATTCATGGAAAATGTTTACGCAATCAGTCATTTTAATCAGAGTTTGAGGTTGTGGATTTTGTCTTGAAGTTTGGTAAAGGAGCTCACACTAGCTATACAAAACAAATCACAATGTTAATTATCATCAATGTACTGGTGCACTACGTAGTGCTTATTTAGAGCACAGAATCAGAGGGCCCGCTGCTGGCCGCCCCTGGACCGGATGGATGGCCCCCGCCAGAGGGCCCGCCGCTGGCCGCGCCTGGACCGGATGGATGGCCCCCGCCGGAGGGCCCGCTGCTGGCCGCGCCTGGACCGGATGGATGGCCCCCGCCAGAGGGCCCGGCGCTGGTCGCGCCTGGAACGGATGGATGGCCCCCGCCAGAGGGCCCGCCGCGCCTGGACCGGATGGATGGCCCCCGCCAAAGGGCACGCCTGGACCGGATGGATGGCCCCCGCCAGAGGGCCCGCCGCTGGCCGCGCCTGGATCGGATGGATGGCCCCCGCCAGAGGACCCGACGCTGGCCGCGCCTGGTCCGGATGGATGGCCCCCGCCAGAAGGCCCGCCGCTGGCCGCGCATGGACCGGATGGATGGCCCCCACCAGAGGGCCCGCCGCAGGCCGCGCCTGGACCGGATGGATGGCCCCCGCCAGAGTGCCCGTCGCTGGCCGCGCCTGGACCGGATGGATGGCCCCCGCCAGAGTGCCCGCCGCAACTGGACCGGATGGATGGCCCCCTCCAGAGGGCCCGCCGCTGGCCGTGCCTGGACCGGATGGATGGCCCCCGCCAGAGGGCCCGCCGCTGGCCGCGCCTGGATCGGATGGATGGCCCCTGCCAGAGTGCACGCCTGGACCGGATGGATGGCCCCCGCCAGAGGGCCCGCCGCTGGCCACGCCTGGACCGGATGGATGGCCCCCGCCAGAGGGCCCGCCGCTGGCCACGCCTGGACCGAATGCATGGCCCCCGCCAGAGGGCCGGCCCCTGGCCGTGCCTGGACCGGATGGATGGCCCCCGCCAGAGGGCACGCCTGGACCGGATGGATGGCCCCCACCAGAGGACCCGCCGCTGGCCGCGCCTGGACCGGATGGATGGCCCCCGCCAGAGGGCCCGCCGCTGGCCGCGCCTGGACCGCATGCATGGCCCCCGCCAGAGGGCCGGCCGCTGGCCGTGCCTGGACCGGATGGATGGCCCCCGCCGCTGGCCGCGTCTGGACCGGATGGATGGCCTCCGCAAGAGGGCCCGCCGCTGGCCGCGCCTGCACAGGATGGATGGCCCCTGCCAGAGGGCCCGCCGCTGGCCGCGCCTGGACCGGATGGATGGCCCCCGCCAGAGGGTCCGCCGCTGGCCACGCCTGGACCGGATGGATGGCCCCCGCCAGCGGGTGGGACCACCTTGAATGGTAAGGGATCAATTCATGGAAAATGTTTACGCAATCAGTCATTTTAATCAGAGTTTAAGGTTGTGGATTTTGTCTTGAAGTTTGGTATTTGTCGCAAATTTCACCCTTTTGGTTGTAAACAGTGAAATTTGCAGCAAACAGTCATCATGCTACAATTTTAAATATCCTGCACGCAATTTTTTCCCATACTATGTGGCAGATTTAAGAAACTGTCTACAAGATAAAGTCTTAGTTGCCCCTAGCAACCAATCACAGCACAGCTTTCATTTTACCAGGACAGAATACAAAACAAAAGCTGCACTGTGATTGGTTTCCAGGGGCAACTAAGACAGCTTTTCTTTTAGACATACTCATAGATGTAGTTGGGATTTATTAAATCGCATCCATATAGCTTATATTGTAAATGCTGCGAATTCTCCATGTGGAAAGTCTGCACGAAATATCTGTAGCATTTTTGCCCCATGTGAAGTGTACCCTAATCAGGAGCGGACTGGGATTAAAAAAAGACAGTCCTGGTGCACAACAATCAACACCCCAAATACAATATGAACCCCCTCGCTCGAAGGCACACTGCAGATATATAATATAATAGACCCTGTGCCGCTAAAATGAAGATTTTTGCTATATGAATGCGCAATAAAATCAAAACAAGTTTTACCATTTTTACAGAAAAATGTGTTTATATCGATACATCTGTAACACCACAAATTCAAGCACCACCCAAGCTGCAGCCGTGTAAAGGAGCTCACACTAGCTATACAAAACAAATCACAATGTTAATTATCATCAATGGACTGGTGCACCACGTAGTGCTTATTTAGATCACAAAATCAGAGGGCCGGCCGCTGGCCGCCCCTGGACCGGATGGATGGCCCCCGCCAGAGGGCCCGCCGCTGGCCGCGCCTGGACCGGATGGATAGCCACCGCCAGAGGGCCCGCCGCTGGCCCCGCCTGGACCGGATGGATGGCCCCCGCCAGAGGGCCCGCCGCTGGCCGCGCCTGGCCCGGATGGATGGCCCCCGCAAGAGGGCCCGCCGCTGGCCGTGCCTGGACCGGATGGATGGTCCGCGCCAGAGGGCCCACCGCTGGCCGCGCCTGGACCGGATGGATGGCCCCCGCCAGAGGGTCCGCCGCTGGCCACGCCTGGACCGGATGGATGGCCCCCGCCAGCGGGAGGGACCACCTTGAATGGTAAGGGATCAATTCATGGAAAATGTTTACGCAATCAGTCATTTTAATCAGAGTTTCAGGTTGTGGATTTTGTCTTGAAGTTTGGTATTTGTCGCAAATTTCACCCTTTTGGTTGTAAACAGTGAAATTTGCAGCAAACAGTCATCATGCTACAATTTTAAATATCCTGCACGCAATTTTTTCCCATACTATGTGGCAGATTTAAGAAACTGTCTACAAGATAAAGTCTTAGTTGCCCCTAGCAACCAATCACAGCACAGCTTTCATTTTACCAGGACAGAATACAAAACAAAAGCTGCACTGTGATTGGTTGCCAGGGGCAACTAAGACAGCTTTTCTTTTAGACATACTCATAGATGTAGTTGGGATTTATTAAATCTCATCCATATGGCTTATATTGTAAATGCTGCGAATTCTCCATGTGGAAAGTCTGCACGAAATATCTGTAGCATTTTTGCCCAATGTGAAATGTATCCTAATCAGGAGCGGACTGGGATTAAAAAAAGACAGTCCTGGTGCACAACAATCAACATCCCAAATACAATATGAACCCCCTTGCTCCAAGCCACACTGCAGATATATAATATAATAGACCCTGTGCCGCTAAAATGAAGATTTTTGCTACATAAATGCGCAATAAAAGCAAAACAAGTTTTATAATTTTTACAGAAAACTGTATTTATATCGATACATCTGTAACACCACAAATTCAAGCACCACCCAAGCTGCAGCCGTGTAAAGGAGCTCACACTAGCTATACAAAAATCACAATGTTAATTATCATCAATGGACTGGTGCACCACGTAGTGCTTGTTTAGAGCACAAAATCAGAGGGTCCGCCGCTGGCCGCCCCTGGACCGGATGGATGGCCCCCGCCAGAGGGCCCGCCGCTGGCCGCGCCTGGACCGGATGGATGGCCCCCGCCAGAGGGCCCGTTGCTGGTCGCGCCTGGACCGGATGGATGACCCCCGCCAGAGGGCCCACCGCTGGCCGCGCCTGGATCGGATGCATAGCTCCCGCCAGAGGGCCCGTCACTGGCCGCGCCTGGACCGGATGGATGGCCTCCGCCAGAGGGCCCGCCGCACCTGGACCGGATGGATGGCCCCCGCCAGAGGGCCCGCTGCTGGCCACACCTGGACCGGATGGATGGCCCCCGCCAGAGGGTCCACCGCAGGCCGCGCCTGGACCGGATGGATAGCCCCCGCCAGAGGGCCCGTCGCTGGCCACGCCTGGACCGCATGGATGGCCCCCGCCAGAGGGCCCGCCGCGCCTGGACCGCATGGATGGCCCCCGCCAGAGGGCCCGCCGCTGGCCGCACCTGGACCGGATGGATGGCCCCCACCAGAGGGCCCGCCGCTGGCCGCGCCTGGACCGGATGGATGGCCCCCGCCAGAGGGCCCGCCGCTGGCCGCGCCTGGACCGGATGGATGGCCCCCGCCAGCGGGAGGGACCACCTTGAATGGTAAGGGATCAATTCATGGAAAATGTTTACGCAATCAGTCATTTTAATCAGAGTTTCAGGTTGTGGATTTTGTCTTGAAGTTTGGTATTTGTCGCAAATTTCACCCTTTTGGTTGTAAACAGTGAAATCTGCAGCAAACAGTCATCATGCTAAAATTTTAAATATCCTGCACGCAATTTTTTCCCATACTATGTGGCAGATTTAAGAAACTGTCTACAAGATAAAGTCTTAGTTGCCCCTAGCAACCAATCACAGCACAGCTTTCATTTTACCAGGACAGAATACAAAACAAAAGCTGCACTGTGATTGGTTGCCAGGGGCAACTAAGACAGCTTTTCTTTTAGACATACTCATAGATGTAGTTGGGATTTATTAAATCTCATCCATATGGCTTATATTGTAAATGCTGCGAATTCTCCATGTGGAAAGTCTGCACGAAATATCTGTAGCATTTTTGCCCCATGTGAAGTGTACCCTAATCAGGAGCGGACTGGGATTAAAAAAAGACAGTCCTGGTGCACAACAATCAACACCCCAAATACAATATGAACCCCCTCGCTCGAAGGCACAGTGCAGATATATAATATAATAGACCCTGTGCCGCTAAAATGAAGATTTTTGCTATATGAATGCGCAATAAAAGCAAAACAAGTTTTACCATTTTTACAGAAAAATGTATTTATATCGATACATCTGTAACACCACAAATTCAAGCACCACCCAAGCTGCAGCCGTGTAAAGGAGCTCACACTAGCTATACAAAACAAATCACAATGTTAATTATCATCAATGTACTGGTGCACCACGTAGTGCTTATTTAGATCACAAAATCAGAGGGCCGGCCGCTGGCTGCCCCTGGACCGGATGGATGGCCCCCGCCAGAGGGCCCGCCGCTGGCCGCGCCTGGACCGGATGGATAGCCACCGCCAGAGGGCCCGCCGCTGGCCGCGCCTGGACCGGATGGATGGCCCCCGCCAGAGGGCCCGCCGCTGGCCGCGCCTGGCCCGGATGGATGGCCCCCGCCAGAGGGCCCGCCGCTGGCCGTGCCTGGACCGGATGGATGGTCCGCGCCAGAGGGCCCACCGCTGGCCGCGCCTGGACCGGATGGATGGCCCCCGCCAGAGGGTCCGCCGCTGGCCACGCCTGGACCGGATGGATGGCCCCCGCCAGCGGGAGGGACCACCTTGAATGGTAAGGGATCAATTCATGGAAAATGTTTACGCAATCAGTCATTTTAATCAGAGTTTCAGGTTGTGAATTTTGTCTTGAAGTTTGGTATTTGTCGCAAATTTCACCCTTTTGGTTGTAAACAGTGAAATTTGCAGCAAACATTCATCATGCTACAATTTTAAATATCCTGCACGCAATTTTTTCCCATACTATGTGGCAGATTTAAGAAACTGTCTACAAGATAAAGTCTTAGTTGCCCCTAGCAACCAATCACAGCACAGCTTTCATTTTACCAGGACAGAATACAAAACAAAAGCTGCACTGTGATTGGTTGCCACGGGCAACTAAGACAGCTTTTCTTTTAGACATACTCATAGATGTAGTTGGGATTTATTAAATCTCATCCATATGGCTTATATTGTAAATGCTGCGAATTCTCCATGTGGAAAGTCTGCACGAAATATCTGTAGCATTTTTGCCCAATGTGAAATGTATCCTAATCAGGAGCGGACTGGGATTAAAAAAAGACAGTCCTGGTGCACAACAATCAACATCCCAAATACAATATGAACCCCCTTGCTCCAAGCCACACTGCAGATATATAATATAATAGACCCTGTGCCGCTAAAATGAAGATTTTTGCTACATAAATGCGCAATAAAAGCAAAACAAGTTTTATAATTTTTACAGAAAACTGTATTTATATCGATACATCTGTAACACCACAAATTCAAGCACCACCCAAGCTGCAGCCGTGTAAAGGAGCTCACACTAGCTATACAAAAATCACAATGTTAATTATCATCAATGGACTGGTGCACCACGTAGTGCTTATTTAGAGCACAAAATCAGAGGGTCCGCCGCTGGCCGCCCCTGGACCGGATGGATGGCCCCCGCCGGAGGGCCCGCCGCTGGCCGCGCCTGGACCGGATGGATGGCCCCCGCCAGAGGGCCCGTTGCTGGTCGCGCCTGGACCGGATGGATGACCCCCGCCAGAGGGCCCACCGCTGGCCGCGCCTGGATCGGATGCATAGCTCCCGCCAGAGGGCCCGTCACTGGCCGCCCCTGGACCGGATGGATGGCCTCCGCCAGAGGGCCCGCCGCACCTGGACCGGATGGATGGCCCCCGCCAGAGGGCCCGCCGCTGGCCGCACCTGGAACGGATGGCCCCCGCCAGAGGGTCCGCCGCAGGCCGCGCCTGGACCGGATGGATAGCCCCCGCCAGAGGGCCCGTCGCTGGCCGCGCCTGGACCGAATGGATGGCCCCCGCCAGAGGGCCCGCCGCGCCTGGACCGCATGGATGGCCCCCGCCAGAGGGCCCGCCGCTGGCCGCACCTGGACCGGATGGATGGCCCCCACCAGAGGGCCCGCCGCTGGCCGCGCCTGGACCGGCTGGATGGCCCCCGCCAGAGGGCCCGCCGCTGGCCGCGCCTGGACCGGATGGATGGCCCCCGCCAGCGGGAGGGACCACCTTGAATGGTAAGGGATCAATTCATGGAAAATGTTTACGCAATCAGTCATTTTAATCAGAGTTTGAGGTTGTGGATTTTGTCTTGAAGTTTGGTATTTGTCGCAAATTTCACCCTTTTGGTTGTAAACAGTGAAATCTGCAGCAAACAGTCATCATGCTAAAATTTTAAATATCCTGCACGCAATTTTTTCCCATACTATGTGGCAGATTTAAGAAACTGTCTACAAGATAAAGTCTTAGTTGCCCCTAGCAACCAATCACAGCACAGCTTTCATTTTACCAGGACAGAATACAAAACAAAAGCTGCACTGTGATTGGTTGCCAGGGGCAACTAAGACAGCTTTTCTTTTAGACATACTCATAGATGTAGTTGGGATTTATTAAATCTCATCCATTTGGCTTATATTGTAAATGCTGCGAATTCTCCATGTGGAAAGTCTGCACGAAATATCTGTAGCAATTTTGCCCCATGTGAAATGTACCCTAATCAGGAGCGGACTGGGATTAAAAAAAGACGGTCCTGGTGCACAACAATCAACATCCCAAATACAATATGAACCCCCTCGCTCCAAGCCACATTGCAGATATATAATATAATAGACCCTGTGCCGCTAAAATGAAGATTTTTGCTATATAAATGCGCAATAAAAGCAAAACAAGTTTTACAATTTTTACAGAAAACTGTATTTATATCGATACATCTGTAACACCACAAATTCAAGCACCACCCAAGCTGCAGCCGTGTAAAGGAGCTCACACTAGCTATACAAAACAAATCACAATGTTAATTATGATCAATGTACTGGTGCACCACGTAGTGTTTATTTAGAGCACAAAATCAGAGGGTCCGCCGCTGGCCGCCCCTGGACCGGATGGATGGCCCCCGCCAGAGGGCCCGTTGCTGGTCGCGCCTGGACCGGATGGATGACCCCCGCCAGAGGGCCCGCCGCTGGCCGCGCCTGGATCGGATGCATAGCCCCCGCCAGAGGGACCGTCGCTGGCCGCGCCTGGACCGGATGGATGGCCCCCGCCAGAGGGCCCGCCGCACCTGGACCGGATGGATGGCCCCCGCCAGAGGGCCCGCCGCTGGCCGCGCCTGGACCGGATGGATGGCCCCCGCCAGAGGGCCCGCCGCTGGCCGCGCCTGGACCGGATGAATGGCCCCCGCCAGAGGGCACGCCCCTGGCCGCGCCTGGACCGGATGGATGGCCCCCGCCAGAGGGCCCGCCGCTGGCCGCGCCTGGACCGGATGGATGGCCCCCGCCAGAGGTCCCGCCGCTGGCCGCGCCTGGACCAGATGGATGACCCCCGCCATAGGGCCCGCCGCTGGCCGTGCCTAGATGGGATGAATAGGCCCCGCCAGAGGGCCCGTCGCTGGCCGCGCCTGTACCGGATGGATGGCCCCCGCCAGAGGGCCCGCCGCACCTGGATCGGATGGATGGCCCCCGCCAGAGGGCCCGCCGCTGGCCGCGCCTGGACCCGGATGGATGGCCCCCGCCAGAGGGCCCGACGCTGGGCGCGCCTGGTCTGGATGGATGGCCCCCGCCAGAGGGCCCGCCGCCGGCCGTGCCTGGACGGATGGATGACCCCCGCCAGAGGGCCTGCCGCTGGCCGCGCCTGGATCGGATGGATGGCCCCCGCCAGCAGGAGGGACCACCTTGAATGGTAAGGGATCAATTCATGGAAAATGTTTACGCAATCAGTCATTTTAATCAGAGTTTCAGGTTGTGGATTTTGTCTTGAAGTTTGGTATTTGTCGCAAATTTCACCCTTTTGGTTGTAAACAGTGAAATCTGCAGCAAACAGTCATCATGCTACAATTTTAAATATCCTGCACGCAATTTTTTCCCATACTGTGTGGCAGATTTAAGAAACTGTCTACAAGATAAAGTCTTAGTTGCCCCTAGCAACCAATCACAGCACAGCTTTCATTTTACCAGGACAGAATACAAAACAAAAGCTGCACTGTGATTGGTTGCCAGGGGCAACTAAGACAGCTTTTCTTTTAGACATACTCATAGATGTAGTTGGGATTTATTAAATCTCATCCATATGGCTTATATTGTAAATGCTGCGAATTCTCCATGTGGAAGGTCTGCACGAAATATCTGTAGCATTTTTGCCCCATGTGAAATGTACCCTAATCAGGAGCGGACTGGGATTAAAAAAAAGACAGTCCTGGTGCACAACAATCAACACCCCAAATACAATATGAACCCCCTCGCTCCAAGCCACATTGCAGATATATAATATAATAGACCCTGTGCCGCTAAAATGAAGATTTTTGCTATATAAATGCGCAATAAAAGCAAAACAAGTTTTACCATTTTTACAGAAAACTGTATTTATATCGATACATCTGTAACACCACAAATTCAAGCACCACCCAAGCTGCAGCCGTGTAAAGGAGCTCACACTAGCTATACAAAACAAATCACAATGTTAATTATCATCAATGTACTGGTGCACCACGTAGTGCTTATTTAGAGCACAAATTCAGAGGGCCCGCCGCTGGCCACCCCTGGACCGGATGGATGGCCCCCGCCAAAGGGCCCGCCGCTGGCCGCGCCTGGAACGGATGGATAGCCCCCGCCAGAGGACCCGCCGCTGGCCGCGCCTGGAACGCATAGATGGCCCCCGCCAGAGGGCCCGCCGCTGGCCGCGCCTGGACCGGATGGATGGCCCCCGCCAGAGGGCCCGCCGCTGGATGCGCCTGGACCGGATGGATGGTCCGCGCCAGAAGGCCCGCCGCTGGCCGTGCCTGGACCGGATGGATGGCCCCCGCCAGAGGGCCCGCCGCTGGCCACGCCTGGACCGGATGGATCACTCCCGCCAGAGGGCCCGCCGCTGGCCGTGCCTGGATCGGATGGATGGCCCCCGCCAGTGGGAGGGACCACCTTCAATGGTAAGGGATCAATTCATGGAAAATGTTTACGCAATCAGTCATTTTAATCAGAGTTTGAGGTTGTGGATTTTGTCTTGAAGTTTGGTATTTGTCGCAAATTTCACCCTTTTGGTTGTAAACAGTGAAATCTGCAGCAAACAGTCATCATCCTACAATTTCAAATATCCTGCACGCAATTTTTTCCCATACTGTGTGGCAGATTTAAGAAACTGTCTACAAGATAAAGTCTTAGTTGCCCCTAGCAACCAATCACAGCACAGCTTTCATTTTACCAGGACAGAATACAAAACAAAAGCTGCACTGTGATTGGTTGCCAGGGGCAACTAAGACAGCTTTTCTTTTAGACATACTCATAGATGTAGTTGGGATTTAGTAAATCTCATCCATATGGCTTATATTGTAAATGCTGCAAATTCTCCATGTGGAAAGTCTGCACAAAATATCTGTGGCATTTTTGCCCCATGTGAAGTGTACCCTAATCAGGAGCGGACTGGGATTAAAAAAAGACAGTCCTGGTGCACAACAATCAACACCCCAAATACAATATGAACCCCCTCGCTCCAAGCCACATTGCAGATATATAATATAATAGACCCTGTGCCCCTAAAATGAAGATTTTTGCTATATAAATGCGCAATAAAAGCAAAACAAGTTCTACCATTTTTACAGAAAACTGTATTTATATCGATACATCTGTAACACCACAAATTCAAGCACCACCCAAGCTGCAGCCGTGTAAAGGAGCTCACACTAGCTATACAAAAGAAATCACAATGTTAATTATCATCAATGTACTGGTGCACCACGTAGTGCTTATTTAGAGCACAAAATCAGAGGGCCCGCCGCTGGCCGCCCCTGGACCGGATGGATGGCCCCTGCCAGGGTGCTCGCCGCTGGCCGCGCCTGGACCGGATGGATGGCCCCCGCCAGAGGGCCCGCCGCTGGCCGCACCTGGACCAGATAGATGGCCCCTGCCAGAGGGCCCGCCGCTGGGCGCGCCTGGACCGGATGGATGGCCCCCGCCAGAGGGCCCGCCGCTGGTCACGCCTGGACCGGATGGATGGCCCCCGCCAGAGGACCTGCCGCTGGCCGCACCTGGACCGGATGGATTGCCCCCGCCAGAGGGCCCGCCGCTGGCCGCGCCTGGACCGGATGGATAGCCCCCGCCAGAGGGCCCGCCGCTGGCCGCGCCTGGACTGGATGGATGGCCCCCGCCAGAGGGCCCGCCGCTTGCTGCGCCTCGACCGGATGGATGGCCCGCGCCAGAGGGCCCGCCGCTGGCCACGCCTGGACCGGATGGATGGCCCCCGCCAGCGGGAGGGACCACCTTGAATGGTAAGGGATCAATTCATGGAAAATGTTTACGCAATCAGTCATTTTAATCAGAGTTTGAGGTTGTGGATTTTGTCTTGAAGTTTGGTATTTGTCGCAAATTTCACCCTTTTGGTTGTAAACAGTAAAATCTGCAGCAAACAGTCATCATGCTACAATTTTAAATATCCTGCACGCAATTTTTTCCCATACTATGTGGCAGATTTAAGAAACTGTCTACAAGATAAAGTCTTAGTTGTCCCTAGCAACCAATCACAGCACAGCTTTCATTTTACCAGGACAGAATACAAAACAAAAGCTGCACTGTGATTGGTTGCCAGGGGCATCTAAGACAGCTTTTCTTTTAGACATACTCATAGATGTAGATGGGATTTATTAAATCTCATCCATATGGCTTATATTGTAAATGCTGCAAATTCTCCATGTGGAAAGTCTGCACGAAATATCTGTAGCATTTTTGCCCCATGTGAAATGTACCCTAATCAGGAGCGGACTGGGATTAAAAAAAGGCAGTCCTGGTGCACAACAATCAACACCCCAAATACAATATGAACCCCCTCGCTCCAAGCCACACTGCAGATATATAATATAATAAACCCTGTGCCGCTAAAATGAAGATTTTTGCTATATGAACGCGCAATAAAAACAAAACAAGTTTTACCATTTTTACAGAAAACTGTATTTATATCGATACATCTGTAACACCACAAATTCAAGCACCACCCAAGCTGCAGCCGTGTAAAGGAGCTCACACTAGCTATACAAAAGAAATCACAATGTTAATTATCATCAATGTACTGGTGCACCACGTAGTGCTTATTTAGAGCACAAAATCAGAGGGCCCGCCGCTGGCCGCCCCTGGACCGGATGGATGGCCCCCGCCAGAGGGCCCGCCGCTGGCCGCGTCTGGACCGGATGGATGGCCCCCGCCAGAGGGCCCGCCGCTGGCCGCACCTGGACTGGATGAATGGCCCCCGCCAGTGGGCTCGCCGCTGGCCGCGCCTGGACCGGATGGATGGCTCCCGCCAGATGGCCCGCCGCGCCTGGACCGAATGAATGGCCCTCGCCAGAGGGCCCACCGCGCCTGGACCGGATGGATGGCCCCGCCAGAGGGCACGCCTGGAACGGATGGATGGCCCCCGCCAGAGGGCCTGCCGCTGGCAGCGCCTGGACCGGATGGATGGCCCCCGCCAGAGGGCCCGACGCTGGCCGCGTCTGGACCAGATGGATAGCCCCCGACAGAGGGCCCGCCGCTGGCCGCGCCTGGATCGCATGGATGGCCCCTGCCAGAGGGCACGCCTGGAACGGATGGATGGCCCCCGCCAGAGGGCCCGCACCTGGCCACACCTGTAACCGGATGGATGGCCCCCGCCAGAGGGCCCGCCGCTGGCCGCGCCTGGACCGGATGGATGGCCCCCGTCAGAGGGCCCGACGCTGGCTGCGCCTGGACCGGATGGATGGCCCCTGCCAGAGGGCCCGCCGCTGGCCACGCCTGTAACCGGATGGATGATCCGCCAGAGGGCCCGCTGCTGGCCGCGCCTGGATCGGATGGATGGCCCCAGCCAAAGGGCACGCCTGGACTGGACAGATGGCCCCCGCCGGAGGGCCCGCCGATGGCCGCGCCTGGAACGGATGGATGGCCCCCGCCAGAGGGCTCGCCGCTGGCCGCGCCTGGACCGGATGGATGGCCCCCGCCAGAGGGCCCGCCGCTGGCCGCGCCTGGACCACATGTATGGCCCCCGCCAGAGGGCCCGCCGCTGGCCGCGCCTGGACCAAATGGATGGCCCTCGCCATAGGGTCGGCCGCTGGCCGCGCCTGGACCGGAAGGATGGCCCCCGCCAGAGGGCCCGCCGCTGGCCGAGCCTGGACCGGATGGATGGCCTCCGCCAGAGGGCCCTCCGCGCCTGGACCGGATGGATGGCCCCCGCCAGAGGGCACGCCTGGACAGGATGGATGGCCCCCGCCAGAGGGCCCGCCGCTGGCCGCGCCTGGACTGGATGGATGGCCCCCGCAAGAGGGCCCGACGCTGGCCGCGCCTGGACCTAATGGATGGCTCCCGCCAGAGGGCCCGCCGCTGGCCACGCCTGGACCGGATGGATGGCCCCCGCCAGTGGGAGGGACCACCTTCAATGGTAAGGGATCAATTCATGGAAAATGTTTACGCAATCAGTCATTTTAATCAGAGTTTGAGGTTGTGGATTTTGTCTTGAAGTTTGGTATTTGTCGCAAATTTCACCCTTTTGGTTGTAAACAGTGAAATCTGCAGCAAACAGTCATCATCCTACAATTTCAAATATCCTGCACGCAATTTTTTCCCATACTGTGTGGCAGATTTAAGAAACTGTCTACAAGATAAAGTCTTAGTTGCCCCTAGCAACCAATCACAGCACAGCTTTCATTTTACCAGGACAGAATACAAAACAAAAGCTGCACTGTGATTGGTTGCCAGGGGCAACTAAGACAGCTTTTCTTTTAGACATACTCATAGATGTAGTTGGGATTTAGTAAATCTCATCCATATGGCTTATATTGTAAATGCTGCAAATTCTCCATGTGGAAAGTCTGCACAAAATATCTGTGGCATTTTTGCCCCATGTGAAGTGTACCCTAATCAGGAGCGGACTGGGATTAAAAAAAGACAGTCCTGGTGCACAACAATCAACACCCCAAATACAATATGAACCCCCTCGCTCCAAGCCACATTGCAGATATATAATATAATAGACCCTGTGCCCCTAAAATGAAGATTTTTGCTATATAAATGCGCAATAAAAGCAAAACAAGTTCTACCATTTTTACAGAAAACTGTATTTATATCGATACATCTGTAACACCACAAATTCAAGCACCACCCAAGCTGCAGCCGTGTAAAGGAGCTCACACTAGCTATACAAAAGAAATCACAATGTTAATTATCATCAATGTACTGGTGCACCACGTAGTGCTTATTTAGAGCACAAAATCAGAGGGCCCGCCGCTGGCCGCCCCTGGACCGGATGGATGGCCCCTGCCAGGGGGCTCGCCGCTGGGCGCGCCTGGACCGGATGGATGGCCCCCGCCAGAGGGCCCGCCGCTGGCCGCACCTGGACCGGATGGATGGCCCCTGCCAGAGGGCCCGCCGCTGGGCGCGCCTGGAGCGGGTGGATGGCCCCCGCCAGAGGGCCCGCCGCTGGTCACGCCTGGACCGGATGGATGGCCCCCGCCAGCGGGAGGGACCACCTTGAATGGTAAGGGATCAATTCATGGAAAATGTTTACGCAATCAGTCATTTTAATCAGAGTTTGAGGTTGTGGATTTTGTCTTGAAGTTTGGTATTTGTCGCAAATTTCACCCTTTTGGTTGTAAACAGTAAAATCTGCAGCAAACAGTCATCATGCTACAATTTTAAATATCCTGCACGCAATTTTTTCCCATACTATGTGGCAGATTTAAGAAACTGTCTACAAGATAAAGTCTTAGTTGTCCCTAGCAACCAATCACAGCACAGCTTTCATTTTACCAGGACAGAATACAAAACAAAAGCTGCACTGTGATTGGTTGCCAGGGGCATCTAAGACAGCTTTTCTTTTAGACATACTCATAGATGTAGATGGGATTTATTAAATCTCATCCATATGGCTTATATTGTAAATGCTGCAAATTCTCCATGTGGAAAGTCTGCACGAAATATCTGTAGCATTTTTGCCCCATGTGAAATGTACCCTAATCAGGAGCGGACTGGGATTAAAAAAAGGCAGTCCTGGTGCACAATAATCAACACCCCAAATACAATATGAACACCCTCGCTGCAAGCCACACTGCAGATATATAATATAATAAACCCTGTGCCGCTAAAATGAAGATTTTTGCTATATGAACGCGCAATAAAAAGAAAACAAGTTTTACCATTTTTGAAAACTGTATTTATATCGATACATCTGTAACACCACAAATTCAAGCACCACCCAAGCTGCAGCCGTGTAAAGGAGCTCACACTAGCTATACAAAACAAATCACAATGTTAATTATCATCAATGTACTGGTGCACCACGTAGTGCTTATTTAGAGCACAAAATCAGAGGGCCCGCCGCTGGCCGCCCCTGGACCGGATGGATGGCCCCCGCCAGAGGGCCCGCCGCTGGCCGCGCTTGGACCGGATGGATAGCCCCCGCCAGAGGGCCCGCCGCTGGCCGCGCCTGGACCGGATGGATGGCCCCCACCAGAGGGCCCGCCGCTGGCCGCGCCTAGACCGAATGGATGGCCTCCGCCAGAGGGTCGGCCGGTGGCCGTGACTGGAACGAATGGATGGCCCCCGCCAGAGGGCACGCCTGGACCGGATGGATGGCCCCTGCCAGAGGGCCCGCCGCGCCTGGACTGGATGGATGGCCCCCGCCAGAGGGCCCGCCGCTGGCCGCGCTTGGACCGGATGGATGGCCCCCGCCAGAGGGCCCGCCGCTGGCCGCGCCTGGACCGGATGGATGGCCCCCGCCAGAGGACCTGCCGCTGGCCGCGCCTGGACCGGATGGATTGCCCCCGCCAGAGGGCCCGCCGCTGGCCGCGCCTGGACCGGATGGATGGCCCCCGCCAGAGGGCCCGACGCTGGCCGCGCCTGGACCGGATGGATGGCCCCCGCCAGAGGGCCCACCGCTGGCCGCGCCTGGACCGGTTGGATGGCCCCCGCCAGAGGGTCCGCCGCTAGCCGCGCCTGGACCAGGTGGATGGCCCCCGCCAGAGGGCCCGCCGCTGGTCACGCCTGGACCGGATGGATGGCCCCCGCCAGCGGGAGGGACTACCTTGAATGGTAAGGGATCAATTCATGGAAAATGTTTACGCAATCAGTCATTTTAATCAGAGTTTGAGGTTGTGGATTTTGTCTTGAAGTTTGGTATTTGTCGCAAATTTCACCCTTTTGGTTGTAAACAGTAAAATCTGCAGCAAACAGTCATCATGCTACAATTTTAAATATCCTGCACGCAATTTTTTCCCATACTATGTGGCAGATTTAAGAAACTGTCTACAAGATAAAGTCTTAGTTGTCCCTAGCAACCAATCACAGCACAGCTTTCATTTTACCAGGACAGAATACAAAACAAAAGCTGCACTGTGATTGGTTGCCAGGGGCATCTAAGACAGCTTTTCTTTTAGACATACTCATAGATGTAGATGGGATTTATTAAATCTAATCCATATGGCTTATATTGTAAATGCTGCAAATTCTCCATGTGGAAAGTCTGTACGAAATATCTGTAGCATTTTTGCCCCATGTGAAATGTACCCTAATCAGGAGCGGACTGGGATTAAAAAAAGGCAGTCCTGGTGCACAACAATCAACACCCCAAATACAATATGAACCCCCTCGCTCCAAGCCACACTGCAGATATATAATATAATAAACCCTGTGCCGCTAAAATGAAGATTTTTGCTATATGAACGCGCAATAAAAACAAAACAAGTTTTACCATTTTTACAGAAAACTGTATTTATATCGATACATCTGTAACACCACAAATTCAAGCACCACCCAAGCTGCAGCCGTGTAAAGGAGCTCACACTAGCTATACAAAAGAAATCACAATGTTAATTATCATCAATGTACTGGTGCACCACGTAGTGCTTATTTAGAGCACAAAATCAGAGGGCCCGCCGCTGGCCGCCCCTGGACCGGATGGATGGCCCCCGCCAGAGGGCCCGCCGCTGGCCGCGTCTGGACCGGATGGATGGCCCCCGCCAGAGGGCCCGCCGCTGGCCGCACCTGGACCAGATAGATGGCCCCTGCCAGAGGGCCCGCCGCTGGACCAGATAGATGGCCCCTGCCAGAGGGCCCGCCGCTAGGCGCGCCTGGACCGGATGGATGGCCCCCGCCAGAGGGCCCGCCGCTAGCCGCACCTGGACTGGATGAATGGCCCCCGCCAGTGGGCTCGCCGCTGGCCGCGCCTGGACCGGATGGATGGCTCCCGCCAGATGGCCCGCCGCGCCTGGACCGAATGGATGGCCCTCGCCAGAGGGCCCGCCGCGCCTGGACCGGATGGATGGCCCCGCCAGAGGGCATGCCTGGAACGGATGGATGGCCCCCGCCAGAGGGCCCGCAGATGGCAGCGCCTGGACCGGATGGATGGCCCCCGCCAGAGGGCCCGACGCTGGCCGCGTCTGGACCAGATGGATGGCCCCCGCCAGAGGGCCCGCCGCTGGCCGCACCTGGACCAGATAGATGGCCCCTGCCAGAGGGCCCGCCGCTGGGCGCGCCTGGACCGGATGGATGGCCCCCGCCAGAGGGCCCGCCGCTGGCCGCACCTGGACTGGATGAATGGCCCCCGCCAGTGGGCTCGCCGCTGGCCGCGCCTGGACCGGATGGATGGCTCCCGCCAGATGGCCCGCCGCGCCTGGACCGAATGGATGGCCCTCGCCAGAGGGCCCGCCGCGCCTGGACCGGATGGATGGCCCCGCCAGAGGGCACGCCTGGAACGGATGGATGGCCCCCGCCAGAGGGCCCGCCGCTGGCAGCGCCTGGACCGGATGGATGGCCCCCGTCAGAGGGCCCGACGCTGGCCGCGTCTGGACCAGATGGATGGCCCCCAACAGAGGGCCCGCCGCTGGCCGCGCCTGGATCGCATGGATGGCCCCTGCCAGAGGGCACGCCTGGAACGGATGGATGGCCCCCGCCAGGGGGCTCGCCGCTGGCCGCGCCTGGACCGGATGGATGGCCCCCGCCAGAGGGCCCGCCGCTGGCCGCGCCTGGACCGCATGGATGGCCCCCGCCAGAGGACCTGCCGCTGGCCGCGCCTGGACCGGATGGATGGCCCCCGGCAGAGGGCCCGCCGCTGGCCGCGCCTGGACCGGATGGCCCCCGCCAGAGGGCCCGACGCTGGCCGCGCCTGGACCGGATGGATGGCCCCCGCCAGTGGGCCCACCGCTGGCCGCGCCTGGACCGGATGGATGGCCCCCGCCAGAGGGCCCGCCCCTGGCCACACCTGTAACCGGATGGATGGCCCCCGCCAGAGGGCCCGCCGCTGGCCGCGCCTGGACCGGATGGATGGCCCCCGTCAGAGGGCCCGACGCTGGCTGCGCCTGGACCGGATGGATGGCCCCCGTCAGAGGGCCCGACGCTGGCTGCGCCTGGACCGGATGGATGGCCCCCGTCAGAGGGCCCGACGCTGGCCGCGTCTGGACCAGATGGATGGCCCCCGACAGAGGGCCCGACGCTGGCCGCGTCTGGACCAGATGGGTGGCCCCCGACAGAGGGCCCGACGCTGGCCGCGTCTGGACCAGATGTATGGCCCCCGACAGAGGGTCCGCCGCTGGCCGCGCCTGGATCGCATGGATGGCCCCTGCCAGAGGGCACGCCTGGAACGGATGGATGGCCCCCGCCAGAGGGCACGCCTGGAACGGATGGATGGCCCCCGCCAGAGGGCTCGCCGCTGGCCGCGCCTGGACCGGATGGATGGCCCCCGCCAGAGGGCCCGCCGCTGGCCGCGTCTGGACCGCATGGATGGCCCCCGCCAGAGGACCTGCCGCTGGCCGCGCCTGGACCGGATGGATGGCCCCCGGCAGAGGGCCCGCCGCTGGCCGCGCCTGGACCGGATGGCCCCCGCCAGAGGGCCCGACGCTGGCCGCGCCTGGACCGGATGGCCCCCGCCAGAGGGCCCGACGCTGGCCGCGCCTGGACCGGATGGATGGCCCCCGCCAGTGGGCCCACCGCTGGCCGCGCCTGGACCGGATGGATGGCCCCCGCCAGAGGGCCCGCCCCTGGCCACACCTGTAACCGGATGGATGGCCCCCGCCAGAGGGCCCGCCGCTGGCCGCGCCTGGACCGGATGGATGGCCCCCGTCAGAGGGCCCGACGCTGGCTGCGCCTGGACCGGATGGATGGCCCCCGTCAGAGGGCCCGACGCTGGCTGCGCCTGGACCGGATGGATGGCCCCCGTCAGAGGGCCCGACGCTGGCCGCGTCTGGACCAGATGGATGGCCCCCGACAGAGGGCCCGACGCTGGCCGCGTCTGGACCAGATGGATGGCCCCCGACAGAGGGCCCGACGCTGGCCGCGTCTGGACCAGATGTATGGCCCCCGACAGAGGGTCCGCCGCTGGCCGCGCCTGGATCGCATGGATGGCCCCTGCCAGAGGGCACGCCTGGAACGGATGGATGGCCCCCGCCAGAGGGCACGCCTGGAACGGATGGATGGCCCCCGCCAGAGGGCTCGCCGCTGGCCGCGCCTGGACCGGATGGATGGCCCCCGCCAGAGGGCCCGCCGCTGGCCGCGTCTGGACCGCATGGATGGCCCCCGCCAGAGGACCTGCCGCTGGCCGCGCCTGGACCGGATGGATGGCCCCCGGCAGAGGGCCCGCCGCTGGCCGCGCCTGGACCGGATGGCCCCCGCCAGAGGGCCCGACGCTGGCCGCGCCTGGACCGGATGGATGGCCCCCGCCAGAGGGCCCACCGCTGGCCGCGCCTGGACCGGATGGATGGCCCCCGCCAGAGGGCCCGCCCCTGGCCACACCTGTAACCGGATGGATGGCCCCCGCCAGAGGGCCCGCCGCTGGCCGCGCCTGGACCGGATGGATGGCCCCCGTCAGAGGGCCCGACGCTGGCTGCGCCTGGACCGGATGGATGGCCCCTGCCAGAGGGCCCGCCGCTGGCCACGCCTGTAACCGGATGGATGATCCGCCAGAGGGCCCGCTGCTGGCCGCGCCTGGATCGGATGGATGGCCCCAGCCAGAGGGCATGCCTGGACCGGATAGATGGCCCCCGCCAGAGGGCCCGCCGATGGCCGCTCCTGGAACGGATGGATGGCCCCCGCCAGAGGGCTCGCCGCTGGCCGCGACTGGACCGGATGGATGGCCCCCGCCAGAGGGCCCGCCGCTGGCCGCACCTGGACTGGATGAATGGCCCCCGCCAGTGGGCTCGCCGCTGGCCGCGCCTGGACTGGATGGATGGCTCCCGCCAGATGGCCCGCCGCGCCTGGACCGAATGGATGGCCCTCGCCAGAGGGCCCGCCGCGCCTGGACCGGATGGATGGCCCCGCCAGAGGGCACGCCTGGAACGGATGGATGGCCCCCGCCAGAGGGCCCGCCGCTGGCAGCGCCTGGACCGGATGGATGGCCCCCGCCAGAGGGCCCGACGCTGGCCGCGTCTGGACCAGATGGATGGCCCCCGACAGAGGGCCCGCCGCTGGCCTCGCCTGGATCGCATGGATTGCCCCTGCCAGAGGGCACGCCTGGAACGGATGGATGGCCCCCGCCAGAGGGCACGCCTGGAACGGATGGATGGCCCCCGCCAGAGGGCTCGCCGCTGGCCGCGCCTGGACCGGATGGATGGCCCCCGCCAGAGGGCCCGCCGCTGGCCGCGCCTGGACCGCATGGAAGGCCCCCGCCAGAGGACCTGCCGCTGGCCGCGCCTGGACCGGAAGGATGGCCCCCGGCAGAGGGCCCGCCACTGGCCGCGCCTGGACCGGATGGCCCCCGCCAGAGGGCCCGACGCTGGCCGCGCCTGGACCGGATGGATGGCCCCTGCCAGTGGGCCCACCGCTGGCCGCGCCTGGACCGGATGGATGGCCCCCGCCAGAGGGCCCGCCCCTGGCCACACCTGTAACCGGATGGATGGCCCCCGCCAGAGGGCCCGCCGCTGGCCGCGCCTGGACCGGATGGATGGCCCCCGTCAGAGGGCCCGACGCTGGCTGCGCCTGGACCGGATGGATGGCCCCCGTCAGAGGGCCCGACGCTGGCCGCGTCTGGACCAGATGGATGGCCCCCGACAGAGGGCCCGACGCTGGCCGCGTCTGGACCAGATGGATGGCCCCCGACAGAGGGCCCGACGCTGGCCGCGTCTGGACCAGATGGATGGCCCCCGACAGAGTGCCCGCCGCTGGCCGCGCCTGGATCGCATGGATGGCCCCTGCCAGAGGGCACGCCTGGAACGGATGGATGGCCCCCGCCAGAGCGCACGCCTGAGGGCTCGCCGCTGGCCGCGCCTGGACCGGATGGATGGCCCCCGCCAGAGGGCCCGCCGCTGGCCGCGCCTGGACCGCATGGATGGCCCCCGCCAGAGGACCTGCCGCTGGCCGCGCCTGGACCGGATGGATGGCCCCCGGCAGAGGGCCCGCCGCTGGCCGCGCCTGGACCGGATGGCCCCCGCCAGAGGGCCCGACGCTGGCCGCGCCTGGACCGGATGGATGGCCCCCGCCAGAGGGCCCACCGCTGGCCGCGCCTGGACCGGATGGATGGCCCCCGCCAGAGGGCCCGCCCCTGGCCACACCTGTAACCGGATGGATGGCCCCCGCCAGAGGGCCCGCCGCTGGCCGCGCCTGGACCGGATGGATGGCCCCCGTCAGAGGGCCCGACGCTGGCTGCGCCTGGACCGGATGGATGGCCCCTGCCAGAGGGCCCGCCGCTGGCCACGCCTGTAACCGGATGGATGATCCGCCAGAGGGCCCGCTGCTGGCCGCGCCTGGATCGGATGGATGGCCCCAGCCAGAGGGCACGCCTGGACCGGATAGATGGCCCCCGCCAGAGGGCCCGCCGATGGCCGCGCCTGGAACGGATGGATGGCCCCCGCCAGAGGGCTCGCCGCTGGCCGCGACTGGACCGGATGGATGGCCCCCGCCAGAGGGCCCGCCGCTGGCCGAGCCTGGACCGGATGGATGGCCTCCGCCAGAGGGCCCTCCGCGCCTGGACCGGATGGATGGCCCCCGCCAGAGGGCACGCCTGGACAGGATGGATGGCCCCCGCCAGAGGGCCCGCCGCTGGCCGCGCCTGGACTGGATGGATGGCCCCCGCAAGAGGGCCCGACGCTGGCCGCGCCTGGACCTAATGGATGGCTCCCGCCAGAGGGCCCGCCGCTGGCCACGCCTGGACCGGATGGATCACCCCCGCCAGAGGGCCCGCCGCTGGCCGCGCCTGGATCGGATGGATGGCCCCCACCAGTGGGAGGGACCACCTTCAATGGTAAGTCGTTTTAATCAGAGTTTGAGGTTGTGGATTTTGTCTTGAAGTTTGGTATTTGTCGCAAATTTCACCCTTTTGGTTGTAAACAGTGAAATCTGCTGCAAACAGTCATCATGCTACAATTTCAAATATCCTGCACGCAATTTTTTCCCATACTGTGTGGCAGATTTAAGAAACTGTCTACAAGATAAAGTCTTAGTTGCCCCTAGCAACCAATCACAGCACAGCTTTCATTTTACCAGGACAGAATACAAAACAAAAGCTGCACTGTGATTGGTTGCCAGGGGCAACTAAGACAGCTTTTCTTTTAGACATACTCATAGATGTAGTTGGGATTTAGTAAATCTCATCCATATGGCTTATATTGTAAATGCTGCAAATTCTCCATGTGGAAAGTCTGCACAAAATATCTGTGGCATTTTTGCCCCATGTGAAGTGTACCCTAATCAGGAGCGGACTGGGATTAAAAAAAGACAGTCCTGGTGCACAACAATCAACACCCCAAATACAATATGAACCCCCTCGCTCCAAGCCACATTGCAGATATATAATATAATAGACCCTGTGCCCCTAAAATGAAGATTTTTGCTATATAAATGCGCAATAAAAGCAAAACAAGTTCTACCATTTTTACAGAAAACTGTATTTATATCGATACATCTGTAACACCACAAATTCAAGCACCACCCAAGCTGCAGCCGTGTAAAGGAGCTCACACTAGCTATACAAAAGAAATCACAATGTTAATTATCATCAATGTACTGGTGCACCACGTAGTGCTTATTTAGAGCACAAAATCAGAGGGCCCGCCGCTGGCCGCCCCTGGACCGGATGGATGGCCCCTGCCAGGGGGCTCGCCGCTGGGCGCGCCTGGACCGGATGGATGGCCCCCGCCAGAGGGCCCGCCGCTGGCCGCACCTGGACCAGATAGATGGCCCCTGCCAGAGGGCCCGCCGCTGGGCGCGCCTGGACCGGATGGATGGCCCCCGCCAGAGGGCCCGCCGCTGGCCGCACCTGGACTGGATGGATGGCCCCCGCCAGTGGGCTCGCCGCTGGCCGCGCCTGGACCGGGTGGATGGCCCCAGCCAGAGGGCCCGCCGCTGGTCACGCCTGGACCGGATAGATGGCCCCCGCCAGCGGGAGGGACCACCTTGAATGGTAAGGGATCAATTCATGGAAAATGTTTACGCAATCAGTCATTTTAATCAGAGTTTGAGGTTGTGGATTTTGTCTTAAAGTTTGGTATTTGTCGCAAATTTCACCCTTTTGGTTGTAAACAGTGAAATCTGCAGCAAACAGTCATCATGCTACAATTTTAAATATCCTGCACGCAATTTTTTTCCATATTATGTGGCAGATTTAAGAAACTGTCTACAAGATAAAGTCTTAGTTGTCCCTAGCAACCAATCACAGCACAGCTTTCATTTTACCAGGACAGAATACAAAACAAAAGCTGCACTGTGATTGGTTGCCAGGGGCAACTAAGACAGCTTTTCTTTTAGACATACTCATAGATGTAGTTGGGATTTATTAAATCTCATCCATATGGCTTATATTGTAAATGCTGGGAATACTCCATGTGGAAAGTCTGCACGAAATATCTGTAGCATTTTTGCCCCATGTGAAATGTACCCTAATCAGGAGCGGACTGGGATTAAAAAAAGACAGTCCTGGTGCACAACAATCAACACCCCAAATACAATATGAACCCCCTCACTCCAAGCCACACTGCAGATATATAATATATTAGACCCTGTGCCGCTAAAATGGAGATTTTTGCTATATGAACGCGCAATAAAAACAAAAGTTTTACCATTTTTACAGAAAACAGAATTTATATCGATACATCTGTAACACCACAAATTCAAGCACCACCCAAGCTGCAGCCGTGTAAAGGAGCTCACACTAGCTATACAAAACAAATCACAATGTTAATTATCATCAATGTACTGGTGCACCACGTAGTGCTTATTTAGAGCACAAAATCAGAGGGCCCCCGCCAGAGGGCCCGGCGCTGGTCGCGCCTGGACCGGATGGATGGCCCCCGCCAGAGGGCCCGCCGCTGGCCGCGTCTGGACCGGATGAATGGCCCCCGCCAGAGGGCCCGCCGCTGGCCGCGCCTGGACCGGGTGGATGGACCCCGCCAGAGGGCCCGCCGCTGGCCGCTCCTGGACCGGATGGATGGCCCCCGCCAGAGGGCCCGCCGCTGGCCGCGCCTGGACCGGATGGATGGCCCCCGCCAGAGGGCCCGCCGCTGGCCGCGCCTGGACCGGATGGATGGCCCCCGCCTGAGGGCCCGCCACTGGCCGCGCCTGGACCGGGTGGATGGCCCCCGCCAGAGGGCCCGCCGCTGGCCCCCGCCAATGCTATAGAATTACGTCATACTGCAGGAGCGATCAAAGCATCGCATGTTAAAGTCCCCCAGGGGGACTTCAAAGCAGTTTAAGTAAAAAAAAAGATCAATAAAGTTTTTTTTAATTGAAAAAAAAAAAAGTTAAAATCACCCCCCTTTTGCCATATCTATTATTAAAAAATCTAAATAATAAACTAAAAATATGTGTTTGGTATCGCCGCGTCCGTAAAAGTCCGATCTATCAAAGTAGCGCATTATTTTTCCCGCACGGTGAACGTCGTCCAAAAAAAAAAGAAAGAATGCCAGAAATACACTATTTTAGTTACCCTGTCTCCCAGAAAAAACGCAATAAAAAGCGATCAAAAAGTCGGATGTACTCCAAATTGGTACTATCAGAAACTACAGAACATCCCGCAAAAAATAAGCCCTTGCTAAACTACGTTGACGGAAAAATAAAAAAGTTATTGCGCGCACAAAATGACGGCAGAAAATAATTGAAAAAAATTAAATGTCTTTGAAAAAAAAAGAGCAGTATAGTAAAAAAAAAACCTATACAAGTTTGGTATCGTGGTAATCGTACCGACCCATAGAAAAAAGTTATCATGTCATTTCTTTTGCTGTTTGTGCGCCGTAGAAACAAGACGCACTAAAAGATGGCGAAATGTCGTTTTTTTTTCATTTTACTCCACTTAGAATTTTTTAAACGTTTTTCAGTACATTATATGGTACTTTAAAGAGCACCATTGAAAAATACAACTCGTCCCGCAAAAAGCAAGTCCTCATACAGCGACGTCGATGGATAAATAAAGTAGTTACGATTTTTTTAAAGGGGGGAGGAAAAAACAAAAATGGAAAAAGAAAAAGGGCTGCGTCATTAAGGGGTTAAGGGGCCAAATTGGGAGATGACAACTAGATAGAGCTATACAGCTCTTGGTATCTATATCCTTATGATAGCTTTTAGTTTAAAGTTCCCCTCTAGTTCCCCCATGGTTTTCCACATGTGCAGTGATATCCAGGAAGTTAATACTTACATTAGTAGATAGGAACTATCTACTAATGTAATTACTGCTAGCTTTTAACCTGGTTTTATTTAGTATAACAGGATCTCATGTGTATAAGTATGCCCATAAATGCATAACAATTCATACAAAGCTGTTACATAGAAGTCTCACGATGGAGGAAGTAGAGATACAGTGACATCTGTTGACTATATATCGTTAATACAACGTTCTAGTACAGGTATAGAAAACTGATGAAATGTTCTATGGACTAGTGCTTATTATTTTTTATCGTATTGCATTTTCTGCTTTCTCAGCATTTTTATTTGGTTGAGAAAATCATCAATTTAATGCTAAAATCCTATCTGTGTGTATATGTATACCATAAACCACACATTTTGTATACTATGAGTTGTCCTCTATCGTTTTTAAATAACTGATAAGTTGTTTGAAATAACTAATACGACCTTTTAGAAGCTTGGATATAATGATCAAAATATTGAATGTATATAATAGTGGCAACTGCGGGGTGGGTGGGGGTGTTGACCTTTGACCTGCCTCTCTGCCATATCTACTTGTGAAAGTTTAAAGGAGTTATCCAGTTGTAGACTATTAGTGGCCTATCCTCTAGACAGGTCATAAATATTGAATCGAATGGGGATCTTTCGCCCACGATCCCCGCTGATCAGCTCTTCACAAGGTCACTGCACGCAACAAAAACTGAGCTGCCTGTTTTCTGCAAAATTTGTCGCAGTGTGCTAGTGTATCGGTCATGTGAACAGCTCGTTGATGGGGTTCCAGGTAACGGACCTGCTCCCGATAACTATTGGCGACTTGTTCTGAGGATAGACCATCGACAGTTTACAACTGGACAACCCCTTTAAATCTCTGTCTATTGTTTTGTCTGATTATGGGCTGACAGAGCTGCCAGTTAGGGTGGTGAACTGTGTAGCCCTATCTTGGTTTCATGGTACTTACCTTCGCAGGTTCTGGTTTTGGCAATATACCAATCTATTTCTATTCTCAGTAGAATGCAGTCCTAAGCTCTCACTCACGACCTGAAGGTTGTGTGTTCAATCCTCACGTGGTTCAGGTAGCCGGTTCAAGGTTAACTCAGCCTTCCATCCTTCCAAGTTCGGTAAAATGAGTACCCAACTTACTAGGGGGTAAAGATGACTGGGGAAGACAATGGCAAACCACCCCACAAAAACAGTCTGCCAAGAAAATGTCACGATGTGACGTCACGATTTGGTGCTTGCACCAGGGGACTTTACCTTTACCTATTTCTATTCTAGGGATGAAAAGATTGTAATATATAATGGATATGGCGTATGTTGACAGATCGATTGTAATATATTATGCAGATTGACTGCTCAATAACCTTTGAACTCCAATTGCATGGCCTGAAGAAGCTATTAGCCCAATTAGGTAGGTTTTAATACTGCAGATCCACATGGTTATTAATCGTAGTGTTGAGTGGGATTTTATAAACTCTTATTCACATCTAGCTGAAGTGGTCATTCACCATGTGCAGATTTTTTCCCCAACAGGGCTTAGTTTTACCAAAATCTATATTGTAGTTTTCATTACTTGCTCTTGAGTGGCTTTTACCTGTTTTTATGCTGTTTCAGCTCCCTTTATGTTTTTGGAGCTCCCCCTCACTCAACACATGGCCACTACTAATAGCACAAATTAGAAAATTGAAGCGACTCTCAGGGCACCTCCTTACTTAAAGGGGTTTTCCCGCGAAAGCAAGTGAAATTACACACTTCTGTATGGCCATAGAAATGCACTTTGTAATATACATCGTGCATTAAATATTGGCCATACAGAAGTTATATACTTACCCCCCCCCCCCCCCCCCCCCGGTGTTGGCGTCCCCGTCTCCATGGCGCCGAACGAAGCATTCTTCTGCCTCGATTAGACGCGCTTGCGCAGTCTGCCTCTCTGTCCCGTTGAATGATTGGCTGCAGCAGTCATGTGGTGTCCATTTCACAACAAAGACCAGGAGGTGCGGCGCTGCTGGTCAGGTGAGGCCACTACAGGCCGCTGGGAACTGGAGGCTGTGGAGCGCTGACAGCAGGAAGCCTTCGGAGGAGGGGAAGCACCGGGTAGTATGAAATCAGCTGTGGATACGCGTCTTTTTTCCAGTCAAAATTCGAACCAATTGTACGAATTTTGACTTGTTTTTGGATGTGGAATTTGCTCCCTGTGGTTTTTGTAACAGCCCTGTACTTTTTATAACATATAATCATTAGAGATGAGCGAACGTACTCGGTAAGACCGATTTCGCAATCGAGCACCGCAATTTTCGAGTACTTCACTACTCGGGTGAAAAGTACTCGGGGGCGCTGTGGGGTGGGGCGTGGCGTGGTGGAGCGGGGGGTAGCAGCACGGAACAGGGGGAGCTCTCTCTCTCACCCTCTCCCCCCCCACTCCCCTCTGCAACCCCCGCTCACCCACAGCGCCCCCGAGTACTTCTCACCCGAGTAGTGAAGTACTCGAAAATCGCGGTGCTCGATTGCGAAATCGGCCTTACCGAGTACGTTCGCTCATCTCTATTAATCATATGTTGTGATAAGCCTCGCCCCCTGACCACACCCCTTTGTCCTGCTTTGACCCTGGAAAAATCTGGACACCTTATATTAATCCTACCACAAAAATGTCAGTATGAACATATAGGTAAATATGAGTATAAATATAGTCTAATTCAAATCGTGTGACCTTCATAAATAGGTAGAAAAATATCATTATTAGGTAACAAAACCCAATAATACAAATTATTAAACTATTGGATAGCCCGTCTCATAAGGCATCTACTTAAGGGCAGAAAAGGCTTGGCACAGGGGCCGCTAAGTATGGACTCCCATGTGCTCGCCAACATCATGCTGTACATTCCTGTACAGGGCTTAGATGTAAGCACTGAATGGGGCAGAAACTGCTGGGCACAGGAGCACTGACCCCAACCACCCCTCCCACCGCCTGGTACTGCCCACATCACGCTATACATCTCTGTACAGGGCTTAGATGTAAGCACTGAATGGGGCAGAATCTGCTGGGCACAGGAGCACTGACCCCAACCACCCCTCCCCCAGCCTGGTACTGCCCACATCACGCTATACATCTCTGTACAGGGCTTCGATGGGGGGTGCTGAATGCAGCAGGAGAGGCGGGACACAGGTTGGTGAAGCAGAAGCAGCAGAGCCATGCGCACAGCTTAGTGTAATGGGAGCTGCTTTCTGCCACACTGCTGAGTGGGTGGCACGGTATCATTCTCCCTCACCACCAACCCTTCCGCTGGTGAGTGCGGGACACAATGTCTTCTACTGTATAAACAATTAGGTGTCAAGTCCCCCTTTATTGGCCCACATATATAAATACCTTAGCGAGTCATGTAATCATCCAACCACAAGGTGGCAGTATTTCAGTTGCAAACAGACACAGTACACGCTGAGACATATATTTATTAGATAATATGACCGGATATTTATATCTTATCCAGTCGAAAACTGCTGCAAATGAAAAATGAAGAGAGAGCAAATAAAAAAGGAAGGCTGCTACATCTCAGAAATGCCACAACAATGCATGCAAATGAACTTAGAATGCATTTGTTAAGTCAAATCTCCATCTTTTGAATGACAATACAACACCTGTAGTCATGTGCACCGAAATACATGTATATATGTGAGGCAACGGGATTGAAAAATAACCCACAATTATTCAGATAAATGCTGAGGAGAACCCCTCATTTAGATCTAGTGGATTCCGACTATTCAATCTGAGTATCCATTTAGCTTGTTCTCGTACTGTAATTTTTTTTTTTTTCAGATAACCAGAAAGAGAGACATAGAGAAAAATAAGAGGGAAACAAATGCCTAGACGTTACTGGGTAATAAAGCAAGAAACAGTGCGGCCTATCCATGAGAATACGCTGGTGTACAGGTCTGTGACCGGGTCTTCTTTATGCACTTCCCGGTCAGAATTGGGTTACTTGTAGGCACTGGCGTAACTATAAGGGAAGCAAGGGATGCGGTTGCACCCGGGCTCAGGAGACTTAGGCCTCATGTCCACGGGGAAAATAAGAATTAAAATCTGCAGCGTTTTTTCCGCACGCGGATCCGCGCCCCATAGGAATGCATTGACCACCCGTGGGTAGATAAATACCCGCGGATGGTATTTAAAAGTGAATAAAAAAATTTCTGGAGCATGAAAAAAAATGGACATACTCCATTTTAGTGCGGATCACGCGTGCGGAAGCTCATAGAGCACATAACTCAATTGATCTCCCGCATTAAAAATAAAAGACAATTACAGTGCATCCGCACTGCATCCGCAGCGGATCAGATTTTCCCCGTGGACATGAGGCCTAATTCTTAATTTGCCCGTGGACATGAGGCCTAAATGGAGCATGTCCGGATTTTTTCCTGCACGCGGGACCCGCGCCTGCAGGAAAAAATGACATCCGCAGGTATTTAACTACCTGCGGGTGTCTAATGCATCCCTATGGGGCGCGGATCCGCGTGCAGAAAAAGCGCTCCGGATTTTAATTCATAATTTGCCCGTGGACATGAGGCCTTTAGGATACTCGGGGGACATCAACTAGCAGAGATTTCTCTCCATGACAATAAACAGTCTAATGAACCCCTGCAGGCTGCTGATACTACTTTGTACACCGGCACTAGCTGCATGTTGGGGGAATACAGCCATCCCATCGCTGACCGTCACAACACATTGTAGGAAGAACATTCTGACATTGTAACATGGAAAGACATTGTAACTACTGGATAAATATTCATCCGTTTTTGCTAAATAAAAATTTGCAATATGGAGGCAAATACGGCAATAATAGGTCATGCTGCAATTTTAAAAAACGGCAGTAAAAAATACAAGATAAGACACCCCTCCTGACCCACGTCGCTGGCCTCCCACGAGCTAAGCCAGAAACCTACTGCACACTGATGAGGGCCAAACACCCCGAAACAGCTGTCGGTGCATGGTTCTCTGGCTTCTTATTCCCAATCATTGTTAGACTTGTTAGAAAGTCACATTGATTTCAAGGAATGCTGCCATCCAATAGGTGGCGCTGCAGAGGTATTTTACCAAACCCACATGTGTAAAGACAATGTACAAAGCGGAACATATTGTGTGCAAAACCTGCAGAGTCACACAAGGCTGCACACAGTATACAGAGTCACAAAAAACATACTTTGATGCTGCTGCTTGATGACACTGGGCTGCTGCATACAGGGCACAGCCTAAACCCGCCCCCTAGTCTCTACCTGTCAGAGAGGGGGATAAGTCAATCAATGTAGTGGCATCAGGCAGCAGTGTCAGTGGCAAACTATAGTACATTTTTCTTGGCTGCTTCATTGCTTTCTTTGGAGTTTTGGGGTCTATGGACTGGCAGAGGCCCAACATCTCAGTGACTATGTTAAGGGGGGCCTCTGGACCCCCTGGCTTATGGGCCTGGTCACAATTGCGACCTCTATAGCTATGCCTCTATGTTTATGACCACATTTAGGTTGACTTCAGTCTGTAGAGCTAGTATCTGCAAAACTCACATCATTGCACTCAGCTGAAAAATTATCCCTGTTCCACTAAAGAACATAACAATAGAATTTGGGGGAATCATGTTTGTCCTCAGGGCATGAAAATATAAGCTACACAGGTGAGTCCTAGAATTGCAGTTAAATAATATGCTGTAGGTAAGGTGGCATTTCCCTTTCAGTGTATGCACTCATCAGGATGAATGCAGTGTCACTAAATATAGGGATGTTCCAGGCTGATGACAATGAGTGCACTGGTGGTGGTGATGTCTGTGTGCACACTTCTTATAGATGACAGCAGCGGCTCACGGGATAAAGATGCGGTAGACGATCACTTAAATATCCATCACTTTATTGTACAAAGAAAATGCCCAGTATGTACAACAGCATTGGCGATGTTTCGACAGCACCTTCCAGTAGCAAAGCACTTTTATGATGCTGGCCACACCATCGCCCAACTCCGCTATAGGGTCATAGATTGGGTACCACCAAATATTCGCGGTGGGGACAGAGCTAAAAAACTTAAGCTGTTGGAACTCAAATGCATATTCGAACTAGACACGCTCCAACCCAAGGGCCTTAATCTTGACTATTATTTTCTTCCGTATTTATGATTATTGTTATTGCACTGATTGTTCTGCTGCCTTGTTTTTAACAGTTTTTTTCTTTCTCTTTATGTTTTTAGTTGTCCTTGGTGTGGCGGCTCCAACATGGCTTTCCATCTGCACCTACTCATTTCTTCCATTTGTGTCATTTACTGTGGATTTTGATTATGCATTTTGCGATTTTTCATATTTGCGATTTTCATATTTACAGCGCATTTATGGCATTTAATGTAATTCTTATATTGCAAATAAAATGGTTGTGTTTTTCACATATATTGGACTTGACATCGATAGATTCGTCTATGTGGAACATGTGGTACTTACACATATATATATATGAAACATGGTACCTTTTCTTGTTGATATGAAATATGTGGTTCTCATGGTACCCTAGTGTATATTTGGGACATATTTGTTTAGGTATAACATTTCCTTCTATGACGTTTATGTGGCCATTCATCATCTATTCTTTGATTATTGACTTTATTATAATTCCACCATATAAACTAAGCCATGACAAGTTTTTTGACACTGGTCCTAATGCACTGCGGGTGCATATACATTGAATTGGTTGAAATATGCTTCATTGTGTTAATCTATTATTTGGGAGTCACTCCCGGGTGCCTGTGTTCTCATAGGCTTTTTATTGGCCTGACATGCTTACTATGTAGCTATAGACACAGGTTTATATTCTGCACCCACGCTGCTCATTGCACGATGTAATTTCCGCCCGGCCTTGAGGCCGAGTGTGATGTATTTCCGATTCTACACATCTCGGGTTTCCCTCTGGCGTGATGCTGTTGATGGGATTGTTCTGTGTAGACGATGTGCAGTGCGCGATGTCACTTCCACCATGTTATGACGCCGAGAGTGACGTATTTCCGGTTTTATGTACCTCGGGTTTTCTTCCGGCATGGTGTTGTGAATGTACTGCGCAAGCGCTGTGAAGCGCGCAACGCCACTTTCGCCTTGGTATGAGGCTAAGTGTGTCGAATGATCTGCGCATGCGCGAGACGTCACTTCCGCCCTATTGTGAGGCTGAGTGTGACGTACTTCCGGTTCCACATAGTGACTGAAAATGAAGGTAGCCGGTGGGAGGCCGCTGTGGAGACGCACCACCTAGGACTCAGGTGATTTGTATTGTGTGTTAATTTTATGGGCAGGGAGTTTCACTATTTAAGGAAGCATTTTACTGTTGCAATATGAGCTTGACAAAGACAGCGGTGCTGCCGAAACATCGCCAATGCTGTTGTACATACTGGGCTTTTACTTTGTACAATAAAGTTATGAATATTTAAGTGATCGTCTACCGCAACTTTATCCCGTGAGCCGGTGCTGTCATCTATAAGAAGTATCTACTATTTACCCATTTGTGGGTCCTTTTGTGTCCAGGATCCAGGAGGCGAGCACGGCGAGTATTTAAGGATTCTCCACACTTATTATAAGGCATCTGATATTTGGTGCTGCTGTTTATCTTCACTTTTTGCATGTCTGTGTGCACAGATCAGGGCTGTAGACAATGTAGTCCACGCTGAGTGCACACGGCACATGTAGTCATTTCTGTTCCTGAGGTCATACTGCACACCGCACTAACCCTGCATCACTCATGACATGGAGAAGGAGAAAGACCTAACTCATGGTTAACTTTTTTTTCAGACATTCTGTAGTTGTCTGATCTTGGGCTCAGTTTATGTCACATATATATATATATATATATATATATATATATATATATATAATGTTGAAAATACCTTCAATCTGTAGCTCTGATGAATGCCTCCAATATATGCAACTGTATGCTACACCGTACCGTATGCCCCCATTGTTCACCACTAGGAAAACAAAGCATACTATGCATATTGCATTGTTCATTTTCTTGCAGTGCTTGAATGTATAGAAAAAACGTAGTATGTTCTGCTTTCCTACACAGCAGAGAATTAAAGCTATACAGACTAGGGGCGATTTTAGACGAGCAGATGTCAAAATATGGTTGCCGCCTCAAAGCATATCTGCACATGAACAAATCATCTAAAAGTGTCCTTATACACATTCATTTCATTTGGACTGCTGGGGCTAGCTCCAGTCTTAGGGTGACTACCGACTACAGTTCTTTTTCACAGCGAAATTCGCAGCGTTTTTTTTCTCCAGGGGTCTATGGGACTTGTAATGTTAAAATCGCATAGCGCAAATTCGCGATTTTGCGGTAAATTGTGATTTTGCCGCGATGCGTTTTTAACTTTAGCCCCATAGACACCTGGAAAAAAAACACTGCAAATTCGCAAACGCTAGTGGGTAGTCACCCTTATTGAAATTAATGGAGCAGCTGAGTGCATGCAGGCATCAGAGATGTCGTCATCTATAATGAGGCCAATTTATGGTGCTGCCGCTAAGGTCAGACACTTGTAGCTTCCAGTAAGAGAAAGTAGTGTGAGGCAATTGCTGGGCTTTGTGGAGCACATCTGCAATCCCAACTACTTGGAAGGCTGGTGGATCACTTGAGTCCAGGAGTTCTGGTCTGCTCTGTGCTATGTTGATCAGGTGTCCACACAAAGTTCGGTATCAATATGGTGACTCTTGGGGAGCTCGGAGCCACCAGGTTGTCCTAAGGAGGGGTGAACCGGCCCAGGTCGGGAACGGAGCAGGTCGTCAAACCCCCGTGCTGATCAGTAGTGGGATTGCGCCTGTGAATAGCCAGTGTAAAGCAGCCTGTAAAACACAGTGAGACAGTCTTTATGTACCTGTATAGTGGCCCAAAGTTAGGGTCACTCTAGTACGTGTTTGTCTACCCCGTGTGGATTGTCTGTGTGTCCATATTGTTGTTTGTTTTTTTGTGTATGTGGTAACCTCTTTGAATAGTCCTGAGGTCATGATTTTGTGTTGGTGTCATTAAATTTGGTTGGTTTGTAAGCCTGTCTCCCTAAACTGTTCTGTGTGGTGTGGTTGGTGGAGAGATAGGTTGAGGGGTGGGCTTAGTTGGTGTAGAGGGAGAGAGAGAAGAATGTAGTTGGTGAAGGAGGACGTTTGTAAGGGAGGCTGAGGCTCTGACGCTTCTGCCTGAGCCCGTCTCATTTAGCCATGGAATGCCACCCCTCAGGGGACCTGAAGTCAGAATCAGTTTCTGAAGAAGTCGGCAGTGAATGTTACTCACTCGCCTGCTTAACTACTGAGTGGAGGGACAGGACTGACTCCGCTGCTGCAAGTCAGAGGACAAGTCTGGCGTGAGTGACTGCCCAATAAATGTCGCTAGGTCAGCAAGGAAAGGGCTCAATAAGTAGGGAAGGACTCTTCGTGTTTTCCCCTCCATGTCCGGGACGCTCTCCACAGAAATTCCCATCAGATTACTGAGACTGATGGCAATTAAATCTTGGGGAACGAGTGTCTTTTCTAGCTCAAGTGTGTCGGAGACTGTAAAGGGAAAAATGGGCCAGAAGTATTGTACATAAGACCATTGCAGTGTATTCTTGAAAAAATTTTATTTTTATGCCCAACGAATCTCAGTTGGAAATGTTGTGTAAAAGCTGTGTGCCTCTGGTTTAAACTACACTTTGGCTATAGACTCAATTGTTTGGTATTGGTAATTCATTTCGTAAAACAGGCACAGGTGTCACATGAACAGTTAAGTTATCATATCTAATAGCACAGCTGCTAACTTTTACCCTTGTGTCAGTCCAGTCAGGTCACATCTCGATGATCCAGGAGGAGACAGAGCCATCGTGACTCACCATTGTGTGCCCTGCTGTCTCCCCAACAAAAGGTCTGGATTTGGCCGCTGTATCTGTAAGTAATTTACAGTGCCGGTGAAGAAGAATCCTGGGCTTCTCTCTGGAAAAGTTACTGCTCTCTTTTCTATAACCCCATTTCCAAGAAAGTTGGTATGCTGTATAAAATGTAAATAAATAATAACCCCCCCCCATTGGCCTCTGACCAGGCAGCATTCCTGCAGGCTTTCCAATCACCATGGCTGACGTAGCAGAGTCTTACCGCTAACCTCTCATCGCAACGCAAAAAGTTAGTTGTCAGACTCTGCATTGCCGGACCGGAGCTACAGGCAGGGTGTGTAGAATTCCTGTAAAGGGGTTATCCTGGCAGTGCCAGGCTGTATACACTGGGATTGGAGCAGTGGTTTCTGCTCCAATCCTGATCTATCCAGGTGGTTGCTACCTGGATAACCCCTGGATAAAAGTTTAATGCACAGCCAGTGGGCCACATAAAACGGGACTTGAACACGTCCATCGACAGTGCCCAAACTAAACCTGAATTAGTCGCTGAAGACAACCCGTTACACTCCATGGCAATCCAATTTCGCTATTTATGACACCACTGCAAACGGAGGTGAAGGTAGATGGGTGTCAAAGGCGTATGCATAATGGACAGCATGAGACCAAATGTCCTTCAGTCAAGTGCCTGGATATAGTTCCGAAAGACACAAGGGTCTTTAACGTTGGTGCCTCCTGGCTCTGGGTAGACGACAGGGAAACAGTTGAAGCTGCTTGTGCGATGAACAGATAATCCTCTCTGCTGGTAGTCTGTCAAGGGCATCCTGAGCCCAGTTGCCTTGTGTGTGCCCTCTTGTATTCACTGGTCCCAACATCTCCTAAAAGCCTGGTCAGAGCGACTCAGGTGGCGGGCAATTCCTCTATACAACATCTAGCTTCTTGCATTCCAATAATGTGCCGTCTCTTAAAAGTCTGTTAACTGGGCAAAATATAGGCAAGTCTAGTGGCGATCAAGCTCTACACAAACGGAAAAAGAGGTCTTACTACATACAAGTAGCCTCGGCCAAGGGTGGAATCACTTTTAGGGCCTCAGGTGGCAAGACCATTCATCTAATCACAACACAACTCTAATCATTCACATAGCAGCCTAAGGGCACCTACCCACTCGCAATATATTTTCTTGCGATGCGATAGAGAGTGAAAACACATGACTATGAAACCAATGATTTTCAATGGTTTCATACTCATTTGTGATTTTTTACGCTCAATCCTCGCAACGCAGAGAAAAATAAAAACACCACATCAAGGGCATCCTCTGTCACAGCTTTGGCAGCAGTGCCAACCCCATTAAAAGCAATGGGATAGCATCACAGACTTCTGTAACAGCTGTGGCAGAGGATTCCTTCATCCCTGCGGTCCCCGCAGAAGTCCGCGATGTAATCCCTATGTTTTCACTGCCGCCAGCCCTGTTGAAAGCACGGAGCGATATCACAGAGTTTTCTCTGCGCGGTGCTCATTCTTGCATCGCAAGAAAATATATCGCTAGTGGGTAGGCACCCTAACGCTGCTTCCCTACAGGCCATTTTGTGGCAGTGCAACAAATCACACGTATGTAGAGCCCATGCGTGTGAGTTTTTCCACACAAGTGATGTTTTGCAGCCTGTGACATTGCAAGACTACAAAATCACAGCATGCTCTATACAGCCACAATTTTTTGTAGCCCCCGTTTCCCCATGCACCCTTCCTTTGCTTTACATAACAGTAGAAAATCCTGCTGTCAAAGGCCTATGTGCATAAAAATAAAAAAAAAATACATCACCTCTCACCTGCTGTCATGCTCCAGCATGCATCTGCTCTTCAGCCCCAGTCTTCTGTCAGACCTTCCTGGATTTGAAGTTGAAATCCCTACCTTCAGGAAGCATTGGCTGTGAGTCAGTGCTCAATGAACCAATCACAGCTATTTAATGAATGAATGCCCGTGATTAGTTCTCGAGCGCTAGCTCAGCCAATCACAAAAAGTGCTTCTTGGAGGCAGGGATTTCAACATTCAATCCAGGAAGGGCTGGCAGAAGACTAAAGACCGGGGCTGAAGAGGAGACGCACGCCAGAGCCCGACAGCGGCACAAGAACACGTGAAAATAGTATGTATTGACAAACAGACTCTTCACACCATTACGCAAACAAAAACATATTTATTATTACACACGTATAAAATGAACCATATTGAAAGAAAGACAAAATTCACTGGAGATTTGGTGTAAAAATGAGTTCTTCGCTTGTAACATTCAGTTTTTGTCTTCTGTCCTTCATCCTTTCTTACCTGTGTATACTGTATCATATAAACTGAGTGCTACATTATCAGAGCTGGTCAATTGTATTTTAATTCACATTTAAGAATTCAATGTAGTTGCAAGTATGTGAGTTATATCAGTGTCATGAGAATCAGCAATGAACACATTGAAAAGGGTTCTGCCAGACAATTTTTATTGTCTAGCCTCAGGATAAGACACCAATAGCTGATTGGTGAGAGTCCTGAGTGGCGGACCTCAGCCGAGAAGCTGTGTGGGTGCCCACTGCTGCCAGCAAAACACACAAGGTACAGAATGAAAGCATGCAACTCCGACCCTTGTGCAGTGGCCAGTGCAGTGCATTCACAACTCTCATTGATTTTAATGGAACATGTGCCTGCATTTACCTGCGTCGGCCACTACACATGGGTCAGCAGTATCGGCTTCTGCTCTGTACCCTGTGTATTTTGCCAGCGACAGTGGCTGTCTGAACAGTTGATTGTTTGGGATTCCAAGCAGCAGATTGAAACCGATCAGCTATTGATAACCTGTCCTGGAGGACAGATCAATAAAAATTGCCTTGTAAACCCCCTTCAAAATGCAGAATTACAAGGCAAAAGTACAGCACTAAGATAACTTCTACTATATGGTAAATGTGTATTCTAATAGTCTAAACCCAGCACTAAAAGGTTTAAACTACTGGAATACACATAAGGCTACATCCATATTTCACTTTTTTTGAGCGTTCTTATGCATTTCTGAAAAAATAAGCATAAAAGAAAAATACATACATTTTATTTATTTTTTTTGCCTACAGTTTTTAACAATGTATGCATTTTTTTTTTGTTTAAAAACATGTGCTTTTTTAAATGCTTTTTTGTTATGCTTCTGTTGCTGAACGCTACCACACTGCTTTTTAGGGTAATTTGAAGGGTTTATTTGAAGGGCAATGTTAAAGCTGTATTCTGGGACTTACTACTGATGACCTATCCTTGAGGATGGATCATGAATAGTTGCTTGGTGCAGCTGATCCTCTGGCCCAGTGTCAGTGTACCAGAGGCGAATATTCACATCAGAGATCAGGGCTGGAAGTGTAATAGACTGCATAGTGTAATAGTGTAACTCCTATTGAAATAAATAGGAACAATGTCTTCTATTACACCTTCCAGCTCCTCATTGCAGTCAGAGCCGAAAGTCTAGTAGAAGGCTTCTGCCTTCCTCTGGATCAACATGGTGGGCGGGGGGAGGGGGGGTAAAAAAAAAGCTGAACTGGATGAACTTTTGTCTTTTTTCAGCCTACCATACTATGTTACTAAGTTACTCCTATTGATTTCAGCCCTGACCACCAATGCAGACAACTGGCCTCACTGCACTAACAGAGGGCCACAGGATCAGCTGACCAGTGGTGATCCCAAGCAGCAGAGCCCCACCAAGCAACTAGTGATCTATCCTGACAATAGGTCATTAGTAGTAAAAGTCCCGGAATACCCCATAACGACCATTCATACACCTTTTTCCAGCGCCCGTTAAGGGGATTTATTGTGATGCAATTGCCTTTTTACAGCGCTGCATCATAAGCTGCCAGAGGGAGCGGGTGCTCTGCTGTTGGATAGTAGCCTGGAACTTGCTCAAACAGGGAGGACTGGAGAGACCTCCAAATTCCGCTGTTTAAGACTTCACATGCCACGGTCAACGACCACAGCATATAAAAGGGCTGATAGAGGGAGCGCCCTTCCTCTGTCACACATTGGACCCCTCTGATGTGATCACAGGATCACAATGGGTTGCTATGGCACCTGGGTACTTGAATATGGACTCTGGGCCTGCTAGCCATTTGGTTAGCCTGACCATGTGCCCAAACAGCAGTTTATATCCATCTAACAGGCATTTCAGTGCTTGGGATAAATTGGGTAACACGTTGTGGAGTGCCTATTCTTCTTTTGCCCTTGGAAAAATGCTTATAATATGGGGCTAAGGGTGCATTCACACGAATGTATATCGGCTCGGCTTTCACGCCAAGCCGATATATGTCATCCTCATCTGCAGAGGGGGAAAGTGGAAGAGCCAGAAGCAGGCACTGAGCTCCCGCCCCCTCTCTGCCTCCTCTCCGCCCCTCTGCACTATTTGAAATGGGGAGAGGTGGGGCGGGGCTAATGGTCGAAACTTAGCCCCGCCCCGCCTCCTCTCATTGCAAATAGTGCAGAGGGGCGGAGAGGAGGCAGAGAGGGGGTGGGAGCTCAGTTCCTACTTCTGGCTCTTCCATCCTCCCTCCCTGCAGATGAGGACGACGTATATCGGCTCGGCGTGAAAACCGAGCCGATATACATTCGTGTGAATGCAGCCTAAACCTGCATATTAATGAAAAAAATTGGAATTTTTTTTTTATTTTGAATTTGAAAACAATTCACAACACACCGTAGGGGCAAAAAATTATTCCAGCAAAATAGCGCTCCTTCCCTTCTAAGCCGGCCATGTGCCTAAACAGCGATTTATGTCCACAAAAGGGACACACATTTCTAAAAGGTGCCTGCACTTGCCATATGATGTATTTTAAGGTCCCATTGCATTGAATAGAATGAGGGAGGCGTTCTGAACGCCTAGAGATAAAACGGGCTCTGAAGAAAAAAAATACAAAAACGCAAATCACTTGTGTAAATGAACCCATTCAAAAGAGTAGATGACACAAAACTTACATGATAATATCGTTCATGTGAATAAGCCCTTACAAGGGAAAAAAAAACAAAATGTGAAAATTGCTAATTTTTCTAAAGTTTCAGTAAATATAGATTTTTATTAATAAAAGGCAAAATTTATTGTTGAACATTTACCACTAACAAGTAAAAGCATTCAAAAGTTATCAGCGTATTAAGGGACATGTCAGATTTGAAAAATAAATTATTTTTTAACCCCTTAAGGACTAAGACTTAAACCACATGTTTGATATCACTGCATGCGTAACCACCAGTATAATACATTGAGCTTATTTTATTAATTTTGACTCAAAAACAATTTTTTAAAAAAGTGATCAAAAGAGCCGTATTCACCCCAAAATAGTACCAATAAAAAACTACAGCTTGGATATAGAAGGAACAATAGGAGTTCCATCTTGCAGTTTTGCACAGATAACTGCAGCTACATATTGATCATCGCATCTCAGTTACATTATTCAGATTGGATAATTGCAGCTAAAATCCGCATGCTGCGCTGTTCAGTGTGGGGTGCAAATAATTACCGGGTAGTTTTGTGGATAAACTGACGTTGACCTGAAAAACAGCCTTTAAAGATGAACAATATAGCAGCTTACCTAGAAAATCGTGCAGCCATTAACTACAACTGAAAACCACACAGGAGTGCAGGTCAGCAAGTTTAGGCGACAAGTGTGAACGCGGCCATAGGTGGAGAACAAACTGGGTGGAAAAGCAAAGAAAACATCTAAAATACAATTAAAGTCACATGTAAAACATCTGTGTTTTTTTTTTAAAACTAACATGCGTGGTACGATTTCAGTCAATTATGATTATCACTGATCCTATTAAAAAATGATTAAAAACACTGTGAGGGGCCGGACTATCAAAAGGCTTTGGATATCAACAGAATGCAGGTTTTTATTCTTTATCAGTATTGTAAGGGGGTGATATGGGCCCTAATATAAGACATAATAAAGATAGGCCTCTGAACAGTGCAGGGCTGAAGTGGGCGGAGCCTAGAGTGGGCGGGGCTTAACGTGGGCAGGGCCTGACATCATAATGCTTGAAGGACACAAGTGACAGTTGGTGAGTCAGGCGCCATCTTGAAGCATTGATGAGAACTGCTGCTGACATTGACAAGAAGTGAACCTGACTGGGTTGGATTTTGCAGTAGCAGCCAGAAAAGCTAGAAGAGGAGGAATAGCGCCAGAGAGATGAAGAAAGAAAAGACAACAGCAAGACCTTCAGAGGATACAAGGAAATATATCCAGCAGTCAGAAGAGCCACAACGCAGACACATCCAAGGGCCAAGTGTGCTGTGATTGGGGGACTGAAGGAGCAGCACCATTATGGATATTACCACCAGCGGGAGGGACCACCTTGAATGGTAAGGGATCAATTCATGGAAAATGTTTACGCAATCAGTCATTTTAATCAGAGTTTGAGGTTGTGGATTTTGTCTTGAAGTTTGGTATTTGTCGCAAATTTCACCCTTTTGGTTGTAAACAGTGAAATCTGCAGCAAACAGTCATCATGCTGCAATTTTAACCCTTTCCAATCCAATGTCGGGCCTGCCCCGACATCATAATTTCCCTCCACAGCTCCGATGTCGGGGCAGGCCTGACATTGCAGTGCAGGAGTGGATCTGCACCCGATCATCATACACATGGGGTGCAGATGCACTCCTGCACTGATCCTCATCAAGGACCCCCGAGGAGAAGGCAGAAAGGGTTTTAACCCTTTCTGCCTTCTCCTTTACACATTACATAGCGCTCAATTAGCGCTATGTAATGCATAGAGATTCCGGCCGGCGATCATGTGACCGCCGGTGTCACCTGACCCCCAGCGGTCACATGAAGGCCGAGTCGGGAGCCTGCACTGTGGGAGGACCCTGCTTACCTGACCTGTGTCTTGCACATTCTCCTTCTGCCTCCCGGACCGGCGATCATGTGACAGCCAGGTGCCACCTGACCCCAGCGGTCACATGATCGCCGAGCCGGGAGGCAGAAGGAGAATGCGGAAGACGCCTGACAGGTAAGCAGGTCCCTCCACGGTGCAGTGAGCACCTGCACCCTCTTGAACTCTGTCAGTTCAGGAGGCTTACTAAATTGGACTTTCAAAAAATTCTAAAATATAACTTTTAATTTTTTCAGTTTAAAAAGAATATAGAAGGACAAACAAATATAAATAGAAAGAGGGATTATAACGAATAATTCTGTTAGAACCACTAGAGTACAAAGATTTAGACTGATTTGGATGAGCTCCAATACTGGATGCTCATCCAATTTGTTTCGGTCTAGAACATAACAAATACCTCAGTTGAAAGAGGTGGTTACAGTGATTATAGCACAGGTGTCACCCCTGTAACTGGGTGACTACTACAGAAGGACCTGGGCGATGGATTTTATCCCTACGCGTTTCTCCCACGTATGGGTTCTTCAGGGGAAAAATAGTTTAGATAGTTTCAGTCATGATAGACTGAATAGTGGTTTAGAAGATTGATATTAAAAATTATGTATGTATCAACTAATAGATCCTACAACAGATCACAGTTAAATGCAGCTTAATGCTGAAAGGAGTCAAATCAATCTCCCTCTCAATCAAACAGGGCTGGTATAGTAGAAGATAAAGTCCTGATGTTAATCACGCCGTGTTGTCATAATGTTTGTGATCCAGACCCTATCCTCCGCTATGATATCCGGAGTAGGTTAAGTGCTGGCTGATGCACCACGTAGTGCTTATTTAGAGCACAAAATCAGAGGGCCCACCGCTGGCCGCGCCTGGACCGGATGGATGGCCCCAGCCAGAGGGCCCGCCGCTTGCCGCGCCTGGACTGGATGGATGGCCCCCGCCAGAGGGCCCGCCACTAGCCGCGCCTGGAACGGAAGGATGGCCCCCGCCAGAGGGCCCGCCGCTGGCCGCACCTTGACCGGATGGATGGCCCCCGCCAGCGGGAGGGACCTCCTTGAATGGTAAGGGATCAATTCATGGAAAATGTTTACGCAATCAGTCATTTTAATCAGAGTTTGAGGTTGTGGTTTTTGTCTTAAAGTTTAGTATTTCTGGCAAATTTCACCCTTTTGGTTGTAAACAGTGAAATCTGCAGCAAACAGTCATTATGCTACAATCTTAAATATCCTGCACGCAATGTTTTCCCATACTATGTGGCAGATTTAAGAAACTGTCTACAAGATAAAGTCTTTGTTGTCCCTAGCAACCAATCACAGCACAGCTTTCATTTTACCAGGACAGAATACAAAACAAAAGCTGCACTGTGATTAGTTGCCAGGGGCAACTAAGACAGCTTTTCTTTTAGACATACTCATAGATGTAGTTGGGATTTATTAAATCTCATCCATATAGCTTATATTGTAAATGCTGCGAATTCTCCATGTGGAAAGTCTGCACGAAATATCTGTAGCATTTTTGCCCCATGTGAAATGTACCCTAATCAGGAGCGGACTGGGATTAAAAAAAGACAGTCCTGGTGCACAACAATCAACACCCCAAATACAATATGAACCCCCTCACTCCAAGCCACACTGCAGATATATAATATAATAGACCCTGTGCCGCTAAAATGAAGATTTTTGCTATATGAACGCGCAATAAAAACAAAACAAGTTTTACCATTTTTACAGAAAACTGTATTTATATCGATACATCTGTAACACCACAAATTCAAGCACCACCCAAGCTGCAGCCGTGTAAAGGAGCTCACACTAGCTATACAAAACAAATCACAATGTTAATTATCATCAATGTACTGGTGCACCACGTAGTGTTTATTTAGAGCACAAAATCAGAGGGTCCGCCACTGGCCGCCCCTGGACCGGATGGATGGCCCCCGCCAGAGGGCCCGCCGCTGGCAGCGCCTGGACCGGATGGATGGCCCCCGCCAGAGGGCCCGCTGCTGGCCGCGCCTGGACCGGATGGATGAACCCCGCCAGAGGGCCCGCCGCGCCTGGACCGGATGGATGGCCCCCGCCAGAGGGCCCGCCGCGCCTGGACCGGATGGATGGCCCCCGCCAGAGGGCCCGCCGCTGGCCGCGCCTGGACCGGATGGCCCCCGCCAGAGGGCCCGACGCTGGCCGCGCCTGGTCCGGATGGATGGCTCCCGCCAGAGGGCCCGCCGCTGGCCGCACCTGGACCGGATGGATGGCCCCCGCCAGAGGGCCCGCCGCTGGCCGCGCCTGGACCGGATGGCCCCCGCCAGAGGGCCCGACGCTGGCCGCGCCTGGTCCGGATGGATGGCTCCCGCCAGAGGGCCCGCCGCTGGCCGCGCCTGGACCGGATGGATGGCCCCCATCAGCGGGAGGGACCACCTTAAATTGTAAGGGATCAATTCATGGAAAATGTTTACGCAAGCCGTCATTTTAATCAGAGTTTGAGGTTGTGGATTTTGTCTTGAAGTTTGGTATTTGTCGCAAATTTCACCCTTTTGGTTGTAAACAGTGAAATCTGCAGCAAACAGTCATCATGCTACAATTTTAAATATCCTGCACGCAATTTTTTCCCATACTATGTGGCAGATTTAAGAAACTGTCTACAAGATAAAGTCTTAGTTGCCCCTAGCAACCAATCACAGCACAGCTTTCATTTTACCAGGACAGAATACAAAACAAAAGCTGCACTGTGATTGGTTGCCAGGGGCAACTAAGACAGCTTTTCTTTTAGACATACTCATAGATGTAGTTGGGATTTAGTAAATCTCATCCATATGGCTTATATTGTAAATGCTGCGAATTCTCCATTTGGAAAGTCTGCACAAAATATCTGTGGCATTTTTGCCCTATGTGAAATGTACCCTAATCAGGAGCGGACTGGGATTAAAAAAAGACAGTCCTGGTGCACAACAATCAACACCCCAAATACAATATGAACCCCCTCGCTCCAAGCCACATTGCAGATATATAATATAATAGACCCTGTGCCGCTAAAATGAAGATTTTTGCTATATGAACGCGCAATAAAAACAAAACAAGTTTTACCATTTTTACAGAAAACTGTATTTATATCGATACATCTGTAACACCACAAATTCAAGCACCACCCAAGCTGCAGCCGTGTAAAGGAGCTCACACTAGCTATACAAAACAAATCACAATGTTAATTATCATCAATGTACTGGTGCACCACGTAGTGCTTATTTAGAGCACAAATTCAGAGGGCCCGCCGCTAGCCGCACCTGGACCGGATGGATGGCCCCCGCCAGAGGGCCCGCCGCTGGCCGCGCCTGGGCCGGATGGATGGCCCCCGCCAGAGGGCCCGCCGCTGGCCGCGCCCGGGCCGGATGGATGGCCCCCGCCAGAGGGCCCGCCACTGGCCGCGCCCAGACCGGATGGATGGCCCCCGCCAGAGGGCCCGCCGCTGGCCGCGCCCAGACCGGATGGATGGCCCCCGCCAGAGGGCCCGCCGCTGGCCGCGCCCAGACCGGATGGATGGCCCCCGCCAGAGGGCCCGCCGCTGGCCGCGCCTGGACCGGATAGATGGCCCCCGCCAGAGGGCCCGCCGCTGGCCGCGCCTGAACCGGATGGATGGCCCCCGCCAGAGGGCCCGACGCTGGCCGCGCCTGGAACTAATGGATGGCTCCCGCCAGAGGGCCCGCCGCTGGCCGCGCCTGGATCGGATGGATGGCCCCCGCCAGAGGGCCCGCCGCTGGCCGCGCCTGGACCAGATGGATGGCCCCCGCCAGAGGGCCCGCCGCTGGCCGCGCCTGAACCGGACGGATGGCCCCCGCCAGAGGGCCCGCCGCTGGCCGCGCCTGGACCGCATGGATGGCCCCCGCCAGAGAGCCCACCGCTGGCCACGCCTCTAACCGGATGGATGACCCCCGCCAGAGGGCCCGCCGCTGGTCGCGCCTGGATCGGATAGATGGCCCCTGCCAGAGGGCACGGCTGGAGCGGATGGATGGCCCCCGCCAGAGGGCCCGCCGCTGGCCGCGCCTGGAGCGGATGGATGGCCCCCGCCAGAGGGCCCGCCGCTGGCCGCGCCTGGTACGCATGGATGGCCCCCGCTAGAGGGCCCGCCGCTGGCCGCGCCTGGGCCGAATGGATGGCCCCCACCTGAGGGCCCGCCGCTGGCCGCGCCTGGACCGAATGGATGGCCCCCACCTGAGGGCCCGCCGCTGGCCGCGCCTGGACCGAATGGATAGCCCCCGCCAGAGGGCCCGACGCTGGCCGCGCCTGGACCTAATGGATGGCTCCCGCCAGAGAGCCCGCCGCTGGCCGCGCCTGGACCTAATGGATGGCCCCCGCCAGAGGGCCCGACGCTGGCCGCGCCTGGAACTAATGGATGGCTCCCACCAGAGGGCCCGCCGATGGCCGCGCCTGGACCGGATGGATGGCCCCCGCCAGAGGGCCCGCCGCTGGCCGCGCCTGGACCGGATGGATGGCCCCCGCCAGAGGGCCCGCCGCTGGCCGCGCCCAGACCATATGGATGGCTCCCGCCAGAGGGCCCGCCGCTGGCCGCGCCCGGACCGAATGGATGGCCCTCGCCAGAGGGCCCGCCGCTGGCCGCGCCTGGACCGAATGGATGGCCCTCGCCAGAGGACCCGCCGCTGGCCGCGCCTGAACCGAATGGATGGCCCTCGCCAGAGGGCCCGCCGCTGGCCGCGCCCAGACCGGATGGATGGCCCCCGCCAGAGGGCCCGCCGCTGGCCGCGCCCAGACCGGATGGATGGCCCCCGCCAGAGGGCCCGCCGCTGGCCGCGCCTGGACCGGATGGATGGCCCCCGCCAGATGGCCCGCCGCTGGCCGCGCCTGAACCGGATGGATGGCCCCCGCCAGAGGGCCCGACGCTGGCCGCGCCTGGAACTAATGGATGGCTCCCGCCAGAGGGCCCGCCGCTGGCCGCGCCTGGACCGGATGGATGGCCCCCGCCAGAGGGCCCGCCGCTGGCCGCGCCTGGATCGGACGGATGGCCCCCGCCAGAGGGCCCGCCGCTGGCCGCGCCTGGACCGCATGGATGGCCCCCGCCAGAGAGCCCACCGCTGGCCACGCCTCTAACCGGATGGATGACCCCCGCCAGAGGGCCCGCCGCTGGTCGCGCCTGGATCGGATGGATGGCCCCTGCCAGAGGGCACGCCTGGACCGGATGGATGGCCCCCGCCAGAGGGCCCGCCGCTGGCCGCGCCTGGAGCGGATGGATGGCCCCCGCCAGAGGGGCCGCCGCTGGCCGCGCCTTAACCGGATGGATGGCCCCCGCCAGAGGGCCCGCCGCTGGCCGCGCCTGGACCGCATGGATGGCCCCCGCTAGAGGGCCCGCCGCTGACCGCGCCTGGACCGGATGGATGGCCCTCGCCTGAGGGCCCGCCGCTGGCCGCGCCTGGATCGGAAGGATGGCCCCCGCCAGAGGGCCCGCCGCTGGCCGCGCCTGGACCGGAAGGATGGCCCCCGCCAGAGGGCCCGCCGCTGGCCGCGCCTGGACCGGAAGGATGGCCCCCGCCAGAGGGCCTGCCGCTGGCCGCGCCTGGACCGGATGAATGGCCTCCGCCAGAGGGCCCTCCGCGCCTGGATCGGATGGATAGCCCCCGCCAGAGGGCCCGACGCTGGCCGCGCCTGGACCTAATGGATGGCTCCCGCCAGAGGGCCCGCCGCTGGCCGCGCCTGGACCTAATGGATGGCCCCCGCCAGAGGGCCCGACGCTGGCCGCGCCTGGAACTAATGGATGGCTCCCACCAGAGGGCCCGCCGATGGCCGCGCCTGGACCGGATGGATGGCCCCCGCCAGAGGGCCCGCCGCTAGCCGCGCCTGGACCGGATGGATGGCCCCCGCCAGAGGGCCCGCCGCTGGCCGCGCCCGGACCGAATGGATGGCCCTCGCCAGAGGGCCCGCCGCTGGCCGCGCCTGAACCGAATGGATGGCCCTCGCCAGAGGGCCCGCCACTGGCCGCGCCTGGACCGGATGGATGGCCTCCGCCAGAGGGCCCTCCGCGCCTGGATCGGATGGATAGCCCCCGCCAGAGGGCCCGACGCTGGCCGCGCCTGGACCTAATGGATGGCTCCCGCCAGAGGGCCCGCCGCTGGCCACGCCTGGACCGGATGGATGGCCCCCGCCAGAGGGCCCGCCGCTGGCCGCGCCTGGAACCAATGGATGGCTCCCGCCAGAGGGCCCGCCGCTGGCCACGCCTGGACCGGATGGAGGACCCCCGCCAGAGGGTCCGCAGCTGGCCGCGCCTGGATCGGATGGATGGCCCCCGCCAGAGTGCATGCCTGGACCGCATGGATGGCCCCCGCCAGAGGGCCCGCCTGGACCGGATGGATGGCCCCCGCCAGAGGGCCCGCCGCTGGCCGCGCCTGGACCGGATGGATGGCCCCCGCCAGAGGGCCCGCCGCTGGCCGCGCCTGGACCGGATGGATGGCCCCCGCCAGAGGGCCCGCCGCTGGCCGCGCCTGGATCGGATGGATGGCCCCCGCCAGAGGGCCCGCCGCTGGCCGCGCCTGGACCGGATGGATGGCCCCCGCCAGAGGGCCCGCCGCTGGCCGCGCCTGGACCGGATGGATGGCCCCCGCCAGAGGGCCCGCCGCTGGCCGCGCCTGGACCGAATGGATGGCCCTTGCCAGAAAGCCCGCCGCTGGCCGAGCCTGGGCCGGATGGATGGCCCCCGCCAGAGGGCCCGCCGCGCCTGGGCCGGATGGATGGCCCCCGCCAGAGGGCCCGCCGCTGGCCGCGCCTGGATCGGATGGATGGCCCCCACCAGAGGCCCGCCGCTGGCCGCGCCTGGACCGGATGGATGGCCCCCTCCAGAGGGCCCGCCGCTGGCTGCGCCTGGACCGGATGGATGGCCCCCGCGAGAGGCCCCGCCGCTGGCCGTGCCTGGACCGGATGGATGGCCCCCGCCAGAGGGCCCGCCGCTGGCCGCGCCTGGACCGGATGGATCGCCTCCGCCAGAGGGCCCTCCGCGCCTGGATCGGATGGATAGCCCCCGCCAGAGGGCCCGACGCTGGCCGCGCCTGGACCTAATGGAAGGCTCCCGCCAGAGGGCCCGCCGCTGGCCGCGCCTGGACCGGATGGATGGCCCCCGCCAGAGGGCCCGCCGCTGGCCGCGCCTGGACCGGATGGATGGCCCCCGCCAGAGGGCCCGCCGCTGGCCGCGTCTGGACCGGATGGATGGCCCCCGCCAGAGGGCCCGACGCTGGCCGCGCCTGGACCGGATGGATGGCCCCCGCCAGAGGGCCCGCCGCTGGCCGCTCCTGGACCGATAGGATGGCCCTCGCCAGAGGGCCCGCCACTGGCCGCGCCTGGACCGGAAGGATGGCCCCCGCCAGAGGGCCCGCCGCTGGCCGCGCCTGGACCGGAAGGATGGCCTCTGCCAGAGGGCCCTCCGCGCCTGGATCGGATGGATGGCCCCCGCCAGAGGGCCCGACGCTGGCCGCGCCTGGACCTAATGGATGGCTCCCGCCAGAGGGCCCGCCGCTGGCCGCGCCTGGACCGGATGGATGGCCCCCGCCAGAGGGCCCGACGCTGGCCGCGCCTGGAACTAATGGATGGCTCCCGCCAGAGGGCCCGCCGCTGGCCGCGCCTGGACCGGATGGATGGCCCCCGCCAGAGGGCCCGACGCTGGCCGCGCCTGGAACTAATGGATGGCTCCCGCCAGAGGGCCCGCCGCTGGCCGCGCCTGGACCGGAAGGATGGCCCCCGCCCGCGCCTGGACCGGATGGATGGCCTCCGCCAGAGGGCCCTCCGCGCCTGGATCGGATGGATGGCCCCCGCCAGAGGGCCCGACGCTGGCCGCGCCTGGAACTAATGGATGGCTCCTGCCAGAGGGCCCGCCGCTGGCCGCGCCTGGAACTAATGGATGGCCCCCGCCAGAGGGCCCGCCGCTGGCCGCGCCTGGACCGGATGGATGGCCCCCGCCAGAGGGCCCGCCGCTGGCCGCGCCTGGACCGGATGGATGGCCCCCGCCAGAGGGCCCGCCGCTGGCCGCGCCTGGACCGGATGGATGGCCCCCGCCGGAGGGCCCGCCGCTGGCCGCGCCTGGACCGGATGGATGGCCCCCTCCAGAGGGCCCGCCGCTGGCCGCGCCTGGACCGGATGGATGGCCCCCGCCAGAGGGCCCGCCGCTGGCCGCGCCTGGACCGGAAGGATGGCCCCCGCCAGAGGGCCCGCCGCTGGCCACGCCTGGAACTAATGGATGGCTCCCGCCAGAGGGCCCGCCGCTGGCCACGCCTGGACCGGATGGAGGACCCCCGCCAGAGGGTCCGCAGCTGGCCGCGCCTGGATCGGATGGATGGCCCCCGCCAGAGTGCATGCCTGGACCGCATGGATGGCCCCCGCCAGAGGGCCCGCCTGGACCGGATGGATGGCCCCCGCCAGAGGGCCCGCCGCTGGCCGCGCCTGGACCGGATGGATGGCCCCCGCCAGAGGGCCCGCCGCTGGCCGCGCCTGGACCGGATGGATGGCCCCCGCCAGAGGGCCCGCCGCTGGCCGCGCCTGGATCGGATGGATGGCCCCCGCCAGAGGGCCCGCCGCTGGCCGCGCCTGGACCGAATGGATGGCCCTTGCCAGAAAGCCCGCCGCTGGCCGAGCCTGGGCCGGATGGATGGCCCCCGCCAGAGGGCCCGCCGCGCCTGGGCCGGATGGATGGCCCCCGCCAGAGGGCCCGCCGCTGGCCGCGCCTGGACCGGATGGATGGCCCCCACCAGAGGCCCGCCGCTGGCCGCGCCTGGACCGGATGGATGGCCCCCTCCAGAGGGCCCGCCGCTGGCTGCGCCTGGACCGGATGGATGGCCCCCGCGAGAGGCCCCGCCGCTGGCCATGCCTGGACCGGATGGATGGCCCCCGCCAGAGGGCCCGCCGCTGGCCGCGCCTGGACCGGATGGATGGCCCCCGCCAGAGGGCCCGCCACTGGCCGCGCCAGGACCGGATGGATGGCCCCCGCCTGAGGGCCCGCCACTGGCCGCGCCTGAACCGGACGGATGGCCCCCGCCAGAGGGCCCGCCGCTGGCCGCGCCTGGACCGAATGGATGGCCCTCGCCAGAGGGCCCGCCGCTGGCCGCGCCTGGACCGGATGGATGGCCTCCGCCAGAGGGCCCTCCGCACCTGGATCGGATGGATGGCCCCCGCCAGAGGGCCCGACGCTGGCCGCGCCTGGACCTAATGGATGGCTCCCGCCAGAGGGCCCACCGCTGGCCGCGCCTGGACCGGATGGATGGCCCCCGCCAGAGGGCCCGACGCTGGCCGCGCCTGGACCGGATGGATGGCCCCCGCCAGAGGGCCCGCCGCTGGCCGCGCCTGGACCGATAGGATGGCCCCCGCCAGAGGGCCCGCCGCTGGCCGCGCCTGGACCGATAGGATGGCCCCCGCCAGAGGGCCCGCCGCTGGCCGCGCCTGGACCGGATGGATGGCCCCCGCCAGAGGGCCCGCCGCTGGCCGCGCCTGGACCAGATGGATGGCCTCCGCCAGAGGGCCCTCCGCGCCTGGATCGGATGGATGGCCCCCGCCAGAGGGCCCGACGCTGGCCGCACCTGGACCTAATGGATGGCTCCCGCCAGAGGGCCCGCCGCTGGCCGCGCCTGGACCGGATGGATGGCCCCCGCCAGAGGGCCCGACGCTGGCCGCGCCTGGAACTAATGGATGGCTCCCGCCAGAGGGCCCGCCGCTGGCCGCGCCTGGACCGGAAGGATGGCCCCCGCCCGCGCCTGGACCGGATGGATGGCCTCCGCCAGAGGGCCCTCCGCGCCTGGATCGGATGGATGGCCCCCGCCAGAGGGCCCGACGCTGGCCGCGCCTGGACCTAATGGATGGCTCCCGCCAGAGGGCCCGCCGCTGGCCGCGCCTGGACCGGATGGATGGCCCCCGCCAGAGGGCCCGACGCTGGCCGCGCCTGGAACTAATGGATGGCTCCCGCCAGAGGGCCCGCCGCTGGCCGCGCCTGGACCGGATGGATGGCCCCCGCCAGAGGGCCCGCCGCTGGCCGCGCCTGGACCGGATGGATGGCCCCCGCCAGAGGGCCCGCCGCTGGCCGCGCCTGGACCGGATGGATGGCCCCCGCCAGAGGGCCCGCCGCTGGCCGCGCCTGGACCGGATGGATGGCCCCCGCCAGAGGGCCCGCCGCTGGCCGCGCCTGGACCGGATGGATGGCCCCCGCCAGAGGGCCCGCCGCTGGCCGCGCCTGGACCGGATGGATGGCCCCCGCCAGAGGGCCCTCCGCGCCTGGATCGGATGGATGGCCCCCGCCAGAGGGCCCGACGCTGGCCGCGCCTGGACCTAATGGTTGACACTCCCCCTTCCTTATCCTACAGTATGCCCCTAATATTGAAAAAGGGCCAATGCTGTCCCTATCTTCAAAAGGGGAAGAAGGTAGATCCAGGAAACTACAGGCTTGTGAGCCTAACTTTTATAATTATTACACAGCATGTATGCAAGTACTTGGATAAAAATGGAGTAATTAACCAGAGCCAGCATGGATTTGTAACAAACAAGTCATGCCAGAAAAATCTAATTTCCTTCTATGACAGAATAAGCTAGTGGGTTGATCAGTGAAATGCGCTGGATATAGTATATCTTGACTTTAGTAAAGCATTTCTCATACCATACTTATTGAAAAAATGACCAAGCATGGGATTGACAAGGCAACTGGTAGGTGGATTCACAACTGGCTGAGTGATCGTACTCAAAGAGTGGTCATAAATGGCTGCACATCCAAGTGGAAGAATGTATCAAGTGGGGTACCACAAGGCTCTGTCCTAGGCCCAGTGTTGTTCAACATTTTTATAAATGATCTGGAGAAGGGAAATAATGGTAAACTGATCAAATTTGTTGACCACACAAAGCTAGGAGGGATAGCTAACACTGGGGAAGAGAGAGAGAGTATTCAAAAAGATCTAGAATAGCTTGAACAGTGGGTGGCGACTAACACAATGATATTTAACAAGGAGAAATGCAAAGTCCTGCATCTGGGCAAGAAAAATAAAAATAGCACATAAAGAATGGGAGGAATTGGGCTAAGCAGCAGCACATGTGAAAAGATTTGGGTATACTAATAGATTATAGACTGAACATGAGTTAACAATATGATGCAGCAGCCAAAAAGGCAAACACAATTCAGGGATGTATTAAGAGAAGCGTAGAGTCAAGATCAGTGGTGATGAACCTATGGCACGCATGCCAGAGGCGGAATGCACAGCCCTCCCTGCTGCTCACCGTGTTAGTGAATACTGGCAGGGGCTGTGGCTCCCCTGCCGATATTCACTCAGCTGCGGTGCTAATCCCGGCACACACTGTGATGTTAATGTGCAGCCGGGATCCTCCTCTCACCTCCCCTGACGTTTCCTCTTAGGTTCCGCGAGAGCAGGGAAAGGAGGCTTCCGGCAGCGCACACTGAGGTCAGAGTGTGCACCTGGGATCAGCGCCGCTAGCAGTGCCAAGCAGAGGAGCAGCAGCGCTTCATGAAGAGGAAGGGGTAAGTATATGGGTCTCAGGAGGGTGCTATAACTACTGGGGTCGCTGTGGGATGTCACTATTACTTCTTGGGGCGCTGTGGGATGCCACTATTACTACTGTGGGCTGCTGTGGGATGTCACTATTACTACTGGGACTGCTGTGGGATGTCACTATTACTACTGAGGACTGCTGTGGAATGTCACTATTACTCTTGGGGCCACTGTGGGATGTCACTATTACTACTGGGGGCCGCAGTGGGGTGTCACTATTACTACTGGGGCCGCTGTGGGGTGTCACTATTACTACTGGGGCCGCTGTGGGGTGTCAATATTACTACTGGGGCTGCTGTGGGATGTCACTATTACTGCTGGGGGCCGCTATGCGATGTCACTATTACTACTGAGGCCACTGTGGCATATCACTATTACTACTGGGGGACGCTGTGGGATGTCACTATTACTGCTAGCGGCTGCAGTGGTATGTCACTATTACTACTGGGGGCCACTGTGGGATATCACTACAACTGCTGGGGACTGCTGTGGGATGCCACTATTACTCCTGAGGCCGCTGTAGCATGTCATGATTACTACTGGGGGCCGCTGTGGGATGTCACTATTATTACTGGGGCCACTACGGGATGTCACTATTACTACTGGTGGCTGCTGTGGGAGGTCACTACTACTGCTGGTGGCTGCTGTGGGATGTCACTATTACTATAGGGGGCCGCTGTGGGATATCACTACTACTGCTGGGGACTGCTGTGGGATGCCACTATTACTCCTGAGGCTGGTGTGGCATGTCATGATTACTACTGGGGGCCACTGTGGGATGTCACTATTACTACTGGGGTCACTGCAGGATGTCACTATTACTGCTGGTGGATGTCACTATTACTACTGGGGACACTGCGAAATGTCACTATTACTGCTGGTGGCTGCTGTGGGATGTCACTATTACTATAGGGGGCCGCTGTGGAATGTCACTATTACTACTGGGGGCCGCTGTGGAATGTCACTATTACTAATGGGGCCACTGCGGGATTTTACTATTACTGCTGGTGGCCGCTGTGGGATGTCACTATTACTACTGGGGGCCGCTGTGGGATGTCACTATTACTACTGGGGGCCGCTGTGGGATGTCACTGTTACTACTGGGGTATGTTTACACATGGTGGAAATGCTGAAGAATATCCTTAGCGGACATTTCCGTGGCAAATTCTGGAGCATTTCCGCATCCAAAAAGCATTTAAAATCTTCAACCTGACTCTTTTGAAACAGCCAAGTCCTTTTTAGAACGACTAAGTTAAAATCATACGTCATGATCAGCCCTGCCCCCTGTCATGTTGACACTTTGCGATAAATAAGTGGGTTTTGGGTTGCAGTTTGGGCACTCGGTCTAAGGTTCGTGAGGTAATTATTCTTATCTACTCTTCCTTCGTCAGACCTCATCTGGAATACAGTGTCCAGTTCTGGGCACCCCACTTTAAAAAGACATAGACAAACTGGAGCAAGTCCAGAGAAGAGTTACCAAGATGGTGAGCGGTCTGCAAATAATGTCCTATGAAGAACGCTTAAAGGATCTCGGAATGTTTAGCTTGCAAAACAGAAGGCTGAGAGGAGACTTAATAGCTGTCTACAAATATCTGAAGGGATGTCAAAGTGCAGGGGGTCAGCCCTATTCTCATTTGTACAAGGAAAGACTAGAAGCAATGGGATGAAACTGAAAGGGAGGAGACACAGATTAGATATTAGAAATAACTTTCTGACAGTGAGGGTGATCAATGAGTGGAACAGGTTACCACGGGAGGTTGGGAGATCTCCTTCAATGGCAGTGTTCAAACAAAGGCTGGACAAATATCTGTCTGGGATGATTTAGTGAATCCTGCACTGAGAAGGGGGTTGGACCCGATGACCCTGGAGGTCCCTTCCAACTCTACCATTCTATGATTCTAATAGTTCTCCCCCCTCCTCATCACAGTGTTACCTAATAGCACCCCCCCCCCTACACACACACACACACACACCCATTATTACACAGTGTGCGCCTAAGAATTCTTCCCTCCCTTATCACGCAGTGTGCCCTAGTAGTTCTACCCCATTTATCACACTGGATGCCATTTTTTCATTCTCCAGTCACCTCATTACTTGGAATATTACTGTTGCCTCACATCCCACTTTATGGCGCTCCGCCTTCCCCTATGTTACATTGAAACTGGAGTATCTGGCGCCGGCAAGGCATCCTCTCTTCTCATATGGCTGAGGGATGTGGGTGCTGCCTCATGATTGGACCAGACATGCAGGGCTAACAAGTCATTGTAGTGCGCAGACCAGTGGGGAATACAATGAAAGTACATTTCTGACTGACCGCACTATGATCAGGTTTGTGGCGCGGGCAGCTTCACCTGCTTAATGATAGACAGTGCTTCATCAGTGGGCCGGCTCAGTCTGCCCCCAGCTTTCTCCTGGGTGCTGCGCTACAGTGGCAAGGAAGGCAAATCATCATGCATAAGCATCCAAACTAAATATGTACAAATAATCCAGCAGCAACACATGCTGAATGCTTCCACGGAAGGGTCCATAAATGGTGAAATCCATCCCATATAGGAAGTCCAGCAATGTCCTGGGGGCAGCATTGTTGGCTGTGGTGTGCTGGTGATAGAAGGGCAGCTTCCTCTTTTGGGACCAAATAAAATGTAGCGTTTACTAAGGAAAACACAATGTATTGCTGGAAGATCAAAATTGTAGAAATCACCAGAATCCAGGACGATAATAACCTAGCACATTTGGACGACCGACCAACAGCCACCCCAGTGAGGACAGTAATAGGAGCAATCATCGCTTAGTGAATGCTAGCCGAGTGGACCGGGGACCGCTCTGATCCATCTGCCTCTACAGTATACAGGCAGTTGTTCGTAGATGGAAGACTGCCTGTTCCCACGGCCAATGCAGCGGCAGACCAACAATGATTTGATGGTCTGCATGAAAGATCCAATTAGTGATTTATGGCTGCTTGCTCTTTCACTGCCTGCGTTTACACTGCACAATTATAATGCAAACTGCTTGATCTAATGAGCAGTTAACAGGATGATGGTGCCATGTAATAGAGCCTTTAGTTGACTAAAGATAACATACATTAAGGTCGGTTTCACACGGGGAGACAAAAATGTGCAAGATTTGTGGGTTGCAAGACACACAAATATGAACCTATTCATTTGAATGGGATCAGAAACATGAGCGATGTTTTCCTGCGTACAACAGTGGTGTGACGCGATGCTAGAAACACGTAGCATGTTCTATCGCCCTTTGCTCTTAAAGGGGCCGGCGATCCTCTGCTGCTGCAGGGGACAGCAGCTGAAGGGGATTCCTCCATCCCCGTCAGAAATCCCAGCGGACGCAGTGGGAAAATCCCTTTATACATAGGAATGGAAGGCAGGTCATATTATTCTCTATATGGGGATTTAGTTAGTGAGTTGTTGAAATATTGTGGGAACCTTCGAATTCAATGTTTTTTAGTGTTGTTTGATACTTTTTAAATTGTTTTTAGTGGTGTGTACATACAATTATATGTTTAATAAACTTTGTGATTGGCATTATTTCTTGACGGTACTATTATGGGTGTATAGGGATGGCTGAGACACACGGCTTCTTCTGCATCCGGTTACTGATGACCTACTGATACAATTTCAGCTGTCATAAATCCAGATTGCGGATTTGGAGACCCAGAACCTGTGTGCGCCAATTACAAGTAGAACTATTGAGGTACCTTGTAGAGAGATACTATCATTAATCACCATATCCATACAAGAGACCAGGCCTGGGTTTAATCTATCATCATGTCATACAGGGAAAAATGGTGACATAATGGGAAATCTGCCAAACAATAACACAACCGCAAAGCATTACAGATGTTCATCTCTATGAGAAGCTTAATATGGTGGATGGAGTCAAGTTTTTATACAGTTTCACGATATTGTGGAAAAGAATAGTAAATGGCAGAAAGAAAGACAAACTCTAAGTATGTGAATGCCACCCCCAAATATCACCCTCCACCAAGTCCTGGACGGCTTCAGCACACAGACATGATAAGCTCCCACTTTACTAGCAAAGATTGCCTTTATTTTGAGGGAAACCGTGAGAGTATTGCTATAAATGTCCTTCCTCCCATCTCAGGACCTGCGGACACACATTTCAAACTTATCATGGTTGGCTGTGATTGGTCAGTTACTGATCACATGACTGCTGCCATGGTTACAGTCAGGGCAATTGTGTTGTCACGGCAGAAGGAGGCGATGTCTGCTGGACCAGGGCAGAGCGATTTTATGGAGCAAATTCGGAGGGAGAAAGGAGAGAAAAGACTAAGACGTGTCTTGGACTCAGCCATGACTTCAAGCAAAGGCCAAAGGAGGAAGAGGAGGAGGACAACATTGAGCGCCATGAAGTCCATCGTTCCACCGACTGATTCGGTGAAGAAAGGCCTCAGAGGGAAGAAGTGACCCAAGAAGAGGCATCTGGATTCTTCAGAAGAAGAAAAGGATCCACCTGTAAAGATCCAGAAAGAAGACCCGGGAGGCTCAGGTACCGCTGGAGGTCTGGGAAGCGTTCACATGTGGCAGATGTTGGTGCAGATCCGCTCCAAAATATGTGTCCAAATCCATGTCAATGGTACAGATTGTGAGGCGGATTTTGGCATGTAATTTGACACAGATTTTGATGTGGATTTTCGGCACCAAATCTGCTGGGTGTGAACGCACCCTCAGGGTCCCACACACTGTACCCGCCATGTCTGATGATTTATATGTTGTCTGCCGGAGAGAAAGCGGAGGAAATTGATACAAATGTTACATTGTATTACGCTGTATTTATGTACACTGTATTATGGGAAATACCAGATGTTACTGTGATTACAGATGAGCTGCTGAAATGTACAGTTTTTGGTTAGTTGTCTTCTTACCATTCATGTATGTTGTATTCCGGGGAGAAAGAAGGGGGAAAGTGATACAAATGTTACATTGTTTTCTATTGTATTTATGTACATTGTATTATGGAAAATACCAGATATTACTGTGATTACAGATGTGCTGCTGAAATGTACAATTTTTGGCTAGTTGTCTTCTTCCTGTCTATGTTTAGATGATGTGTTTTTAGGGTGTGTTCACACGTTGCAGATTTTCTTGCAGATCTGCAGCAGAATTCACCCATACAATTTGAATTCAATTGAAAGGATGAAATCTGCTGCAGAACCGCACAATAATCTGTGACAAAATCCACACAAATCAGCGACTTGTGAACGCAGCCTTAATATGCGTATAAGGAAGTGTGTATAACCGGCCATTGCTCCCCAGCAGAGGTGATCACAGCGCCATCGCAGCCCGCCCATTGTGCTACTGGATACAACATGACAGCCATAGAGATTAGTGGGGTTTACAGACAAGTGATGAACCCGCTGTAAGTGCGGCAGAGGTCTGTGAATACCTCCACTAAGGAGCAATAGCAGAATACAGGCGGCCATTTGCCAAAACAACTTCTTGGACTCAAAAGGCTGTGAAGAGAGAGAAAATGCACCACTAAAATAAACACAATGTTTGTGGGGATTTTCTTATTTTACTATTCTTCTACGGAAAACAAAAATGTGATAAGGAAACCTGCCAGAATCACAAGCGCCAAAACAAGGCAATGGGTCAGATCTACTACTGGCAGCATGATACTTCAGTGGGTAGTACTGCAGCCTTTAAGGGATTGTCCAGCTGCAAACTATTGATGAGCCTATTACCAGGATAAGCTACGAATTACAGATTAATAGTGCTCCAAAACCAAGGATCTCTACCGATCAGCTGTTTTCTGAGCCGATGTGCTCATGCATTTAGCAGATTTCTGCAGGAAGCAGACAGCTCCATTCCCACTGCAGTGGCTGGACTTAGTATTACATGCAAAGCTGCTATTTACTTTAATGGCAACTTGGCCTGCAGTAACAAACCTGGCCACTGCATTGGTAATGGAGCTGTCTGCTTCCTGCAGAAATCAGAAGACAGCTGACCGGTAGGGATTTTGGGCAGCAGATGCAATTGGACAATTCCTTTAAGAACTGGGTCCAGGATTCAGATCAACCGCCATGTGTTCATATAGATTGTGAGCCCCCACGGGGACAAAGTCCAATGTAAATGATAACTGTGTACAGCGCTGTGGAGTATGTATGTGCTATATAAATGAGTGAAATAAATACAACCATTTACTCCGGTGTGTTTTATCTAAAGTGCCCTTAATTTATGGATGTTAGTAATGGATGTTAAATAACAGCCTCCTCTGACTGCTGGTGTGCCACAGAGGAAATCTATGTCTATACGTTACATGATTGGTAATATATTGCGACAAACACAGTAGAGACTACAAGAACCCCATTAACCCCTTGGCTTCTACCTATCACCCTTTGCTTCGCCCTCTACCATGCCGTCCCTTTTACCATTCATCTATTTGTTGCTTTTTGCCAGGCAAGCCCCCGTTAGGACGATAACCATCACTCCCAACTTCCCAATACATGTACACGCTCGGCGGAGAGGGGAGGACTTTCCATTGGGGAGAAGAACTTCAGCCCCTTTTACACAGAACGATTATTGTTCAAACTGTCGCTGGATGGCGGAAACCTGAAGATAATCGTTCAGTGTAAATGCGACTGGTGACGGAACGGCGGGCGATAATCCATTTGTTTATCGTTCGGTTTCTGTAGGCAAAAAAATGTCAAACGGCGATCGGCTTGTAGAAACAGGCAGCTGATCGTCTATGAACGATTGTCTGTTTATTGTGAATGGAGGTGGATGGAAGTGATCTCGGGCCCGCTCCCCCTCCAATCAATAAGCCATCATCACTTCTGTGTGACAGCAAAGGAACAATGATTGCTGGGACGACTGTCGGGCGCTTCATCACCTGAATATTATCCCATGTAGAAGTACCCTAAGCTACTGCCAAACACCACTGCCAAGGCTTATCTCCGATGGGAACATACGGCAACGGAAGGAAAATTACAGTACCAGAACCAAGCTCATTGTATAACATAACTAATGTTACGCTATAAATACCATACTACCTAGACATTACCAGCGCCAAACCTTCTATAGACAGTACTAGCAGCAAACCTACTATGTAGACAGTACCAGCACCAAACCTACTATATAGACAGTACTAGCACCAAACCTACTATATAGACAGTACCAGCACCAAACCTACTTTATAGACATAGTACCAGAACCGAGATTACATTTGCCTCCTTCTGAAAAACTTTATCCACCACCTTTGGAAAAAATACAGACAGGCTTTTACAGTAACCAAAGTCACATGACTACCGTGCAAGGAACGGATGAAATTCGTAGTGTTATTAAACCCATTAACACAACGGCTCCAGCAGATGTACACGCACCAGAGTACAGCTGACGCACTTTGGACATCCTTACGCTACGATTAAGGTCGGTACGTTCAGCCGTTCTTTGGTTTTTGTACATTTGCTATCAATTTAATGGATTTAATAAAACATTGAATTTCCTCCATTCCTTGCACGCCGGTCATGTGACTTTGGTTGACGCAGCTTACTGTTGTTGGAGCGCTGACCCTGCAGGCTGGTTTGGGGGATGTCTCCCATGCGGTGTAGAAGCCGGCTTCCCCCTCCCTGTATACACGCTTGTAGAGAACATCCACACAAAGTGGAGGCGCTGCCGATTTTGAAGTGGCCTCAGTAGTAATAGTGTCCCCCCACTGTTCTCAGCGGTAGCAGTGATTCCCACAGTGGTCTCAGTGGTAATAGTGCCCCCCACAGTGGCCCTCAGTACTATTAGTGACCGCCGCAATGGCTCCAGTAGTAATAGTGATCCCAACAGTGTCCCCAGTAGTAATGCAAACCCCCACAGTGGCTTCATTAGTAATAGTGAACCCCACAGTGGCCTCATTAGCATTAGTGAACCCCACAGTGGCCCCAGTAGTAATGCTGAACCCCACAATAGCTTCAGTAGTAATAGTGACCCCCCCCCCCCCCCCACAGTGGCCCTCAGTAGTACTAGTAACTGCCACAGTGGCTTCCTTAATAATTGTGACCCCCCACAGTGGCCCTCAGAAATAATGCTGTTCCCCACAGTGGTCTCAATAGTAATACTGACCACCACAGTGGCAAAAGTAGTAATAGTGGCCCCCCATAGTGGCCTCAGTAATAATAGTGACCAACACAGTGACCCTCAATAGTAATAGTGACCTCCACAGTGGCCTCAGTAGTAATTGTGACCTCCACAGTGGCCCTTAGCGGTAATAGTGACACCCACAATGGTCTCAGCCATAATAGTGATCCCCATAGTGTCCTCAGTAGTAATACTGACTGCCACAGTGTTCTCAGTAGTAATAATGACCGCCACAGTGTCCTAAGTTGTAATAATGACCGCCACAGTGACCTAAGTAGTAATACTGACCCCTATAGTGGTCCCAGTAGTAATGCTGACCACCACAGTGGCCTCAGTAGTAATGCTGACCCCCACGGTAGCCCTCAGTAGTAATAGTGACAGCCACAGTGGCCTTAGTAGTAATTAGACTTGGAACCCTGAACTGTTTAGAACGGGAAGAAAAGTCTCTAGGAAGTCCTAAAACAATAAGGCGCTATAATGTCATTGGCTGCAGCGTGTTTACATTGGCATCTGCTTTGCAATGAAGAACCCTTCGAGTTTAAAATGTGTTTTCGGCGTACATTCACATATTATGGAAATAGTGTGGATTTTTTGCAGTGGCAAATCTGCACCAAAATTTGCATCAAAAACCACATCAAATTCTGTTTTTGATGCAGATCTGCAGCGTATGTTACATCATCACTTCTACTATTCTGCCCCCTGTTAGGAGGACCCAGTGGTGTTCGGCCAACTAGATCAGGAAGCACCACCTCTAAGACCATCCGAAGGAGACTGCGATTCCATCACGTGCTCGGCCGGGGAGCCTATGGGGAAGTCGTGCTGGCAGAAGACACCGTTACCTGCCAGCGGTATGCAGTGAAAGTGATCAGGAAGAGAGCCCTGCTAGCGGAAGTGGAGCTGGCAGATGTGATTGTGGAGCACCGCGTGTTGCAGCTGACGTCTGGGAGTCCCTTCCTCGTCCATGCAGAATTTGCATTTCAGACCAAGGTATAGTTGTTATCACACATCTCCAAACTCCACCGCTATGTTCACCGTAGATGTGGACTTTGTAGTATAACTTCATATTAACCAACCTCCTTACATGTCTCTTCTACATTACAGACACACGTTCTGCTTGGATTGGAGTACCTGAGCTGCGGGGACCTGGACCAACTCCTCCAGTCAAAGGGACCGCTTGATGTCAACAGCGCCAGATTCTACGCTGCGGAGATGGTGTGCGGCATCCAGCACCTCCACACCATGGGGATCATCCATAGAGACCTGAAGCCCGAGAATATCCTGGTGGCTGGGACGGGCCATGTAAAGATCACCGATTTCGGTCTGGCCTTAGAGAACATGTACGGAGACCGAACGGCCAACGATTATGCTGGAACCGAAGGCTATGTTGCTCCTGAGGTGAGAGGATTAGACTCTTCATACCATTACTTGACATAAATGTTTTAATGTTCTTGGGTCATGGATCGTGGAGACAGCAGTCCAGGGATGGTATAGAGGACTGCGGTCTCAGCGCTCGCCTAGAGCAGTTCACAGATCCCATGTAATGGCTTTCTATTACGGTCGATGTTATCAATGATGTAGAACTTATTTACCAGCTGACTGTTTTCTGTTTATGGCAGATGGACGCCAGAGAGGAATATAACGCCGCCGTCGATTGGTTTTCATTTGGGGTCATCATGAATCAAATGATCACTGGTGAGCGTAAGTATCATCATCCGGAGCGAAGAACATCATCTTACAGGTAAGCAGGTCACTTTTACTTTTTTGAGTTGCTAATGTTGTAAAAATTATTTGTAATGCTTTTATTGTCTTTTCTAGTCAGATTCTTGTAATTATAGTCAGTAACCACAACTACATTTCTCATTTCAGCTCCTGAAGAGAAACCCGGCCAAGCGTCTAGGAGTCAACGGAGACATCCGAAAACACCGGTTTTTCCAGCAAATCGACTGGATCTCTGTGGAATCCCTGAGGGTGCCCCCACCGCACATCCTTGAGGTAAGTAAATGAACAGAAGTTGTAAATAATCCTGAATGGTGAGGGCGCCATTCCCGATCTACTACTGAGTGTCTATCCAGAGGATGGACCATCAATAGTTCTTGATTGGAAAGCCACATTAAATATTGATGACTTATTCTTAGGATAGGCTATCAATATCAGATCAGTGGGAGGTGAGCACTGCGGGATCTTCCTTGCATACCAGGCACAGTGCCATATATCATTTAGTGGCTGTGCCTGGTATTGCAGCTTAATTCCATTGATTCAAAAGCAGTCAGCAAACAGGTCCGGAGTTTCAAGAAATCAAAGCCTTAAAATGCTATTCCCGTCTACAGCATATATGGTGTATTCACAGAATATGCCATATTAGCCTAATTGTTGGGGATTTGACCTCAGTGACCCCCCCCCCCTCTATTCTTCCTCTCTAGTACAGCCAGAACCGTAGATATGTCATAACTGTCTCACATTGGAAAACTCTTCTCACCATAATCAGAATTGTTTCTCTTTTTTCTTGCAGTCATCTAAGCCTGAACATCTAGAGCCATTCCATCTGGACGCCGTGGAAGCAGCAGAGGCCAAGGACTTCCGCCCGTCACCTAAAGACCAGGCCATGTTCAGAGGGTTTTCATTCTCCAACTTGAAGACTCTCTTAGACACCGGCTCTAAGACCACCGGAGCGAGCAGCCCTACTGAGCCCCCGTGAGAGCACCAGGAGAAAGAACGCTGAGGGACCCCCTAGGAGTGTGCCAGCAGTACCACCCAGCTGGCGGTAAGTACAGGCGCCACAACATCTGCGCCCATAGAATCATAGACATGTGCGCTATACTAAAGACCTTAACAAAAATATTTTTGTTATCTTACCAGTAGATGGATTTCCCCGAACCAATGACAGCAGCAGCTGATGGTGCTGCCACGGGTGAAGGGGAAACACATTGGTGCGCGATGGCCGGCTATTAAGGGGTGGAAGGAGGCCGGATTTTTTTTTTTTGTTAATGACATCGCAGCACATGTCTATGATTATTTTACATTTACTGGTAATTGCATTTCCTCCCGTCCATCACAGTATTGTAATGAGCGATGGGGAAATGAGGTGAGTGATGGCCGGCTATTAAGGGGTGGAGGAGGCCGGATTTTTTTTTTTTTTTTTCACATGCCAAGCAGATGTGCGCATGGTTTGTATGGAGTGGGCCCGGGAGCGGAGCCTGCTCCATACATGGAGGGGGTCTGCTGTCTATGCCATCTCACCTCCAGCCACAACAGCTGTGATTGAAGATAACAATAATAGCAGCTGTAAACGATTTAATTCTGAAAGGGGCATAAAAGAAAAAACACATTTGGTAATACTGCGCCTGTAAGTCTGATCTATTAAAATATCGGTGAACATCGTCCAAAAAAAATAGTATACAAAACCAGAATTCCACTTTTTGGTTGACCTAGAAAAAATGTAACTAAAAACGGTCAAAAAGTCGTATGTACCCCAAAATAATAGAACTAGAAACCGTCAGTCATCCACAATAAACAAGCCGCCACACAGCTGTATCAACGGAAAAATAAAAAAACTCACGGTAACCAAAAATAATTCTTAATTAAAAAGATATTTCATATTTTAAACGTCGCCCAACAAAGAGTTACTTAAATTTGGTATCACAATCGTACCGACCTACAGAATACACTGAGCTCATGTTTGATGTACATTGTACAGTTTTCCCGTACATTATATGGTAAACGAATTAAAAAATTGTCCTGCAAAAAACAACCCCCAGACATCTAGATAGATGGAAAAATGTCTTGCAACTTAGACCCCAAGCATCAGTTAGATGCTTCCATTTGTCCCTCCTTGAATGTTTTCCCCTCCTCCCACAGTGAGAACTTGAAGGGGTTAGCCCAATAGGCCTAAAGAGAGGTTAGTGTAGTGTAGGTCCCATCTACAAGAGGTCGCCTTGACGTGGCAGATGGGCTCACATGTTTTGATCAAAATGTGTGCTAAGAACCTCACGAGTTTATGAGTCAATAAATATCACAATGCCGCTTATATTTAGATATGAATTGCCTGCAGTAGTGCTGCAGCCGCTTGTATTTGCTTGTATCGTCGCAGCCATGGCATAATAATATATTGATTGCCTGCAGTAGTGCTGCAGCTGCTTGTATTTGCTTAATAATATATGTAATAATATATGTAATTAGTTATGTGTAGTTTTCATATTCAAAAATACTATATGTTACAGCTATTTATATTTAATGTTTCCCAAATCTGCAACATTTTAACAACCTTATATACATTATACCAGGGATGGACCATATTAAACACACTGCTTTAATCATTAATGCTGTACAAACAACAACACTACATTTTTTCACTCTCAGGATGGCTACCTAGTTAAAAGATATACACACCCCGCTGGAACGCACCCTTTGGAGCACATGACACTCCAGGGAGGCCATCCAATGTCCAGTGGAACGGGCGCTGGAATGCAGCGCCCGTTCAGGATAACGTTTTACATAGCTAATATCACTAGTTACATCACAACTACGTGTCGTGACAGCACCCGGGCGAGCGAGCTCGAGGAGACACCACGTTACTATAAAGCTGGCAGTGACAGACACCAGCGTTATGACGCGTGATGTCATCAATGTGGGCCTTGCAGTGACAGACACCAGCGTTATGACGCGTGATGTCATCAATGTGGGCCTTACAGTGAGAACAGCGCCAGTACACTGCTCCTCTATGAAGGAAACACCACCTAGTATAAAAGGAAGTCCTGATACCTTGTTTACTATGCTTTATAAAGGGCCACATACCGTCCTGAAACACGTTGCACCATCTGTTTTATTACCTGTGCCCAGTGATTTGTCTACCTACCTGTATTTATTGCTATTTGGTCAATTAAAATCCCCCCTTTTTGGACGACAACTGTTTTGGATAAACTTACCCGGCCTGGAATCCATTTGGGGAGGTCTCAAGGACATGAGAGCTCCCATCTAAGTAAGTTTTCCATTTATCGGACTGTTTTTATGTAATCCTTATGAGCGCAGGACAAAAACCTATTCTTGAATCTGTATAAACTAAATTATAATGCTCACAGGGCAGGTTCCAAGGAGTCCGGGGATGTAGTTTTTAAGCTCACCCGGCTCATTCCCACGCCATCACATGTGGAAGCATGCGCAAGTGGACTCATGTCTGCAGGCTGTGCTGACCTCCGTGGGTGACCGCGCGGGAACAGAGAGACGGGTAATCATAATAACATTCCTGGGCCCCTCAGAACCTGCCCTATGAGCAGTAGAGCTTAGTTTATGGTGCTCTCAGGTGGTGACAGGTTCCCTTTAAAATGCGCCCATACACATTAGATCAACAGCAGCTGAACACACTGATTTTGGTAGGACCAGACTACCATTTCATGTGTACAGGGATGTTCCAACTGTGTCAAAAGGAATAGCTGTCACCCAAATAACCATTTGGCCAACTGCTATCTAAGGTGTGAGACCAGCGATAGACTTTGTTCTAAAGACATGCAATGCACATAATTGATTTGCAGACATGAAGAATATGCAAACTTTCCACAAGAAATTAAAGAACTCACCAGCCACCGAAATCCGGGGATCCAGATAGTTCAGCTTGAAGGAACTCAAGGCCATCTGTTTCTTGTCTTCTCAGTCAGTCTCCTGCACCTCCAAGTTCAGTAGCCGTTCTTCTGTTCTTATGACAGCTTTTTTCTTGCTTTCCACAAGTCTAAGACAAAAGGAAGACATCATATACCACATCCATAGAAAGAGTTCCCCAAGTGACTGTTATGGTAAAGCCGTACGTTACAGATCTGACACTAATTTTTTGCAGTGGCAAAATCTGCCCCAAGTGGTGCGAAGGTTACGTGAAGTCGCATCTGCATTGCTTGTACTGTGACACATCGCTGATTTACCGCACACAATTCTGCGGCGGTAGATACGTATTCTACGTCTGGCCTTACGCTAAAAGTGGTTTCCCACACAGCGCTTTTTGGAATAACTCCACTGCAGTTCTTTGAGCCAAACCCAGGAGTGGATTCCAGCAGAAAGGAGGAGTTTAAAACCTTTGTTTAAAGGAATTGTACCAAGAACTAAGATTATCCCGTATCCACCAGATAGGGAATAACCTTATGATCAGTGGTGATCCAAACGCTGGGACTCCCACTAATCCCGAGAAAAGAGTTCCTGAAAGTGCCTAGATAAATGGAGAGGAGAATGCGCATGTGACCGTCGCTCTATTCATTCAATCACAATGCTGAAGTTGCACAAACTCCCAGCAATCTCCAGTGCTGTCATTTAATTGATTTGAGTGGCAGTAGGCATGCGTTATCTCTGGTCCATTCATGTGGGGAGACCATCAGGACCACCGTTCTTCTGATCAGTGGGGGATAGGGGATAACGTTATATCTTGGTACAATTCCTTTAAGTCTTAAGCAGCGGCGATATGGAGCGAACAGGCTGTCTAAGTAAATTACGTCCTATACAGCTGCTCATTCAGTAGACCCTCCTGGTATATTATTAGGTGCTGTCAGAAGTTATGGGGAACATCTCAGAATATCACTTCACCTACAGTAGTCTACTCGCAAAGGGAGAATTTCAATGAACTTTGTGCAAGGAAAACTGGCGCAGTTACCCAAAGCAAATAGATTTCCACTGACCATTTTTCACCTGCACCAGTTTTGATGAATTTTCCTGCCAGCATCACATCGTCATTACACCTCATATGAACTGACCATAGTGGCAGCTGATATATGGAATCCGAAGGATTAATACACAGGGGGATCTGGAAGGAAAAAGTCCCCCAGAAATAGCTGCACGCTCATTTACATGGTGCACACCACAATGCTAGTCCTATTAAGATGACATTTAGGGCATCCTACATACTACACCAGCTTCTCCGGGTTGTTTTCTTTAGCTTCTTTCTTCTCTTCATTCAGCTTCTTCTTTATGAAATCTGCTCTTTATTGGCCTCAATCTGGAGAGAAATAAGAGAAGACAAAGGGGTTGTCCAGTTATAAACCATTGATGACCTGTCCTTAGAATAGATGATCAATAGGAGATCAGTGGGGTCTGCTTTCCAGGACCCCCAACACTCTGTTGTTCGCTGGGCCGCTGCACTTGCACACTAGCTAATCTCTACAAGAAGCAGACAGCTCTGTTCCCACAGCAGTGGTCCGGTCTCATATTACAGGGTAACTTCCCATTGAAGTGAATGGCCTGTAATACCAAGCCTCACCACTGCGGGAACAGAGCTGCGTACTTCCTGCAGAAGTCATATAAGTGCAGGTGTGCACCGACCGCTGAACAGCTGATCAGTTGTAGTAGTGCAAGTATATTGTTAGGGTTTTATATAAATTAAGCTTCAATTATATAAAACACTAACAAAATAGTTGTACTACTACATAAAGTGGTCTGTGATATGTAACTCCATTCACACTGCGGTCACAGAACAGCTGGAGAGCTGTCGGCTGCAAATCACTGATCCACCATCTTATTGGTGACTGCTAGTGACATTACATTTCTTGCCCACCTCTGATCTCATATTAGCCATGGATGATTGAATGTTTAGGGGTTCCTGCTGATGCAAAGTATAGCAACCGCACTGTTAGCTCTGTTATAGGACCGCTGAAATTTACAAGTATTCAGAATTAATTAAGGAAAGGAAGTAAACGAAAGGGTAAAGAAGAACCCATCATCTGACAGCACGTCTCCTTGATCACACATATATATAGTCACATGTATGATATACAATATATACGATTCAACAACCTATCTACTATATACTCTCCTTAAGAAGAACCTCATGTTAGTCAGGTAGTGAATGAGAAGACATTCCTTACTTCAGCTGCTGCAGATCCTCTTTAAGACTCATTACATCCCCCATGTACTGTATGCTGCTCCTCATCACATCCCCCATATAATGTCCTCTCACCTTATCCCATCCCCAATATACTGTCCTCTTCCTTCATCACATCCCCCATATACTGTCCTCTTCCTTCATCACATCCCCCATATACTGTCCTCTTCCTTCATCACATCCCCCATATACTGTCCTCTCCCCTCATATCCTTCACTGTCCTCTCCCCCTCATCACATCCCCCATATACTGTCCTCTCCCCTCATCACATCCCCCATATACTGTCCTCTCCCCTCATCACATCCCCATATACTGTCCTCACTCTCCTCACATTCCTCATATACTGTCCCCTCTCCTCATCACATCCCCCATATACTGTCCCCTTCCCTCATCACATCCCCCATATACTGTTCCCTCTTCTCATCCCATCCCCCATATGCTGCTCTCTTCCTCATAACGTCCTCCATAGACCGTCCTCCCCCTCATCACATCCCCTAACTACTGTCCTCACCCCCCCTCATCGCATCCCCCATACACTGTCCTCTCCTACCCTTATCACAACACCCATATATTGTCCTCTCTCCCCGTATCACATCCGCCATATACTATGATCTCCACTCATAATATCCCCTATACTGTCCTCTCTCCCCTTATCCCATCCCCCATATACTTTACTTTCTTTCTTATCACATCCCCACATACTAACCTCTTCCTTCATCACATCCCCATATAGTATCCTCTCTCCCCTTATCACATCCCCTATATACTGTCCCCTCCCCTCATCATATCCCCTATACATCACAATTATCATATACTGTATTTTACTTTCTCATCAAGTTTCACATATAATGTCCTCTCCCCCCAATTACAGACCCCATATAGTCCTCTCTCCCCTTATCACATCCTGCATATACTTTCTGGTACTGATTTACCTTGAGCCACTGGAAGTTGTGGATGTACACCACTGCTAGGCTGCTTGACAGCCTCATCACATCCCCCATATACCGTCCTCTCCCCTCATCACATCCCCCATATACCGTCCTCTCCCCTCATCACATCCCCCATATACCGTCCTCTCCCCTCATCACATCCCCCATATACCGTCCTCTCCCCTCATCACATCCCCCATATACCGTCCTCTCCCCTCATCACATCCCCCATATACCGTCCTCTCCCCTCATCACATCCCCCATATACCGTCCTCTCCCCTCATCACATCCCCCATATACCGTCCTCTCCCCTCATCACATCCCCCATATACCGTCCTCTCCCCTCATCACATCCCCCATATACCGTCCTCTCCCCTCATCACATCCCCCATATACCGTCCTCTCCCCTCATCACATCCCCCATATACCGTCCTCTCCCCTCATCACATCCCCCATATACCGTCCTCTCCCCTCATCACATCCCCCATATACCGTCCTCTCCCCTCATCACATCCCCCATATACCGTCCTCTCCCCTCATCACATCCCCCATATACCGTCCTCTCCCCTCATCACATCCCCCATATACTGTCCTCTCCCATCATCACATCACTCATATACTTTCCTCTCCCTCATCACATAACCCATATATTGTTCTCTCCCCTTCTCACATCCCTCATATATTGTCCTCCCTCATCACATCCCCCATATACTGTCCTCCCTCATCACATCCCCCATATACTGTCCTCCCTCATCACATCCCCCATATACTGTCTTCTTCTCCTCATCACATCCCCCCCATATACTCTCCTGTCCCTCATCACATCCCCCCATACACTGTCCTCTCCCTCATCACATCCCCATATACTGTCCTCTCCACTCATAATATCCCCTATACTGTCCTCTCCACTCATAATATCCCCTATACTGTCCTCTCTCCCCTTATCACATCCCCCATATACTTTACTTTCTTTCTCATCACATCCCCCAAATACTGTCCTCTCCTCCTCATCACATCCCACATATACTGTCCTCTCCCTCATCACATCCCACATATACTGTCCTCTCTCCTTTACTTTCCTATTTTTGGACTCGTGCTTTAAAGGGTAACTAAGCTTTTAAGAAAAGTTTTTGACGTGTTATAAGGACATATAAGTTTTGGTTGGAATCCAGATGCTGAGCCCTCCATTAATCATTGAAAGGAATCTGTCAGGTGTAACAGGCTGTCCCAGCTGCAGGCATGATGTTATAGAGCGGGAGGAGCTGAGTGCATTGTTAGCTAGTTTTATGGGATTCGATATCTCTCCCCATTTGGTGCTGAACAGTCTGGTGGGCGGTCCTATCAGTGATTGACAGCTGTGTATGACTATACTTACTGGGTAGCTGTCAGTCGCTGATATGTACGTGTGTGTGTCAGGGCGGGGGTGCTATTACTACTGGGGGCCGCTGCGGAATGTCACTATTACTACTGGGGGCCGCTGCGGAATGTCACTATTACTACTGGGGGCCGCTGCGGAATGTCACTATTACTACTGGGGGCCGCTGCGGAATGTCACTATTACTACTGGGGGCCGCTGCGGAATGTCACTATTACTACTGGGGGCCGCTGCGGAATGTCACTATTACTACTGGGGGCCGCTGCGGAATGTCACTATTACTACTGGGGGCCGCTGCGGAATGTCACTATTACTACTGGGGGCCGCTGCGGAATGTCACTATTACTACTGGGGGCCGCTGCGGAATGTCACTATTACTACTGGGGGCCGCTGCGGAATGTCACTATTACTACTGGGGGCCGCTGTGGAATGTCACTATTACTACTGGGGGCCGCTGTGGAATGTCACTATTACTACTAAGGGCCGCTGTGGAATGTCACTATTACTACTGAGGGCCGCTGTGGAATGTCACTATTACTACTGAGGGCCGCTGTGGAATGTCACTATTACTACTGGGGGCCGCTGTGGGCGGGGTCAATTACCGCTGGGGACACTGTGGAAGTGACTATTACTGCTGGAGACGCTGTGTGGGTCACTATTACTGCTTGGATATGTTTACACGAGGCCGAAATGCTGCAGAAAGTCCTCAGCAGAAATTTCTGTGGCAAATTCCACAAAATTTCCGCATCCAAAAGCAGTCAAAATCTGCACCCGGTCTATTTTGAAACAGCCCTGTCGTCTTAAGAATGACGGAGGTAAAAATCATACGTCATGATAAGTCCCGCCTCCTGACGTGTTGGCACTTTGCGATAAATAAGTGGGTTTTGGGTTGCAGTTTGGGCACTCGGTCTCTAAAAGGTTCGCCATCACTGCTCTATAACATTGATAATTAAGCACTGTATAGTTATTTTAAAATTAATTGTTAGCACCTGGTGGAAAGGAGCGACATAGTACACAGGGCACCACCACATGTAAGTCTGACCCTGGCTGGAATAACTGGGAGGATTGTGTGCTGTTGGCTTTGGGCAACCCCCCTATTTACCCTCCAAATAATCTGGCCCTGACTGGAAAGCTGTAAGTGGGACAACACTGATATAAAGCATGCTGGTTTCTAATTAGCTGCCAATACAATGAAGTGTGAAGGCCCTTTTAGACAACGATTTTCACTCAAAAATTGCTCAAAGCCATCTTTTGAGCGATAATCGTTGTGTCTAACTGCTGAAAGATCCGCGATCAGTTATCAGGAATTCACAGCGGGATACAGCTAATGATAATGTTTTAGTTGTATCCCACTCCCTGATGACAGGCTGGGTATGAAGAACAGAGCGGTCCAGTTGTATTCCTCATACCCTGCTCGGAGCGCTCGGCTGTATAAAAAGAATGGGCAGAAGCTCTCATCTGAGCGCTGTAAACATTCGGCTGCTATTGGCAAGCGGTATACGGACACCATAGACTTTTTATGGAGCCTCCATTTACTGCAAACAGGCAGTCACTCAGAGATTGAGCAACTCTTGTTTACACTGAGCAAGAACGACTAGCGACTACTGACTAGCGACTACTAAGTGACTTCAGTGCCTGTCAGGGGCCGAAAGTCGCTTATAATCGCTTGTTTGAGAAACTCTTCGGGCGACTATCAGCCTTTGTAAAGGTACCTTAATCTGCATTGCGATCCTTTCGTTCCTGCAAAGTAGATATTTGCATGGCCATTAGAGTACAATACACTTCTTGTAATACTGTTGCCACTGAAACACAATATTTGCTTGGTATATTATTGTATGATCTGAAGGACCGGTCTACCAATATAAGTCTGCAGCACAGAGTGTGTAAGGTCATGTTAGAGACATTTTGCAACGTGTTAGCCAATTATTACATGTAAATTCAGGAAATTCTTTATCGCGCCGGTATTTTTAAAAAATGATGCAAGTCAAGAACATTCATAACCCTAAATGCTCATACGACTATTAACCCACACACTGGATTTACAGATGAGCTGCAGATTGTAGTGTACTAAAAAGTGCATTACATTGCATGTGAATGAGGTATATAACATGTTAAACCCCATAGACATGTAATGGAAGAGAACAATGCATGCCCTACTTCATGTCTACATTGGATGTGCATGTCACCGATTACTATGCAATGAGTAAAGTTTGCTGTAAACTCTATGGCCACGTCTGCAAGTAGCAAATGCAGATTGTGTTCTTGATATTCCGCCGCTCCGCAGTGGATACAATCTTATGGTTATGACAAGAGCTTCAACTGAGAACATTTTAGCTTCACCAAGTTTTTACACAAAGACCACTTCCTTATACTGCGAAACAAGTAAAACCGTTACATTGTAGCGGTCATTCAGCTGTGACCATTTATTTTGTGCTCTCTGGAAACTCCAGAAAGTATTTGTTGCGCCTGTTAATGTGTTTGTAGTTTGTGTCTCTAGTAAATAATTAGGAAAGACAGGGTTAAGTTATGGAGAGAAGTAAAGGGTAAGGTTGGGTGTTAGGAAAGGGGCAAAGGAGAGGAAGTAAACTGTACAGATTTTGACACAAGGACATGAGGGCTTAAACAGACAAATGTATGCGCAAATATGCTTGCCGCTACGGAACATATTTGCGCATGAATAAGTTACATTTATTTATTTTTTTAACAGTTCAAACCCCGTGCTGTTGTGTGCCCCAAAAAAATGTAGAAAGATGGGGCGGGACATACCTTTTTCTTGCTTGTGAGAACGACACCACTGAAATCAATGGCTTTGGTTTGTCACATTTTGCCGGCTAGATTTCACGTGCACAAAACCTTCAGCAAACATGTTCATCTGTTTAAGCCTCAAGAATGAATAGACAATCTCCAGGCGTCTTTCTGTGTCAGTCTGTACAGATGATATAATCTTAAGAAAGACGTGTTCTTTCCTGACATCCCCCTTTATAAAAAAAAAGAAAAAAAAATCACCAAGAAATAACAATACTGGAATTCTATATATATATACTGTATAACTTTGCATTGTACAATTCCTTTGTCATTGCTCCTGAAAATGAATGAAAGCGGAATAGTAACGTCCAGTTCCTACATTTCCAGAAGGAGTAACAGAGGGACGGCACAATACATGTATTTACTACAGCGGTCGTGTCAGGAGAGCTGACGGATCCTCTATAAGCTCGCCTGGTTAGGGTAGTTTACAGGTAGCTATGGGGGGGAAAAAAGTCAGGGTTAGGATTGCATAAACATTGGATCATACACACACATGTCCTCATTTGACTATCCAGTCTGGAGGTATGGGTAGGGTCTTTTCACACAAGAGTTTAGGTTCGCTGTGGGTTTCTATTTCAGAGTTCCGTCTGAATCGCCGAAAATCGAATTCAGACAGAACTTTGGTGGAACCATACATTTTAGGTGTTCTCCAGTAAAATACCATTGATGACCTATCATAAGGATAGATCATCAATAGTTGATCACTGGGGTCTGTCGCTCAGGAGCCAGACCGATCAAATGAGTGGGCGTATGCTGTCAGGGTCGCACATACACAGAGGCCCGATCCAAAGCCTCTGCGCTGACCTCTGTATAGTGACTGGTGCTTGTAACTGCAGGCATGACCCCCATTGATTACCATGAAAGCCATGCCTGCAGTTACAGGCACCAGCCACTACACAGAGGTCAGCGTGGAGGCTTCCACTCCGCTGACCTCTGGGGTCCATCGCTCAGCTGATCGGTCGTGGTCCTGAGCGATCGATCCCCGCGATCAACTATTAATGACCTATCCTGATGATAGGTCATCAATAGTTTTTCACAGAAAAAACCCTTTAATGTGTGAAATAGAGACCACCTTGTTTCTGTCCTGTTTCATCACTTCGGAAGGGCAGAGAAGAGTAGCTGGGTGCACCTTTATTTTTTATCCTTTCAATATGAAATGGAAATGAAACCTATCAGCTGGAACCGTAAGAGGGAAACCCACTGAGGAAGCAAAAATGTGGTGTGAAAAGACACTAACCTAAGTGAAACAACTGAGAGAAATGCTTACAAAGGGAACTGAGAGTATGTGGGTGAGAAAGAGTTAATCAGCAGGAGTTGGAGCCTTGGGAGACGGTGGTTTTGTGTGTGGATCTTGCTGATCTAAATGTCTTGTAAGGAATGTCTTCTAAAACGTGGCCATTCAGTGTACTGCGCTGCTTGCTTCATCCTTCGGCACACAGCAGAGCTACAGAGACTGGATGAAGTCCTGCCACTCCGTACCAGGGAACTGTGTGCCTCCGTATGGCGGCGCTCTAAGGAGCTGTTCTCCCCTACAGCCATGATTCTAGGGCTCCACAATACATCATGCAATGAAATCTGGAAGGTTTTATCCATATGCAGCTCATAGATTGTGCTGAGTAGTAATACAAACGTGTCATTAGGTGATGGGGAAAAAAATAATAATTTGTACCTCTAAGTATATCCTGATGTGTTTTGTTTCTGTTAACAGGTTAGAATGGTATTACAACAGCGGACACCATTACTGCCGCGGCAAAATCCTTCATTCCACCGCAGATTCCAAACCCTTTCATCCATGAAATTAACTTGACTGTCAATAACAAGATCCGAGTAAGAACATGTATTCTAAATCAATCTCATTATGGAATTTGCCATTTAACGATGTCTAATAGTATTATTGTTAGCTATTATTAATACTATTATATATATATATATATATATATATATATATAAATAAAACACTTTTTTAACTCTTTCCAATCCACTGTTTGACGTCTGAAGACATCCTCATTGAAGGCTCTACAGCTCCGATGTCAGAAGATGTCCAGCAGGGTATTCTTACTGTATATTACTGGCCACTCTGTTGTCGGGGGGACTCTCCAGCATGTTCCATTCCGCAGTACTGGCTCAAGCCAACAGATCGCGCCATTGTATAATGGAAGAAAGAGAAAGCCCCCTAGGAAAACCCTGAATCCAAAATTGGATTGCAAAGGGTTAATCCACCTGTTTATAGGATTGCTTTCACTTACCAACAATATTAGATGCACAGAGTATCATAGAGGCACATGATTGAAAGTTCTTACAGTTACGTTACAATTTGCCATCTGTACAGACTTTCACTTTGGATGCACTTTGCTAGAAATTGTGCAACTCCCTATTGTAGCAAATATAGTGTTCTGTAAGGCTTACTCTTATGTCAACATGTCTCACCAAGAGTATGCACCACAACTATTTTCATTCATTTTGGGCTATATTACAAAGTTACCAAGGGGTTAATGGGGTTATCCCAAAATCTAAAATTATCCCTTATTCACAAGATAATCCTGGGGGTCAACACTCACTGCAGAGACCCCCACTGATCCTGCATTGCATGTCCTCCTCTTATAGTCTCTGCAGGGATGTTTCAGTCTACCCAAGTGTCAGCACTTTGAATGGTGTGTGTGGGTGTGGGTGTGTGTGTGTGTGCACGTGTGCGCGTTATATTTGGCACTCACATGGTTGGTGTGACTGGACTGCTGCCCTTGGTAAAGTACTATTTGCCTGATACGCTCCTCTCCTTCTGTCTACTACCTGCCTTTCGTCTCATTTTCAATTAATAGTACAGTGTTTTGCAGCTTCCGTTACGGACACCGGCGCTCACACTGAGTGTATTTACCACTAACTGCTAATTACACACAGTTTCATAAACAGTTCGCTGAGGGCGGCTTTACACGGGACAACTATCATCCCAATAGTCACTCAGTAGAACAAATATAAGCTATAGTTGTCCTGTGTAAACACGGCCACCAACCGGGTGACGAGCAAGAATTCGTTTACTAGTCTCTTTATGTCAGCTCACTGGTTGACTATCATCTGTTGTGAGCAGGTAATCATTTATCTTTCAGCGACTAGCCAACAACTTGTTTGGTGTGCCCCCCTCCCCCCACCCACCAAACACTGATTGGCTCACACCTTTTTTTGAACATTTTGCCCTCCCACTTAATGCTTATTGGTTTCCGAAAAACACATAAATGCATGCAAGTAGAGATGAGCGAATATACTCGTTTCGAGTAATTACTCGATCGAGCACAGCGATTTTCCAGTACTTCCGTACTCGGGTGAAAAGATCCGGGGGGCGGCGTGGCGGAGCGGGGGTAGCAGCGGGGAACAGGGGGGAGCCCTCTCTCTCTCCCCCCACTCCCCGCTGCAACCCCCCACTCACCCATGGCGCCCCCGAATCTTTTCGCCCGAGTACGGAAGTACTCGAAAATCGCGGCGCTCGGGCGAAAAAGGGGCGTGGCCGAGAAGGTTCGCTCATCTCTACATGCAAGTGATCTTCGACAGAACAGTTCATGCTGGTCTTTGAAAGAAAACTTGCTGCCACGGTCTTTAGATAGTTTTGGTCTTCGAACATAGACTCGCTGCAGCACCAACTTCTCAGTTGAACCAGCAAGAGACCACATCAGCCCGCTCGCATGTATTCATGCTCGTTCAGTGGACTTGGCAACCAATAAGCGTGCGTTTGGCAGCGGTTGAAATATCAAATACACACCCGCCAAAGAACATCATGTCCCCTAAATAGTCGACAAATTATATTTTGGCCCATGTAAATTCATTCAGCAATCTTGAAATTGAACAAAATTCAATTTTGCGGGACGTGTTGTATTTTTCAATGGTGCTATTTAAAGTACCATATAATGTACTGAAAAACTTTTAAAAAATTCTAAGTGGAGTAAAATGAAAAAAAAAAAAAAAAAAGACATTCCGCCATCTTTCAGTGCATCTTGTTTCTACGGCGCACAAACTGCAACAAAAATGACATTACTTTTTATTTATGGGTCAGTACGATTACTATGATACCAAACTTGTATAGTTTTTTTTGTTTGTTTTTTGAGGTACTACTTTTAAAGACATTTAATTTTTTTTAATTATTTTCTGCCTCCATCTTCTGCGCACGATAACTTTTTTTTTTTTAATTTTTCTGTCGACGTAGTTGTGCGATGGTTCACTTTTTGCAAGACATCCTGTAGTTTACGTTGGTAACATTTTTTAATACGTGCGACTTTTTGATTACTTTTTATTGCATTTTTTTCTGGGCAACAGGGTGTCTGAAAAAAGTGCATTTCTGACGGGGTTTTTTTGGAATGTTTACCGTGCAGGGTAAATAATGCGATACTTCGACAGATCGGACTTTTATAGACGCCGCGATACCAAATATGTATTTTTCTTTTATTATTTTCATTATAGATATGGCAAAAGGGGGGTGATTTAAACTTTTTAATTTTTTTTCCTCACAATTAGTAAAACTTTATTGATCCTATTTTTACTGGGGTTTTTTAGCCTCCCCATGTGACCACAACTAGCGATGCTTTGATCGCTCCTGCAGTATGATGTAATAGTATAGCATTACATCATACTGCAGTCTATCATCAAGCTACCTCACAGGAACGGCTCGATAGGCAGTCTGCTAAGGCAGCCCTGGGGCCTTTCAGAAGGCCCCGGCTGCCATGACACCCGCACAGCTACCTGCGATCTCATCGCGGCGGGGCCGTATAGGACCCCCGAACATCGTTTAGGGCATTTAAAGGGTTAATAGCCGCGATCAGCCGCACGGCTGATTGCAGCTATTGCTCGCGGGTGTCAGGTGTAATAAACAGCTGACGCCCGCGCTGTATGAAGAGAAGTCGCCTTGTGAACTCTCTTCATACATACCCCGACACTGCATGACGTAAATGTACGTCATATAGTGGGAAGGGGTTAAAAAATAATTGTGAATCGGGGCTCCCTAATTTGGCCTCCAAAATGTCCCTTGAACAACAGTGGAGACGCAGGGGTTGGCACTGCTGACTTGCACTGGTGGGCTTCCAGGTTCAAATACCCATCATGGTCAGATTCAAACCTTGAGCCTCAGCAAGGCAACAGTGAAGTCAACACACCTGTCTCTTCTGCTCAAAGCAGAGATCCAAGATTTTGGCGATTTTTTTTTAAGCAAAATAAATAAATCAGATTGGATGATCCGATTTACGAATAATTGGCCTGATTTTTATCACCCAGCCAATCTAGTAACACTAGTTGTGACAGATCCTCTTTTAAAAAGATCATATGTGGATAAATAGAATACAACTTTTTAAAGGGGTATTCCCATCTTGGCTTTTGATGACTGAGATGGGAAAACCCAGAACTCTGTTCCGACCACCTGATGGAGAGGGCTGAGCACTTAGTGCAGCACCGTTTCCACAGCTCTCATTGAAGTGAATGGAAACTACGGAAACGGCACTGTGCTAAGCGCTCTGCTCTCTCCGTGAGCTCTGGCTGGGTGGCCTGTAGCTATGGCAGCTGTTTCCCATCCTGACTATGAAAAGTAGAGATGGGAATACCCCTTTAAGTCACATTATTTCTTTCTTGAAATCACTGAAATGACTTTTGTGAAATCTCTTTCAGAACGGTTACAAAGCACTTTATTAGCTGCCTCGGACGCCTGTTTTTCTTTTCTATGGGATTTCATGTTCGGGTCATTGGAAAACGTGCGAGCTCCTTGGAGGCACCCGTCTTCGTGGTTGCTCCACACTCTTCCTTCTTTGATGGTATTGCGGTGATCACATCTGGGATGCCTTCCATAGTATCCAGAGAAGAGAATATTTCAATGCCCATATTTGGCAGTAAGTGGCCTTCTGATATTTTCTTTTACGTATTTTATTCATTTTCATATTTATCGACTATTGTAACTAAAAGAATTATCTGGGATTAGAAAAAAGTGTCTAATGCTTTTTTCCTGGAAACAGCGCTACTAGTGGCCATGGGTTGGGTCAGGTAATACGGCTCAACCACAAGTGATGGCAGTGATGGATTGCCATATGGGTGGTTTGGTCGAAGATGACTAAAGAACCCCTAGGCAACAAAACTGTCTGCGGCCAAGTCAGGCCACACACAGACAGAGGAGGAATTTGGGTGGGGAGAATAGCGTCGGGAGTGTGGCTCGGTGCCTGCTGCTCCCATTACCTGGACTTCTTGGAGCTGGTTGCCTCCATCCTGGACCAGGTAGGGCTGCGGACCGCTCTGATAAGGTGGAAGAGAGTCCGCTATACCTGGTATACATGAGGGTTGACAGCGTACATAAGGGGGAGTGAGTCACAATATGTATAGAAGGTGAACTGGTTATATATTTAGAGTAGAACAGGCTCCATATGGCTAGAGGCTATGTATATAGAGTGGGTGGTATCCATGAAGGCACGTGACATAGATACTGTATATTACTACGTTTCATATGTCAATATTTTTAGTATGTACTACAGATTTGGCCTCCTACTATGTGGCTGCAGCATATCTTAGCATTCTTGCATTGCAGGTATTCTTTGTGCTCTTCAGCCTGTGTTGGTATCGCGAGTTGATCCTGATTCTCGGCGGAACACTATAAATGAGATAACGAAGAGAACAACATCCAAAGGCAAATGGCCGCAGGTATGAAGCTCTTCTCTTGTACATTGCACATCTGTACCTTGTTAAGACTGCATTCCGATAAAACATCACTGGGGTTCTGTGGGTTGCATTCTTTTTTCGGCGTCCTTTTCTTTTACTTTCCTTTCAAGCCAACACTTGTCTTCATGCTTTTCTTTGTGGAAGATTTCCCCTCTGTTGCAGTTAGGTGTTGACTATACCAGCTGTATTTCCATTACACGTACTCACATTTCTGTACACGTTCCTTCACAGGTTTTAATCTTTCCTGAAGGAACTTGCACAAATCGCTCCTGCTTGATTTCCTTCAAACCCGGTAGGTAATTGTATTGTATCCCGCTGCAGTACTCTCTATGGAATGGCAGGAGTATTACTATGTAGCGAACGGGAATTACCATGTTAGTGCTAAAATGCATTCGCAATTTCAATCTTTTTTATATATACATTTGTGTTTTTAGGGGCATTTCTTCCTCTGGTGCCTGTTCAGCCCATTATTCTGCGATATCCGAACACCCTGGTAAGAACTGAAGGACATTGATTGAAAAAGCATGCTGATTATATCATTGAAATGGTTGTACCAAGATTTCAAGCCACAAAGGACTGTAGAGTCCTGGTGGTGGCCATTTGGAGCGATGACCGTGGTGCTCTCCACATGTTGGGAAGGCAGTACAGTAGGAGGCCACCAATGCAATTGAGTACACTGATGAGCCAGGGGCCGACGTTGATAAGCTGCATGAAAGGAGATACTCCATCCCAGTACAGGACTCAGATCCAAGAAGAAACCGCAGGCACCATGGATCTAGATACAAAGCTGCCAGACATGTGAGCCCAGCCTCTGACGACTTAGGCCGCCTGCAGACAGCCGGGTTGGATCCCGCTGCGAAAATTCTCACAGCAGGACCCGACCCGCGCCCCTGCAGGGACCAGTGTGGGTCTCACCTACTGCCGCGTCTCCGGATCTGTGATGTGCCAGCTACCAGCCGGCGCATGCGCAGAGCGAAGCCGGCGGCTCAGGAGTGACGTTTCTGTGTGAGCCTCTGCAAGACCCGCACAGAAATAGACCATGCCGTGATTTGTTTTCCGCGTGTGACTTCACGCAGACAAATCTCGGTCGTCTGCCTAGGATTGCGTTTTCTAACGCAATCCTATGGCAGCTTCCACAGGCCGAAATTCTGTGGGAAATCCCGCCGTGGAATTTCCGCCCGTGTGCAGGGGGCCTAAGTGTGTGCACACATTATGGACAATGATGGAAGTATATGACTGTTCGTTTTAGGATAGAGGATATGCATTTATATGTTCTGGTGGTTATGCAAGGGTAAAGTGCTGTGTAAAATGTATGTACTGGAGTGGCAATGAACTTTATAGGGGTGCTACGCGCCAAGGAGAAAATGGAATTGATGTACTGCATTCTGTGCGGTTGTTTTTCATGTATTCTGGCACCTACGGTGGGAATAGTGAAATACCATGGACCTCTGGAAATAAAGCATGAGGTGCTATGATGCAGATAGACAATTACAAAATGAATTAAAGTGCCTTACCAGACCGAGATTGAGACGCATCATTCTTGTGAGATTCTGGTTGAATTTTCATAACGTTGAAGTACATAGAACCCTCCTTATGAGTGAAAATATTCCCTATATGGTTACAGTTCAGTAAAGTCTATTTTTATATTAAAAAAAATCTGGTCTCCATCTCTCAGCTGCTGTGCATTCCTGAACCGATGTTGCACCACCACCCATGACACTTGTGCGCCAAGCTTGGAATTACAGGCAAAAATCCCATTAAAATGAAGGTGAACTTGAACTGCAATACCAAGCCAGGCCACTGCAGAGGGAACAGAGCTGTATGTTTCCTGTGGAAATTGGCTCAATGTATGAATGCATCGCCCTACAAACAGCTGATCAGCAAGGACCCTGGCGCCCCATCAATTTATAATTGATGGCCTGTCCTCAGGATATGCCATCAGTAGTTTACAACTGGACAACCCATTTAAGATAAGTAATTTTAGAGGCCATTGTCTATATACTGTATGTAAATGACATAGTGATGTTGAATAATTTGCTGTGGTGCACATGTGTACTCTCCCCATCTTGGCACCGGTGTCCCCTAGTCGACCAAGTTACAAAAAGAAAAATCTGTAAATGCAAGGAAATGCATTAAACAATAAAGAAGAAGTTATATTGACCCGCTAGATCTTCCTGTTCCAGTCTTCCCAGCAGGCTTTCATTGGCCTTGTTTAGATTGCAGCAACGGTGACTTTCTGTATTGGCTGCAGTTAATACCTGCTCTCAGCGGTCTTGTGGTCTCGTACCACATACCACTAATGATTGGCTGCAGCCGTCACATGGGGTATATGGAATGTCACTGCTACAACCATGTAAACAAAATCCAACTGGGAGGAATGAGGCGGTGGGGACCAAACAGGTTAGTATAGCTTCTTCTATTGTTACATGCCTTTCCCTTTAAATTGATGACAATCTATAGTGAGCAATAATTCTGGGAAATGATCTATAGAACTGTTTAAAATAGAATCCTATTTGGTTTCCGCAGGATACATACCTGGACCTGGCAGGGATACCCCGTCTAAGTGTCACCTTGTAGAAGGTAACAGCACAAAGTGTTTATACATGAACAGAGTAATGATTACACAGGTCTGCAAAAAAATACTTTTTAAAAAATTGTTTTGATTTTGTTAAATCATCTTTATGTAGTTTTTTGCACAGATTTCAAGAATGACATGGGGTTTTTTTTTATCACGTAAGGCTTGCCTGCAAAATAAAGTTGAAGTATTTGGAAAAAATACAAAAAAACGGAAAATTTTTTATTTGTTTTTATTAATTTTAACACGAAGTAAAAGCAAAAAAAAACAATACCTAGCTAAAATAAGCATAATAGTGATACACATGTGTTGCAAAGTTATTATAAGTCTTTGTAAAAAACGTTTTCTTTTTCCATCAAAGCTTCTTTTGGTACTTTTTCGGCTGTGTTCTTGTGAATTTTCCCTTTTTAACATCCAACAGTAGTCTGCCATCATGTTGACATTCCATCGACCTTGATATCTGCGCTCCATTTCTTTTAGATCTTGATGGAAACGTTCTCCTTGTTCCTCACTTACAGCCCCAAGATTTTCTGGAAAGTAGTCCAGATGTGAGTGAAGGAAATGGACTTTGACACTCATGTTGCAGCCCAAGATTTTGTAGTTTTGTAACAATTCAGAAGCCAAAGTTTTGTAGTTTGGGTCTTTTTTATTTCCAAGAAAGCCTGTTACAACAAGTTTAAATGAATTCCAGGCATTTTTTTCTTCCATTTCCATTTTAGTGACAAAGATTTCATCTTTTCAAAGTTTTCTTATGTCAGGCCCAACAAAGACTCCCTCTTTCAGCTTACTTAGCATCTGATAGACCAGGAAACTGTTCACAAAGATACTTGAAACACTCTCCTTCTTTGTGTAATGCTTTCACAAACTGTTTCATTAGTCCCAATTTGAAGTGGTGGAAGATCTTTTTAGGATCCACTAAACTTTGTCTTTCAACATTTTTAACTCCAGGAATAAGAGCCTTTCTGATTGGCCAGGTCTGCTTGACATAGTGTTGTTTCCTGTCACGGCTATCCCATTCACAGAGGAAACATGGAAACTTTGTGTAACCACTTTGTTGACCTAGTAACATGGAAATAACTTTCAAATCCCCACAAATGGTCCATTTATGGTCAGAGTAGCTGAGCTTATTAAGTACAAACCCAAGATTTTCGTAGCATTCTCTCAAATGGACTGAGTGTCCAACAGGCAGAGAAGCATATTGGTTACCATTGTGAAGAAGTACGGCTTTCAAACTCCTTTTTGACGAATCTATGAAAAGTCTCCATTCCTCTGGGTCATACGTTATGTTGAACATTTCCATGATTCCAGGTACATTGTTGCAGAAAACTAGTTCACCCTCTTGTGTAAAAAAAAAGGGACAAATTCCTTTTCTCTAAGTCGGTACCATGAAAATGAAACACCGGAGGCTAACATATGTCTTTCTTTAAGTCTAGACCCTAACACTTCCGCTGAATCCTTTGGTAGGCCCAGATCTCGTACTAAATTGTTCAAGTCTGATTGAGAAAAAAGTTCAGGGTCATTGGTACCTGGATCATAGCTGTCATCATTATCGCTGCTACTTTGTGACATTTGGTCTAAATCGTCTAAAATATTGTCCAGGGTATCCGGAGGTGAAGGAATAGGCAAGTCAGGTCCATGAGGAACAGGGCGAATAGCCGAACGTATGTTGGTTGGGTATGAAATGTCCTTCCTGTTTTTTAAATTGAAACCTTGCCCTGAACAAGAACAAAAATAACAGTCATCACTGTGATTTTTAGGCCCTCTCCAAACCATGGGTACTCCAAAACGAAATGATTTCTTCTTACCATGAAACCATTGTCTCAGTTCTTCAACACACACAGAACACACTATATGGGGATCCCAAGAATTATCTTGGTTCCCTAACTTCATACCAAAGTATGCAAAATACACATTCTGAACAAAATTAGAAATATTCCTTTGTTGCTTCTTGACGGTATAAGACCCACAAATATAACAGAAACAGTTAGGAGAGTTGACACATCTTCTAGTAGCCATTTCTATTAAATACCGTATCATAAAACTGTTTGATGCGTACACCACAGTGGTTGGCTCCACACTGAGTCACTGACTGCAGTCAAGGTCACGCCTAGCGGACAGTTTAGATTTGTTGTCGTACGCGTACCGAACCTGAAAAACCCTGAAAATAAGAAAATTTCAGGTGAAATTTGTGACTTATCTAGGGGTGATGGAATTTTTTCACTATTTTTACTGTAATCCGCACAAAAAAATACTGTTATACCCAATAATTAAATATGCTACAATTTTTTCATCGCAGACCTGTGCTATTAGTCAGGAAATCTGAATGTCTGAATATTAATCTCTAAGGCATCGTTTTCAAAATCTCTGCTTGCTGTCATTTAGCAGGAACCTTTACTGTAGTTAATAATGTCTTGGTCAGGTGTTGGACACACACGTACTTGGCTTATGAGAAGACATGGCTCTGATAAGTATACTATAATCAGTTCTGCACCTCTGGTCCTCATGACCCGGACGGATTTATATTCATTAGAAGTAAACAATGAAGGTTCCTATTGCAAGCAGAGAAATTGATACAAAAATACAATTTTATCCCCTTCCTGATGTGAGCCATATCTGTGGCATGACGTAATAGAATACTTGGTAAAATATAGTATGATGCAATATAGAAGTATTGCAGTACATTGTGTAAGCGATCAGATGCATGAATGGCAACCAGCCCTAGATCAGCGCTGTGGCCCCATCTATTTCAGGATCAGTTGGGGTCTGAACTCCTAGAGATATGCCATCACTTTATAATATGTCAATACCCCTTAAACCATCTGGATGGTTGTCTCTGAACCGGTCATATGTGTATCTTATGTACCTTGAAGCTTCTAGGGCCCTAACAGGGCTTTCCCCACCATGTGCCATTTATAATACTAGTGTGGCAGGAGAGTGACTGCCACCTCTGTACACCTTATTTCTCTATCAAGGAGTACAGTCATTGCCTCTAGGGGGTACTTAGTCTGTCCTGGTATTGTGATGAAGGTAGGTACAACACATAGTGCGATGATAACCTTTGATGAATTTTTAAGTAATTTATTTGAGAAGGGAATACTTGGCCAAGGAATGTTGGAAAACCCTATTCTAGATGCTCATGGTCTGCTTGTATCTTTTGCGCACCTTCTCTGAACACACACCCTAAGGGCTAGATCCCATGGGCATATGTCACCCCATGTGAAAAATATATGCGTAATAATCACTGCTAAAAGCCCATTGATTTCTATTGGGCTTCTCACATCTGCGTTTTTGTTTTTTTTCACGTCTGTGAAAAAAAGATCACAACCTGTCCTATTTTGGTGTGGAATATACACCAATCTAGTCTATGGGGATTTAACATGCGCAATAAATGTACATGTGAAAAATATGCGCGTAATATTCGGGACACATACTCTGGTCTGAGTGAGCCCTTAATCTATGAGGGTTAGCCTTTGTTTCAACAGGAGAAATCAGCTTGTCCAGGCCTGTCTGTTTCCTCAGGAGAGGCTAGGATCTTGCAAATTAACACATCCTGTCTGTTTTCCCTCTGAAGAGGGTCTGGAGAATGGGAGTAACCTGTTTCCCCAAAATAAGAACGACCCTAAAAATAAGCCCTACCATGATTTTTCAGAATTTTCAAGGAGGCTTGAAATATAAGTCCTACCCTGAAAATAAGCCCTAACTGCATTGCATAAAAAAAAAAAGGAATATGTACATAGCAAGCTCAGTCCAGGTCCTTCCTGCTGCTCTCCACAGCTCCGGCGCAGTTCCCACAGTCCTCAGCCGCCCATACAAGATCACTTCCTGGTTACAGGATTCATAAATCCAGCCTCCACAAAGCAATGGCTGTGGTTGGTTCTTAGGGTGCTGTTCAGGCAATCAATGCATCGCTCGATGAATCATTCACAGCCATCGCAGTGTGTAGGCGAGATTTAGGGTTCCTGTTCATGGGCGCAGCGATATCCCGTGGCACATCGCCGCGGGGAGCAGGGGAGAGCGACTGCTGTCCGCGCTGAGCCTATCTGACAGATAGGTTCACCGCAGAGAATCATTGCAGATTGCAGCATGCTGCGATTCAAATCCTGCGAGTGGAGAATCGCTATGATTCTCCACTCGTGGACAGTGGGCTGCACATTCCATAGTAGTCTATGGAAAGCGTTCACTGCGTTGTCCGCAGACGGATTATCGCCACGGGAAACGTAGTGAAAAATCACCCGTGGACAGGCAGCCTTATGAATTGGTTGAGCCGTGGCAGATAATCAGACATAATGCAGGATTTATAATGCAGCTACAGCTGTGTGCAGCAAGCTGGTGGCTGCAGACGTTGATGAACAGAATTACCAAGGTTCAGTTGATTATATGGAAAGGAAATGGGACTATTTCCTGCTACACCTTGGAAAACTTCTCCAAGAAAGCTGCAATCTTAAAGTTGAATACAGTGTTTCCCCAAAAATAAGACACTGTCTTAAATTAATTTTTGCCCCAAAAGAGGCACTAGATTCTATTTTTGGAGAATGTCTTATTTTATTTAGCTAGCAGGCTGGGTCCAGGTCCCTCCTGCTGTTCCTGCAGTTTTCGGCCACCCATACAAGATCGCTTCCTGGTAACAGGATTCATAAATCCAGCCTCCACAACGCGATGGCTGTGATTGGTTCTTCCGATGCTGCTCAACCATCTACATTCTACTTTTTATCAATGGCACTCATCAGTTTACTTAGCACCACCCAAGATAAAGACTGAATAGAGAACAGATGCCTGTGACATTGTAGCATTAAAGGGGTTGTCCCGCGGCAGCAAGTGGGTCTATACACTTCTGTATGGCCATAATAATGCACTTTGTAATGTACATTGTGCATTAATTATGAGCCATACAGAAGTTATAAAAAGTTTTATACTTACCTGCTCCGTTGCTGGCGTCCTCGTCTCCATGGTGCCGACTAATTTTCGCCCTCCGATGGCCAAATTAGCCGCGCTTGCGCAGTCCGGGTCTTCTGCAGTCTTCTATGGGGCCGCTCGTGTAGAATGCCGGCTCCGTGTAGCTCCGCCCCGTCACGTGCCGATTCCAGCCAATCAGGAGGCTGGAATCGGCAATGGACCGCACAGAAGCCCTGCGGTCCACGGAGACAGAGGATCCCGGCGGCCATCTTCAGCAGGTAAGTATGAAGACGCCGGACCGCCGGGATTCAGGTAAGCGCTGTGCGGGTTGTTTTTTTAACCCCTGCATCGGGGTTGTCTCGCGCCGAACGGGGGGGGGGGTTAAAAAAAAAAAAAAACCCGTTTCGGCGCGGGACAACCCCTTTAAGACTAAAAAGGGGAAATGTCTGCATACAGTGTGCATCTTCCAGCCAGCTGGGTAAGATCACTAAAAATAGGCGTGACTTGGTCGCGGCTATTCTTCGTTCACCCGATTTTTAGCCCTCGGATTGCTACGATTTTTTTTTCTAGCGCGGCTATCTTAGCGCAAAAATGACCGTGTGAAACAGGTATGAGATTTAGGGAAAGTCTAGTAAAAAGAAAAGCCTGGTTGCTAAACTGGGAGAGAAGGGAAGATCTACCAAGCAAGTTTTTGTCTTTGGCCATAGTCTTAGAAGCTTCAATGTTCAATAGGCCTGTACGTTTACAGTATTCTGGGAGTACAGAGCTGTATTAGTGTTACTGACCAGTACATGAATGCCATGTATTACATAGAAGGCCAATGTCTACCTGAGCGAGAGCTATTGCTTGATGGCATCTCTCCCCTCTGGCTAAGTGGAGTAGGTATCCCATACGGACATGATAATCCTATGGGAAGATCCCTTATTATATTTATTTACTTATTTATTTATTCAGCTTTTCTTCTACTTACAATTCTCGGGGCAAAACTTTTACTCATGACCGTGTGTCAAGTCTGTACCAATGTAGAAGTAGAGGTAAGGAATACTTTATGAAATATAATGTTCCCAAAACGTTTTAGCGGAGATCTGTAGTAGAATCATTCCTGTTTATTAAAGTAAACTATGCTATGGGGCTGAAAGGTAAGGAATTGGGGGTAACAGGGAGCTGCTCTTTATACTCACCAGGTTCCTCTTTTCCAGCACTGTGTCTCAGAGAAATCAGAACACGCGCAGCGTGACCCTTTTTAGAAGATAATGCGCATGTGCTCTCTCATTAAACTCTATACGAGAGCGCATGCTTACAGAGCCGTCTGCAGAGTCGTGCTGTCTGCTTCTCCGATTTCTCAGGGTTACAGCGCTGGAATGAGGGACCTGGAGAGTATAAAAAGCACCCCCCCCCTCTACAAGTTCCTCCCTCAGCTTTGAGCCCCATAATGTGGATGCTGACATGTTCCCTTTAACTTGACCTTATCTTTCCCTTTAGTTTCTGCCTGTTTATGTTCCCTCTGAGGAGGAGGAGAAGGATTATTTTTTATATGCAAACAATGTTCGGGATTACATGGCACAGTATGTAACCAAATCTATATAGGATTGTATTTCATTTTTTGAATTTATCAAAAATATGTACACAACAAAGCGTGTCTCCAAATTTTAAACTTTTTGTAGGATATTTACTTAAACCAGCGTTTTATACACCAGTCTAAGGCTTCCCTTACACAGCTGAAAATGCAGCCAAGGATGCTGGGAAAAAAAAAAAGAGGTGCTGTCCGGGTCCCGGCCGCCGATCTCTGCCACTACTCCGGGCTTCCCCTGCACTGACAAATGATCTATTGCTGTAAGTGAGGTTTGAGAACCCCGCCTCCAGCAATAGATGGCTGTGATTGGTTCTCGGCGCTGGCTCGATGCCCAATCACAGCAATTCATTAACTGTCTCAGACAATCAGACCTTGCTGGCTCTGATTGGCTGAGACAGTCAATGAATGGCTGTAATTGGTTCTCGGCGCTGACTATATGCCCAATCACAGCAATCTATTGCTGGAGGCGGGGTCCTCAAACCTGGCTTACAGTAATAGATCTGTCATTTCATTTCAATGGGCGACACAGGGCTGAAAATGTGCAAAAATAGAGCATGCAATGCTGTCAAAGTGCAGCATTGAAGACACTGCATTTTCAGCCTTGTGTGAGCAGCCCCATTGAAATAAATGAGTGAGTTGTACAATGTTTAGCGCAGCACTAAACTCTGTACAAAAACGCCTGTGGGAGGGAGGCCCAAGGGTCCGTTTACACAGAACGCGTGTCGGGCAAACAATGCCCGACACTCATCCCTGTGGTGCTCGCTCTGCACAGGAGTGAGCATTGCTGGATCACTGACAGCGCAGCCAGCAGGGAGGCAGGGCGGCTGGAGGAGAGTTCTGCCCCGCTCCCCTCAATTTACTGTAAGCAGCGGATGTTCAGTACTGAACGGCTGCTGCTTACACCGAACAATTTGTTGTTTGGATTTTAAGCTGCTTAAAAGTGAACAACTGGACGATTCTGATCCAGTCGTTCAGTTTCTGCATGCTTTTACATGGGACAATTATCGTTCAAAACCCTGCGGGAGAACACAAGCTACTTACTAGTATTAAGAGGCACAAGCTACTTACTATTGACATCGTGTGACATTAGGCCGGTCTGTTGGTCGAACGCAGATCTTAGGAACGAAAATGTCCAAGTCACCTAAAAATTAAAAAAAAGGTGTTAGAATGGGAGAGTACAGAGCTTTACTTTTGTGTATTGGATGTGGATTTGGAGCCTTCCTTAGCAGCTCCTACCAATGACTTACTGTCTTTTGCAGGTCACTTGGAATACCATTCACTGATCATACCTATGAAGACTGCAGACTAATGCTAACAGCTAGAGACCTGACTTTACCCATGGGGGCTGGGCTTGTAGAGTTCACAAAAATCAACCGGAAGTTAAAGTGAGAAGCAGTTGTTCCTTTTTTTTTGTATAAAAGTTGAATTTGAGTTCACATTATTTGACTCAATTTGAGCTAGATGATGAGCGCAAGTCGTCAAGATCTGCGCTCATTTAAATAGCCTTCACACAGGCCAATGCAGATTGTATGGGAGATGAGTAATCCTTAATACTACCATTCGACCCAAACACACTTTCATCATCGTCGCCACCTATTGTTGCATGGAGGTGTGTTGCTAATTGATTTTTGTTAAAGGCTTCTGCAGGCGAGCGCAAGCGCAAATATGCATGCTCCTGCGCAACGTATTTGGGCAATAAAAGGCTTATATATATTTTTTCCATTCATGCGCTAGCAATACTTCATGCTGTCATCAGTCACCCAGCCCCCTGTAATCATCCATAAATAGTCCATATGTGTGGCCAACAAAATTGTGCGACATCTGTGCACTGCGAGACATACAAATCTCACACGAATATGAATGGCAGTGTGGGGAAAAAATCGTGGCATGCTCTAACTTCTCACACTCCTCAGAATGCATCGCCACAGCTTTAATGCCTCGCATTGCTCTTGCATTACATGCAATGTGCATGCGAGTGCGATGCAAGGTTCCCATTTAAATCAATGGAAAACGCTTCCGATCCTCTATCGCAGCTGAAATTCGCGCAAGAGGATCGGAACTTCACCAATGTATTTATGCCTGAGGAATGCCTCATGAGCGCGGTATCGGGCAGCTTCATGGCCCGACGTCTCACTTGTCCTTGTGTAGGAAGTCTAATGCAAAAAAATAACATGGAAGTTTGAACAAAGCCACAGATTGCTGAAAAAAGTTGTGTTTTTTTTGTGCCGCTTGACTATTCTTTTCAGTGTACAGATGCCTTGGTCTTAAGCTTGACTCTTAGCGGGGCACACCGTCATCACGTTGCATTATCAGGGTGGTTTACTGACACTTGGAATTGATTCTAATGGGTTTTGTTGTGTTAAGATAAGAGAACAATAGGTTTGTCATGGGCAAAAACTTCCCAAATCTTTGAATAAGCTCTTTGCTTTAGACCGCCTTCACACTGGCGAGAAAATCATGCGAGACGCACAAATATAAATCCCATTCTTTTGCATTGAGTCCTACACATGAAGGATGTTTTCCCGCATGGCACCACAATGCGATGCAGGTAACCAACTGCAGCATGTTCTACCTTGCTGCATAAACTTACATAGCAGCCCCATTGTTTTCAATTGGGCCGGCGGCAGCATCACAACGCATGCTAGGCGCACACGATGCAATGCGACGTCTCTCATTGAAAACAATGAGAGAAACTCTGCGATCCTCTGCCACGGCTATTCGCTATCCTCCGGCACGGCTACTTACCCGAAGTGATGCCAGGCGGTTTTGAGATAAAAATGCCTCACATCCGCGGGGAAATTGCATGTTGGTGAGGGAGTGATTTACGGCCCGATATCGCACTCGTCCATGTGATGTTAGCTTTATAGTCGGAGGGATAGTTCTGGTATACACGCTGATTTTTATAGTTGGGGGATAGTTCTGGTATACACGCTGATTTTTATAGTTGGGGGATAGTTCTGGTATACACACTGAATTTTATAGTTGAGTGATAGTTCTGGTATACACGCTGACTTTTATAGTCGGGGGATAGTTCTGGTATACACGCTGACTTTTATAGTCGAGGGATAGTTCTGGTATACACGCTGATTTTTATAGTCGGAGGGATAGTTCTGGTATACACGCTGACTTTTATAGTCGGAGGGATAGTTCTGGTATACACGCGGATTTTGTAGCATAGATGTGCTGTGAATTGAGGTGAATATATATTTTGGCAAGTAAGTCAATGGACCTAAAAGAGGAGTCAAGGCAGGAATTACCTACTTAGGGCTAATGCCCACGGATGGATTTCTGCCGCGTTTCATGAACCTAATAGCTTACTGCCTTTAAATGTTCACACAGCATGAAAGAAATCGTGCCATGTTCTAATTACGGAAAAACGCGCAGCCGGCGTCCATTGCAGTCAATGGAAGCCATGCATCACGTGATACATGGCGGAAGTATAGCATGATTACGCGTTTTTTGGGGGGTTTTTTCAGCCTCACTGCGGCTGTAGATCGCTGCGCCTATGTGAGTCCTAAAGAATATTTAACATTAAGCAAAAACTAGTGCCAGATTCTTGACAAGCACACACGCTAGCGCTAATCTCTGCGCAAAAACTATGCCAAATGATTGTGCCCCAATACCTTTACCTTACTTATATTTGTTACTGTATTACTTACTTTCAACAATTTGTTTTCAGCCTAAAATGGAACAATTTTGAGAAACAGCTGGAAGTGTACGCATCTATTGCCGACTTGTCAAAGGGAGGAAGGATTGGAATAGAAGAGTTTGCCAATCATCTCAAGCTGCCGGTGTCGGATCTACTAAGAGAGCTGTTCGCACTGTTTGACCGGGTAAGTCTTATATTATAAGGTTTACTATAAGATGTCACAACTTGAGACGTGTAACTTTTGGGAACTTGGTAGCATATAATAGGCTGAAAAATGACTTGTGTCCATCTAGTTCAGCCTGCTATCCTGCAATGTTGATCCAGAGGAAGGCAGAAAAACCCAATGAGGCCGAAGCCAATTGTACTCATTTTAGGAAAAATATTCCTTCCCGGACTCCGATCTGGAAATAGGAATAATCCCCGGGTCACCGACCCTTCTGAAGTAATCAGTGACTATAACATATAATATTGTAACGCCCAAGAAAGGCGTCCAGGCCCCTCTTGTACTCTTATCGAGTTCACCATCGCTACATACTCAGGCAAAGAGTTCCATAGTCTCACTGCTCTTACAGTAAAGAACCCCCCTTCTATGTCTATGTAGAAACCTCCTTTCCTCTAGACGTAGAGGGCGCTCTGTTGGGACAGTCCTGGGTATAAACAGATGATGGGAGAGATCTCTATATTGTCCCCAGATAAATTTATACATAGTTATTAGGTCGTCCACCAACCGTCTTTTTTGCCAAACCCCAATAACCCCAATTATAAAACCAAATCTTCAGCCTTGTGCAAAACTCTGCACTGATCATGATCATATTATATCTGTATAATGGCCGAAGCTCATTTTTCCCGATATAATGCTCCAGTCCCCCTGTATAGACATAGTCCTTGTATTCGGTAATTTCTGGTGTTGTCATTGAAATGAATGGAGCAGTGGTTTGCATGCATGTCCTCCATTTCTGCAGGGACTGTCAGGACCGCCATACTCGGGACACGTGGGAACCCCAGTGGTTGCACCCCACTGATCATAGAGTTACACCCCATCTTCTGGACAACTTTAGATCTCTTTATATCTTGGTACAACCCCTTAAAGCACATCCTCTGGTACTGGACAAACAATGATGGCTGGACCGCTTCTTTGATATCTGATGCATACTGTGTGCATGCAGATCTCACTGGCCAGAGCCGCTCATGTGGGCGGCACTAGTCAATCACAGCAGGCGTAGTGTCTTAGGGTTCCGGCACACGGGCGTATTTACACGCGTGGATAAAATGTACGTGTGCAAAATGCAGAGACGCATGGGTTCGTACACATTATCCTTTTTTGCATGTGCAGAAGTCTATGCAGGGTGGAAAAATGTACAATGGGATCTGTGAAAGAATGCGCATTTAAATCAGGGCGGGCGTGTGTCTTGTGCCCATGTGAAGATGCCCTGTGCGTGCAAACACGCTCACAAAAGCACTTTGTTCATGACGTAAATGGGTTGTGCTAGCAAAAACGCATACGCCGGTGTGAAGCCACCCTTAGACTCAGGCCTCATTCACACGGGTGTATTTGCGCTCCAGATTACGCGCTTTATACGGATAGCATAAACGCCATTGATTTGCATTAGGGCAATCAGACTTGTATTTTTCACACGTGTATTTTACATGCATGGGGGGGGGGGGGGGGGAACGCAGTACGTCCCATTATGGTCTGTATTACTGATCGTTCATTCAAGTCAATTGAATTTAGTGAATCTGCGGGAGATTCCTGTGGTTTTTTTTTTGTGTGTGAAGATTGTAGTTTTATACGCCTGCGAAGAAAACCATAAGAAAGACCAAATACAGAGTGAGTGCGGGCACAACTACACCCAGCAGCACGGAGCGGCGGTGCACTTCAACAAGGGGAATTTCTTCCCATTCGTTGGGTTTTCAGACTCCGCGCCCAAGTGCAAAAGTCTGAAAATAATTGCGGGAAGTCCGATGATGGTTTTGTGGTGCGTCCTGGAGGAATAGTCCCCGCCCCCCCCCCCCCCCCCCCCATGTGAAAGCTCCCTAAGGGCTCCTGCACACTGGCGATCACGATATCGTGGCAAAATCGCAACTTTGTTTACCGTGATTTTTTGAGCATCAGCGCTGCTTTTTTTTTTTTTGCTAAAGCATGGCTGCCGTTTGCGATTTCTGAGTCAATAGGACTTTCTAATGTGAAAGTCATCGCATGGAAATCACAAGTTTGTGCTTTGCGATGTGATAAAAAGGAGGCGCCATAGGGAAACATGGGAGATAAACAAAACGCAGAAAGATAGAACACGCCGCTATTTTTTTTCTCTCGCAACATCGCATGAGTGAAACCATTGAAAATGTGAAGGAAACCATTGAAAAGCGTGAGTTTCATAATTCCGCATTTTCACTCACTTTCGCCTCGTGTGAAAATCGTGCGGTTTTTTTTTTAAATTGCCAACTTTGAAGGCGCCCTGCGGCTCATTTTGACGCTTTTTAAAAATTTTTTTTTTAAAAGATTGCATCTAAAAGCCCCGATGGTTTCCTATGCTTTTTTTTTTCAGATGAACGATTTTTTTGACGTGCCATAGGCATGATTTTTTTACGCCGAGATTTCTCTCTGTCAAAAGATAAGACTTGTTCTATTTTTGAGGGTACAACGCCTGTGACTACATAGACTTCTATGGGAGACTATGTGAGCCAACCGGCAAAGGGAGGGGGACGGTGTTTAACATCCCTGCAGGGATAAAGGGAGTCCCCACAGGGATGTTAATCTCTTTCCCCCTTCCTTTGCCGATGAAGGTCGTCCCCAGCTGCAGGGATTTCTTTCAGTGAGGTAGATGGGAGATGCGATCCTATTCATTTGCGTGCACCAGACAAACACTCCCCGACTTAAAAAAATGGTTATTTACCCTAATGAGTTCCAGGTGTGTTATTTTTCTCGTGGGATTGAACAGCGTATTGCACGCACATTTGCGCACCCCCCATAGACTTTAAATGCGCATAAAAGTAGAGCATGCAGCGTTTTTTTCGCATTTGGACAAAAAAAAAAAAAGGAAATGAGAACAACCCATTGAAATTAATCTATTCTCTGCGTATTGTGCTCAGAAATTTTGCGCATGCTAACACACGCGTGTAAATGTCCATGTGAAGGAACCCTTAAGCCTGGCTTCACATGGGTGTGTTTGCGTACGCATTTATGCAGCGAATAGAACCCTCTAGATTTCAATGGGTTTGTTCACAAGTGCGCATTTTTACATTTCACGCAAAAAATAAAATATGCATCATACTCTATTTTGCTTCACTTTTGCACCCCAAAAGTCCTCATAGAAGTCAATGGAGATGCATAAATATGCATGTGATATGCCAGGAGGTGCGTGATACGCTGCGTAATTGCGCAGGAAAGGAACGCATCCAGAACTCGTTAGACTAATTTCAATAGCTGGGAGCAGCGGTGGGTATCTTTCTGAATGCACAAAAGCCAGCAAAATATCTGCAGATGCGAATACACATACGCGGGCAAGCGCAATATCGCTACAAGAAAATCGGACTGATATCGCACTCATAAAGCTGCTTTCATACAAATGTTTTCTCACAGATAAACGTTGCCCACAAATCGTCGCCATGTGAAGCATTGGATTCCAATGCATTCATTCACACGGGCGATTATTACCTCCCCTCCTCCCCCTCCCGCACAGCATCAAAATATGAGCCATGACCTATCTTTTGACGAAAATTGCAGAGAGGGGGAGGGAGTTTACCGCCGCTTGTTGCAGAAGACAGCGGGCTTCTATTTAGCTATTAAGGCTTAACAGAAGCCATTCTGCCGACCGCGGCAGCGGAGTCCATTCACGCGATGCAGCCCTGTGAATGGACGAGACAACGCTAATTACAAAAGGGATTAGATTGCAGCAATGCTGCGCTGCCGCAATTCTTCCACGCGATGCTTTTCCGTGTAAACGCAACGCTTGTGTGAAAGAGGCCTAAAGCTGCGATTTTCCAGCTATTTTGTATATACCGTGCACGCTACTCTCACGCGAGTGAAAAAAAATCATATATTGCTCCAATATGACGGAAAAAACACATCGCAAATAAATCACTTACCAAGCCAGTGAGACACATATATATATAAATATATATATATATATATATATTTTTTTTTTTTTTTTCTTCCCCATGCACAGAATTGGGGGCTTATTCACACGGGCGGATTTTTCATCAGTATTTTGTGAGCCAAAACCAGAAGAGAAGAGAAAGTCTAATTGGGAAGATTTGCATTTCTTCCGTATTTTGGGCCCGTTCCTGGTTTGGCTCACAAAATACTGATGAAAAATTTGTCGTGTGAATAAGGCCTAAGGCTGGCATAGGCGAAACTACGCTCGGCGGCACGGACAAATCATGCGTACAAATCATGGGCAGGAAAAGAGGTGCTGAAAACGAAACCACTGAAATCCCATAGAGATCCGCGGTTTCGTTTTTTTCCCTTTTTATATGCTTGTGATTATAAGGGGACTAAAGTACATTCGTGTGAAGGAGCCCTCGGCGCAATTTTATGCATATGAGAGCGCATTTGCTTACCCCCTTAGACTCTAATGGAATATCGGGAGCGCAAATGCACGTAAAAATCATTGCGGTTTCTGCGACCGCTTTTCTGCACAGAAAACGGCGTGCTAAATCGCCGTGTGAAAGAGGCCCTAGGGCTTCGGCAGACGAATGTACACCAAGACTATTGTCGCAGTGGAGCGTATTTGTGCATAAACAAGGTTTACAGTAATCGGGTTGCACTCACAATGCCAGTTCACACGCGCGATACCCCCTTTCCGTGGCATACAGTGGCGATGGTCATCTTCTCCCTGCGACGGCCACCGGGTCACAACCCTTTCCTGTCATTTTTGTATGTAAAATGCAGAAAGATGAGGTGAGAAACACCCTTATGAGAATGAACCTATGGAGATCACAGGGAGCCGTGCAGGTGTCATGGCAGCCAGGGGCCTTCTGAAAGGCCCCAGGGCTGTCAAAGCAGAATGCCTATCCAGGCATTCTCGTGGGGTGGCTTGGTAGACCGCCTGTCAATTCACAGTATGATGTAACGCTATGGCATTTCATCATATTGCAAGAGCGATCAGAGCATCACACGCTCATGTTCACTCTGGGACAAAAAAAAGTGAAAATAAGTTTTAAAAACTCTTACTAATTATAAAAAAAAACCCATTTTGCCATATTTATAGTAAAAGACTCTAATTAATAAAACAAAAATACATATTTGGCATCACTGCTTCTGTAAAAGACCAATCTGTCAAAGTAACACATTACTTACCCTGCACAGTGAACGTCATCAGGAAAAAAAACCCACCAGAATTTTACTTTTTGGACACCCCGTCTTTAAGAAAAAAATGTAATACTCCAGAATGGTAGCAACGGAAAACTACAGGACATCCCGCAAAAACTGAGCCCTCACACAGCTTCGTCAACGAAAAAATAAAGAAGTGATGGCGGCAGAAGATAATTTTAAAAAATTAAATATCTTGGGAAAAAAAATAAAAGTAGTACAGCAAAAAATAAATAATAAACTACTTATTTTGGTATCGTAGTAATCGCACTGACCCATGGATTAAAGCTATCATGTCATTTCCGTTGCAGTGTGTACACCGTAGAAACAAGACGCACCCAAATATGGCAGAATTTCATTTTTTTTTTCCACTTACAATTTTTTTTCAGCCTGCAAAAAACAAGGCCTCAGACAGCGACGGCGATGGAGAAATACAAGTTAAGATTTTTTTAAAACAGGGGAGCAAAAAACAAAAGGGCCTGGAAAAAAAACGGCCCGGTTGAGGGCTCATTCACACGAGGACCTACGTGTGCAAAAATCACGCGCGTAAAAAACCTGCAGCTATTGGAACCGACGGTTTTCTATGCGAACGTTCAGATGAAGGAATTTTAGATGCGCAAAAAACATCTGAACGTTCCCGTAGGAAACCATTCCTCCTAATAGTCGCGTGATTTTTCTGCGGTGATTTTTGCACGCATAGCTCCGCATGTGAAAGAGGCCGTAGCCTTTACTGTGTGATGAAGCCCATTGTTCTCTATGGGCGCATAATTAATGCTATACATACACAATTACACGGCGCATGTGCGGCGTTTATACGCGCCACTGCAAAGCGACAGAGCTTGAAAGTTAAACAAAACCAGGAAGGCTGCGCACAACAGTGTGAGCGAGATACATCGTCATGCGCAGTCCAAAACCGCTGCCATACGCAGCGATAGGCCGGCTCAACAGCGGTAATGCGCAGCGTTTTACGCTTACGGTCGTGTGAGCCGGACTGGTACATCAGTTTATATACAGGCCGATTCCCTTCCTGCGAAACCCAAACGTTTCCTATCTTTCTGCATTTTGCGTTTTTTCCCTATATTGCCTCCATTTTATCGCATCGCAAAGCACGACCGTGCAATGCATTTTTAACATTACAAAGTCTTATTGACTTTTACGCAAAAATTACTACAAAATTGCGTGAAAAAAAAAAACACGAGAGAATCTCAAGCGACATTGATCTTTTTGTGAGAGAAAGCAGCACTGACGCTCAAAAATTGTGGGAAAAAAGACGTGATTTTGCCGCAATTGCCAGTGTAAAGAAGCCCTAAGACCACCTTCACACGACCGTATGTGTTTAACGTTCGCCCCAGATGAATGACTCAAGTCCTGATCTCTATTCGCTACCGTTTGAATGTAAAAAAAACACGCAGAAGCGATGAAACCAGCGATCGCTGTAGAATCCTCAGAAGGTCGATGAACGCCTAGTTGGGGTGAGCCGCCTTCTTTTCCCTGCGTTGTACGCCGGTAACTCCCTGAAGACCTGTCTTTTTCATGCGACGTATTAAATGCACGACTGAAAACGGTCGCGTATGTCCTATTTTTCAAGGCGCAATATTTTAAGCGTCAAAACATCGTTCGTCAGACCGAACACCTTGGAATTCAGCACTTGGCGGGGTCACGGTTCTTGTTTTTTTTTCTTTTCTAACAGCGCTAAAGGTTGTCTGAATAAGCCTGTAAACAGATGAACGCGGTTGTGGAGCTTTTTGCGCACGCACAACATGATGAAGCCTAGTTATTGATCTTAATGGTTTAATTCTGACGACCGTGTTTCTCGCGTGCGAGAAAAGATAGGCCTTGCCCCTTTTTTTTTTTTTTTTTTTTAACGCACGCGATTACACGGGTTTGAACAGTAAAAAAAGACTTCTAACGTGTTCATGCACCAACACCCTCCATTACGCTGAGAGTATTTGTGCATCCGCTTGTTTAAGCCCTAACTTTGTACTTTTTTGCCTTATTCCCTCTGAAGATTGCAGAAAATGGCGCTGCAGCATCCATGACCTTTTGTATGTGAGTCTGCCTGTCACGCTTATCAACTTTTTACTCCGCGGCTGCGAGGCGACTTTCAGGCAAAAACGCTTCATATTGCTTCTGAGAAATTCCGATCCTCTGGTGCGTGTCTCACACGTAAGAGCGGATGAGAAGTGTTTCTCATTGATTTCATTCGGAATCATCCCATCGCACGAGAGCCATGCAACGTATTTAAGGTCCCGTTGAAATCAATGGGCGAGGCGTACTGAGGAACGCGAAAAAAAAATAGGACCTGCTGCGTTTTTTTTTTTCCCTCACAGCATCGCTCGTGTGTATGGACATAATACATAATTCCTATTCACACGAGTTTTGCGCGTCTCGCATCCTTGATAGATATATTCTCTGATGATGATTAAATGAAGCCGTTTGCCATGACTTGCTCACCGGAGTACATGTCTGTGGCGCACACCTGTCTGGCGGTCGTGTCACAACGTCACGGGAACGACCAACATTGCTGAGAGTTGATGGTCTAACGGACATGGCGGGAGAGTTATGAAGGGGGCTAAAACAAAAACTGTCCGAAACCAGAGCTGAGGGAAAGCGAAAGCTGCTCTGAGATTGGTTGCCGGGGGCAACAGCCTGCGGGCCGCTCAGGCATCGGCATCTTCCTTATGAGGAACCAGACAAAAATGGAGAAGTTACTGAGGAACATTCGGGTTTCCTAGCGAGTGAATCGCTCTGTAGTTCTTAATAGTGCACAGTACAGAAGGCCGACCGCCGCCATCTTGTTATACAGACCCTTCTATTCCACTGATTATGGCAATCGGCAGCCATTGTCTGACAACAGGGGAGAAGCAGTGTTAGGGTTTTTTCCATGTATTACGCACGTTTTTCATGCGCACGTATTACTCGGAGACTGAAGCTCTATGTTTTTCAATGGGGCCTTACATTAGCATTTTTGCACCATATTTTACACGCAGCGTGTCCCATTTTCGGCGTTTCGGTAAATATTTTGCCCACTAAATCGCCCTTTGAAATGAATAGGGGGCGTAAAAAAACGCTGCGACAACATCATATTGTTTCTGTACAAAATAGGACGTAAAAACGCAGGCAAATGCGCACAAAAACAAAATGCATAAAAACGCAGCTCTGCAAGCAAAACACTCCATAAAAGACGCTACGTTTTTACAGACACTAGTGTGCGTGCCCCGAGGGCTCCTTCACATAACGTGTTCACGCCTGCGAGAGCTTGACGTCATTGCGCTCTGAATAGAGTGCTACCACATCCTCTCGCGAGTATAACCGCGCTCCTGTACGGTACTGTTGTGTGAATGGCATGAAATACGCAAATAAAGTCCGAGTCTCAATCGTGGCAAATCTGCGATAATACGGTGCGTACGGGCGAACGTAAAAATGCATACGGTCGTGTGAGGGAGGCCTAATTAGACATTTCAAGAAGTGTGAATTTTTTTGCAGATGGGGGGGGAAGCATAATTTGCTCCACAAATACATGGCGCTAATGCGTGCACAAATACGATCCGTAAACGATGTGGGCTGTTGTGCGAAAATGTGCACATTCTAATGTACTTTCCACATTGCCTTTCCAGTTCACATTGGCGCGGGATACAGCCGTGATGTGATTGAGCTGGCTGGGCAGCCTAATTAGTCCCCGATGTTCTCGTTTAACACCGCAAAAATCGCATGATTTTGGCATGATGCATTAGTAAAAAAGCAGATTTTGAAACCAGTGAGCCAGTGAGCCTGCGTTTTATCGTGTTGCGATGCGATCTTAACATTAGTAAGTCCCATTGACTTTTGCGATAAAACGTTGCGTCATTTTATCGCACGCGGCGGCAATTCAATGCGGGATTTCTCTCTAGAAAAAAATGTAAACACAATTTTGTAGCGCCAATAGCGCTGTCACCACTGTGAAAGAGGCCTAAGGGTGCCATAAATTGCCTCGCCAACTATATTGCCCAGCATGCTTCCTATGTCTCTACACACCAAGTGGCTCTGTAACAACACAATGATAACGTTTGATTTCTTGAACTCTGTCACGCTGAAGGGGTAGTCCGGCTTCAGAAAATAAAGGTTATTTTCGGTATAACAAAAGAGTTATGCAATTTTCCAATATTTTTTTCTGTTTCTCACATATGTCAAGATCTCTGCTTGCTGTCACTCAATTGAAACTTTTTTAGGGGGTAAAAATCTGGTTATGTGGTGGTGGGCACACAAGTGTATGGCAGATACAAGACACGTAACTGTACGGACGTTCATCACATGACCAGGAAACGTTTTTATCCACTGGAATGTTTCCTATTAAAATGACAGCAAGCAGAGTTCTTGAAATCTCTGAAGATCTGATACAGAAAGTATATAGTGAAGTTGCACAACTTTTCACTATGCAAAGAATAGCATTCATTTTCTGAAACCAGAACCCCCTTTTACAATAGTAAACATGGATGTGAAGTGTTTCATTTAACCCCTTCCCACCCCATGATATATATATGTATGTCACAGTAGGGATGGGGTTCGCACAAAATTCCGTACGTGTACCATAATGAGATGGCGTGAGCTCAGGACTGAGTCAGCGCCAACTGCAGGGCAGTAACAGATAGCGGAAATACCTCTATCATAGGGATTACAGAGAACTTTGATTTCAGCTGTTAACTAGAGATAAGCGAGCATACTCGCTAAGGGCAATTGCTCGAGCGAGCATTGCCCTTAGTAAGTACCTGCCGGCTCGAGACACAAGGTTCGGGTGCCAGCGCGGGGGAGCGGTGAGTAGCGGCAGTCAGCAGGGGGGAGAGAGGGAGAGAGATCTCCCCTCCGTTCCTCCCCGCTCTCCCCCGCAGCTCCCTGCCCGCCGCCGGCACCCGAACCTGCAGTCTCGAGCGGGCAGGTACTCGTTTAGGGCAATGCTCGGTCGAGCAATTGCCCTTAGCGAGTATGCTGGCTCATCACTACTGTTAACCCTTTACAAGCTGCAATGTAAGCTACCAACAAAAGAAGTGAGCTCCCTCTTTAATGTCATTGGCCCTCCACCATCCGGTTACAGAGGGCCGATGGGTCATCATAGCGTGTTATCTTTTTTTTCCTATAACCTGAGCAATCATTGAATCATTGGTTAAAGTACCCTACATAGAAAAAAAGCAAAATAAAAAAAAAGGGAGTCAAAAATGTTTTTGTTTATTTCGCCCCCCAAAAAGATATAATAAAAGTGATTAACCCCTTGCCACGATGTGGTACTTCGCTCAACAGGGCGTACAGTTACACCGTGAGGATAGCGTGAGATCGGAAGAGATCCCGCGCTATCGCACCTTGTAAGGCTGGGGTCACACGGGACGTATTCCCGGCGGAAATATCTCGGTTTTGCCGCAGTGAAAAAACATGAGATTTCTGCGGGATAAGCATAGCTCCAAAACCAGCTGCACTAAGCCGCGGGTTTTGGAGCAGCTTCGCCGCACGCTTTTCCGTTGCAACCAGCTTTCCCATAGAGGAGCGGGGTCACAACGGAAGACAAAAAATTGACATGCTGCGTCCCGGGAATGACCTGCAGCTCTGCCCTCATCTATGTCCTGATCAACGGAACTACCTCAGGATAGGAAATAACTAAAATTATCTCATCAAACCCCTTCACAGCCGAGTCCCTTGGACTCATGCACATATAAGGCTAGGTTCACAAAGGACTGATTTGGCGTGGAAATTTGTCCTCCTGCGGCCACTAATCCCGGTATTGGCCAGCCATGTGAACGAGATTTGTCAAAAATCTTGTCCACACAGGAGAGCCAATCAGTTGCGGCAAAGCCGGCAGAAGCTGGCGCTGCGGCGCAGGTTTCTCGGGCGCAGCATGTCAATATTTTTTTCTGTTGCAGCCGCGCTCTCCTCTATAACGGAAATGCATGCGGCCGAACCGCTCCAACACCCGTGGCTAAGTGCCGCGGGTCTTGAAGCAGCACTTTCCCAGCGGAAATCTTGCAGTTTTTCGCTGCGGCCAATCCACAAGGTTTCCGCTGGGAATACGTCCCGCGTGACCCCTGCCTAAGACGTACTGAGAGCCTTCTTAAATGAGCCGGGCCTACTTCCAACATGAGAGCCTTATTGGAGTCTTGCCTTTTTGCAGGAAATTCTCTATTTCCTGGATGCAAGAAATTTGTACTGATTTCTGACTAAAACAACAATCTGTGGATGAGAGCGGCACCATATGAGCCCTCATGTTGGTACCCACACCGCCCCCTTTACTTTGATTCCCATTAAATGTAAAACCCACCCCCCTTCTCGCATCCCAGATACTGCGGTGCCCCGATTTATAAAAAATGTTTGTTTCCTCTGGTTATCATCATTCTATTCTGATTCCTTATATGAAAGTAACAGTTATAAAATAACAAGTAATTATAAAACAGATCTGATTAAAGGGGTTGTCCCGCGAAACAAAGTGGGGTTATATACTTCTGTATGGCCATATTAATGCACTTTGTAATGTACATTGTGCATTAATTATGAGCCATACAGAAGTTATTCACTTACCTGTTCCGTTGCTAGCGTCCTCGTCTCCATGGTGCCGTCTAATTTTCAGCGTCTAATCGCCCGATTAGACGCGCTTGCGCAGTCCGGTCTTCTTCTTTTCTGAATGGGGCCGCTCGTGCCGGAGAGCGGCTCCTCGTAGCTCCGCCCCGTCACGTGCCGATTCCAGCCAATCAGGAGGCTGGAATCGGCAATGGACCGCACAGAAGACCTGCGGTCCATCGAGGGTGAGAATCCCGGCGGCCATCTTCGCAAGGTAAGTAAGAAGTCACCGGAGCGCGGGGATTCAGGTAAGCACTATCCGTTTTTTTTTTTAACCCCTGCATCGGGTTTGTCTCGCGCCGAACGGGGGGGCTATTGAAAAAAAAACAAAACGTTTCGGCGCGGGACAACCCACAGCAGCCGCCTCAACTTGTTCTATTTCTCCGCGTATCAAACGCAGCCCTTGAATTGGGTGCATATGAAACGCTGTCAATACAGAACAGGGTGGGTATTAAAAAAAAAAAAAGAAAAACCACCCTGCACATGTCCGTGACATCAGATTCCTGGGCATGCGCAGTGCCAATCGCAGCCCTACACAATCTCTGCCAGCAGAGTGTATGGGCGTACAAATTTGGAGTATACTTGCAGTGTTGTACGCATATACCCATGTGAATTAGCCCTAATAGCGCAATGACAGCTCTGGAAGAAAACTATTAAGAATCTACATAGATTCAGGCCTTGTTCACACGAGCGTGGTTTTAGTGCAGAATAGGCGCGTGGAAAAAAAACCTCATGTAATAGAACCAATGGTTTCCTATAGAAGCGTTTAGCTGAAGGAAATCTAGACACGCAACAAACCTTTAAAAGGTAGGAGATGCGCCGTTGCCATACACGCATCTAAGGTCTGTAGTGCGTGAAAAGATAGGACTTGACCTATCTTTGGTGCGTGATGTATGGGAGTTTCCATAGACTCCTGTGGCAGCTGGATAACACGCAACACGCAGCTCCAATCGTGTGAATGGGCAATTTCACTGCTAATTAAGCTGGAGACTTGATAGCTGGAAATCGCCCGTTCACGCTATTTTTCGAGCAGTTAGCCGCAATTTTTTTACGCGCCTTATCTGCACTAAAACCACACTTGTGTGAACGAGACCTAAGAACAACATTGCTTTTTTTATTTCAGCAGGGATGAGTGGGTCTAAGTATACATCAGGGTCATCAGTAATACCTACCGTGTTTTCCTGAAAAGAAGACCTACCCCAATAATAAACCCTACCCAGATTTTTTTTTTGGGAGGCAAGGGGGTGGTTTGAAATATAATCCCTCCCTTGAAAATAAATCCTAGCTACAATACATAGGGGGAAAAAAAGCAATATTCACCTAGTAGACGGCATTTGGGTCCCTCTTGCTGGGCTGCAGCGCTGTTGCAGGCTTTCGTGTAGTCCTGAACGCCGCCAGAGCATTTCTTCCTGGTAGCAGGGCTTGAATACTCCGCCTCCAGCCAGTGATTGCTCTGATTGGTTCATTGAGCACCGCATCAAGCAATCAGAGCCGGCGTTCGATTAACCAATCACAGCTATTCAATGATGTCATTCAATGAATGGCTGTGATTGGCTATGATCAAGTGCCAGCTCTGATTGGCCGACGTGGTGCTCGATGAACCAATTAGAGCAATTGCTTGCTAGAGGCAGGGTATTTAAGCTCCGCTACCAGGAAGTAATGCTCTATCAGTGTCCAGGAGTCCACGGAGGCCTGCAGCAGGGCCAGAGACCAGCGTGAGGGACCCAAACACAATCTACTAGGTGAGTATTATAAGACACCCCCTGGAAATAGTGTGTCTTTTGGGGCAAAAATAATATAAGACAGTGTCTTATTTTGGGGGAAACACGGTACCTATTCTGTTTTATACAGTTGCATGATCACTAATGTAAAGATATAAAAAGTCAATCTAGTTTGACCAATTATCATGGAGTGTTTGTAATGACAGAGAAGAAGGCAAAAATGTTATTCTGTGAGGCAATTACAATAGACGTCTCTTTACTATAATTTATATGGCAAGAAGAATATAGCCATTAATTAGTTACCTACGCAAAGTATTGCGGATAATGTATTACTAAGACAAAGAAAGGTAAAACTATGCTCTCATTACTAGGCCTGTTTAGTACATCCCATGACTTTTATTTTGCTTGGCAGAAGCCGCCTGGCATTGGTTGCTTCAGTTCAGCTATTTTCTACTTTCACAAAGCAATTTCCATGTTTTTTTATTAATAATAATTTATATAGCGCCAACTTCTACTGTAGCACTTCACAAGCTGTAAAACTAAATCAAAATTGAATAATGACTGAGGGCGCTGCTCTCAAGACTTACAATCTATAAGAAAATTGGGGTGACACGAGGAAAAAGTGTTTGTTCTGTACAATTGTCCATGTTCTTCTAGTGTAGTATAAATAAAGCTGTATGGGCCGATCACCAGCTGGTATCTGCATATCCATGTGGCAGCAATAATGCATTGGCACACTGTTTTTTTTTTTGTTTTGTTTTTTCTATCACTGAGAAAAAAACTTCATATATATAAATCTAAACTGTCCGTGGTGTTGCGGTATCCTGTGGCGAAGCCCTGCCGCGGGTGCTGCCGCCCAAGAGCAGGAGCTGCTGCCGAATCTCCGCCGGTCAGCCCTATCTGATAGATAGGCTGACTGCGGAGAATCGAGCCAATTCACAGCATGCTACGAATTACCCGCCGCGAGCAGAGAATCGCAATGATTCTCCGCTCGTGGACAGGGGGCCGGCGCTTTCCATAGCAGTGGCTATGGAAAGCTTCAGAGGACGTGATTCACCGGCAAATCACGCCCGTGGACAGGCACCCTAAATCTCATTAAAATATTGTAGTCCGAGCCAGTGTTGAATGCTAACACAAGGATGGATGGACACTGATAACTAGAGATGAGCGAACGCGTTCGTCCGAGCTTGATATTCGTGCGAATATTAGGGTGTTCGGGATGTTCGTTATTCGTAACGAACACCATGCGGTGTTCTGGTTACTTTCACTTCCTTCCCTGAGACGTTAGCGCGCTTTTCTGGCCAATTGAAAGACAGGGAAGGCATTACAACTTCCCCCTGCAACGTTTAAGCCCTATACCACCCCCCTGCTGTGAGTGGCTGGCGAGATCAGGTGTTCGCCTAATATAAAAGTCGGCCCCTCCCGCGGCTCGCCTCAGATGCGGTGTGAGTTAGATGAGGGACAGTGCTGTTTATACCGGAGCTGCTGTAGGGAAAGAATTGGTAGTTAGTGTAGGCTTCAAGACCCCCCAAAGGTCCTTATTAGGGCCACTGATAGCTGTGTGTTGGCTGCTGTTAGCAGTGGGATTTTTTTTTTTCTCAAAATCGCCTCTGCAGACCGTTGCACCTGGCATTAGGGACAGAAGTGCTGCATAGGCAGGGAGAGTGTTAGGAGTGAGTGTAGCCTTCAAGAACCTCAACGGTCCTTTCTAGGGCCATATTTATCCGTGTGCAGTACTGTCCAGGCTGCTGTTAGCTGTGCTGCATTTTTTTTGGGCTTCTCAAAATCGCCTCTGCAGAGCATTCCACCCTCCATTGATACTGCAAGGAAAGAATTGTATAGGCAGGGCCACAACACAGTTATTATTCATAGAATATACGCAGTGCTGCCTGTTGGTGGGAAAAAACTGAAAACAAATCTATTTGTCCAGCCTCTGTCCGTCCTAACGCCTGTGGACACGTGTGAGCTGCGTGAAAAACATTGCTAAATCATACGCACCCAGCTACGCTTTACTGCTGGCTTCGCCATTTGCTTTCCTTAATTGGGAAAAAAATACCTGCTCTGCCAGAGTTATAATAACTCTGCTACCCTCACGTTCTGTGACACATAAGCAGGGACACAGCACAGTTATTAAACTTCTCATGTTCATTGAATATACGCAGTGCTGCCTGTTGGTGGGAAAAAACTGAAAACAAATCTATTTGTCCAGCCTCTGTCCGTCCTTACGCCTGTGGAGACGTGTGAGCTGCGTGAAAAACATTGCTAAATCATACGCACCCAGCTACGCTTTACTGCTGGCTTCGCCATTTGCTTTCCTTAATTGGGAAAAAAATACCTGCTCTGCCAGAGTTATAATAACTCTGCTACCCTCACGTTCTGTGACACATAAGCAGGGACACAGCACAGTTATTAAACTTCTCATGTTCATTGAATATACGCAGTGCTGCCTGTTGGTGGGAAAAAACTGAAAACAAATCTATTTGTCCAGCCTCTGTCTGTCCTTACGCCTGTGGACACGTGTGAGCTGCGTGAAAAACATTGCTAAATCATACGCACCCAGCTACGCTTTACTGCTGGCTTCGCCATTTGCTTTCCTTAAAGGGGTTGTCCCGAGGCAGCAAGTGGGTCTATACACTTCTGTATGGCCATAATAATGCACTTTGTAATATACATTGTGCATTAATTATGAGCCATACAGAAGTTATAAAAAGTTTTATACTTACCTGCTCCGTTGCTAGCGTCCTCGTCTCCATGGTGCCGACTAATTTTCGGCCTCCGATGGCCAAATTAGCCGCGCTTGCGCAGTCCGGGTCTTCTCCTCTTCTCTATGGGGCTCCGTGTAGCTCCGTGTAGCTCCGCCCCGTCACGTGCCGATTCCAGCCAATCAGGAGGCTGGAATCGGCAGTGGACCGCACAGAAGAGCTGCGGTCCACGAAGGCAGAGGATCCCGGCGGCCATCTTCAGCAGGTGAGTATGAAGACGCCGGACCGCCGGGATTCAGGTAAGCGCTGTGCGGGTGGGTTTTTTAACCCCTGCATCGGGGTTGTCTCGCGCCGAACGGGGGGGGGGGTTTAAAAAAAAAAAAACCCGTTTCGGCGCGGGACATCTCCTTTAATTGGGAAAAAAATACCTGCTCTGCCAGAGTTATAATAACTCTGCTACCCTCACGTTCTGTGACACATAAGCAGGGACACAGCACAGTTATTAAACTTCTCATGTTCATTGAATATACGCAGTGCTGCCTGTTGGTGGGAAAAAACTGAAAACAAATCTATTTGTCCAGCCTCTGTCCGTCCTTACGCCTGTGGAGACGTGTGAGCTGCGTGAAAAACATTGCTAAATCATACGCACCCAGCTACGCTTTACTGCTGGCTTCGCCATTTGCTTTCCTTAATTGGGAAAAAAATACCTGCTCTGCCAGAGTTATAATAACTCTGCTACCCTCACGTTCTGTGACACATAAGCAGGGACACAGCACAGTTATTAAACTTCTCATGTTCATTGAATATACGCAGTGCTGCCTGTTGGTGGGAAAAAACTGAAAACAAATCTATTTGTCCAGCCTCTGTCCGTCCTTACGCCTGTGGAGACGTGTGAGCTGCGTGAAAAACATTGCTAAATCATACGCACCCAGCTACGCTTTACTGCTGGCTTCGCCGTTTGCTTTCCTTAATTGGGAAAAAAATACCTGCTCTCCAAGAGTTATAATAACTCTGCTACCCTCACGTTCTGTGACACATAAGCAGGGACACAGCACAGTTATTAAACTTAGATAATTCATTCACTAGAGGCAGTGGGGCCTTTCGTTTTCCAAAAAGGGCAAAAATTATATTTGGCCTGCAGTCTTGCGCCAATTTATTTCCTGCCTGTGAAATCAAATCACTGGTAATACAGTATGCTGAGGGGTAGGGGTAGGCCTAGAGGACGTGGACGCGGCCGAGGACGCGGAGGGCCAAGTCAGGGTGTGGGCACAGGCCAAGCTCCTGATCCAGGTGTGTCGCAGCCGACTACTGCGCGATTAGGAGAGAGGCACGTTTCTGGCGTCCCCACATTCATCGCCCAATTAATGGGTCCACGCGGGAGACGGTTATTAGAAAATGAGCAGTGTGAGCAGGTCCTGTCCTGGATGGCAGAAAGTGCTTCGAGCAACCTATCGTCTACCCGCAGTTCTGCGCCGTCCACTGCTGCCAATCCGAATCCTCTGTCTGCTGCTCCTCCTTCCTCCCAGCCTCCTCACTCCACTACAATAACACCTGCTCAGGAGCGGGAGCACTCCCAGGAACTGTTCTCGGGCCCCTGCTTAGATTGGGCAGCAGCGGTTCCTCTCCCACCAGAGGAGTTTATCGTCACTGATGCCCAACCATTCGAAAGTTCCCGGGGTCCGGGGGAAGAGGCTGGGGACTTCCGCCAACTGTCTCAACAACTTTCTGTGGGTCAGGAGGACGATGACGATCAGACACAGTTGTCTTGCAGTGAGGTAGTAGTAAGGGCAGTAAGTCCCAGGGAGCAGCGCACAGAGGATTCGGAGGAAGAGCAGCAGGACGATGAGGTGACTGACCCCACCTGGTGTGCAACGCTTACTCAGGAGGACAGGTCTTCAGAGGGGGAGTCAAGGGCATCAGCAGGGCAGGTTGCAAGAGGCAGTGCGGTGTCCAGGGCCAGGGGTAGAGGCAGGGCCAGACCGAATAATCCACCAAGTGTTTCCCAAAGCGCCCCCTCGCGCCATGCCACCCTGCGGAGGCCGAGGTGCTCTAAGGTCTGGCAGTTTTTCACAGAGACGCCTGACGACCGACGAACAGTGGTGTGCAACCTTTGTCGCGCAAAGCTCAGCCGGGGAGCCAACACCAACAGCCTCACCACCACCACCATGCGCAGACATATGATGGCCAAGCACCCCGCAAGGTGGGACAAAGGCCGTTTACCGCCTCCGGTTTGCACCCCTGCCTCTCCCCCTGTGCCCCAACCTGCCACTGAGATGCAACCCCCCTCTCAGGACACAGGCACTACCGCCTCATGGCCTGCACCCACACCCTCATCTCCGCTGTCCTCGGCCCCATCCAGCAGTGTAGTTCAGCGCACCGTTCAGCCGTCGCTTGCGCAAGTGTTCGAGCGCAAGCGCAAGTACGCCGCCACGCACCCGCACGCTCAAACGTTAACCGTCCGCATCGCAAAATTCATCAGCCTTGAGATGCTGCCGTATAGGGTTGTGGAAACGGAGTCCTTCAAAAGTATCATGGAGGCGGCGGCCCCGCGCTACTCAGTTCCCAGTCGCCACTACTTTTCCCGATGTGCCGTCCCAGCCCTGCACGACCACGTCTCCCGCAACATTGTGCGCGCCCTCACCAACGCGGTTACTGCCACGGTCCACTTAACTACGGACACGTGGACAAGCACAGGCGGGCAGGGCCACTACATCTCCCTGACGGCACATTGGGTGAATTTAGTGGAGGCTGGGACAGAGTCAGAGCCTGGGACCGCTCACGTCCTACCCACCCCCAGAATTGCGGGCCCCAGCTCGGTGCTGGTATCTGCGGAGGTGTATGCTTCCTCCACTAAAGCACCCTCCTCCTCCTCCTCCTCCTCTGTCTCACAATCAAGATGTGTTAGCAGCAGCATGTCGCCAGCAGTCGGTGTCGCGCGGTGTGGCAGCACAGCGGTGGGCAAGCGTCAGCAGGCCGTGCTGAAACTACTCAGCTTAGGCGATAAGAGGCACACGGCCCACGAACTGCTGCAGGGTCTGACACAGCAGACCGACCGCTGGCTTGCGCCGCTGAGCCTCCAACCGGGCATGGTCGTGTGTGACAACGGCCGTAACCTGGTGGCAGCTCTGCAGCTCGGCAGCCTCACGCACGTGCCATGCCTGGCCCACGTCTTTAATTTGGTGGTTCAGCGCTTTCTGAAAAGCTACCCACGCTTGTCAGACCTGCTCGTAAAGGCGCGCCGGCTCTGCGCACATTTCCGCAAGTCCCACACGGACGCTGCCACCCTGCGCACCCTGCAACATCACTTTAAGCTGCCAGTGCACCGACTGCTGTGCGACGTGCCCACACGGTGGAACTCTACGCTCCACATGTTGGCCAGGCTCTATGAACAACGGAGAGCTATAGTCGAATACCAACTCCAACATGGGCGGCGCAGTGGGAGTCAGCCTCCTCAATTCCTTTCAGAAGAGTGGGCCTGGTTGGCAGACATCTGCCATGTCCTTGGTAATTTTGAGGAGTCTACCCAGGTGGTGAGCGGCGATGCTACAATCATTAGCGTCACCATTCCTCTGCTATGCATCTTGAGAAATTCCCTGCAAACCATAAAGGCAGCTGCTTTGCGCTCGGAAACGGGGGCGGGGGAAGACAGTATGCCGCTGGATAGTCAGGGCACCCTCCTGTCTATTTCTCAGCGCGTACAGGAGGAGGAGGAGGAGCATGAGGAGGATGAGGAGGAGGGGGAAGAGACAGCTTGGGCCGCTGCTGACGGTACACCGGCTGATTGCCTGTCATCCTTTCAGCGTGTATGGCCTGAGGAGGAGGAGGAGGAGGAGGAGGATCCTGAAAGTGATCTTCCTAGTGAGGACAGCCATGTGTTGCGTACTGGTACCCTGGCACACATGGCTGACTTCATGTTAGGATGCCTTTCTCGTGACCCTCGCGTTGCACGCATTCTGGCCACGACGGATTACTGGGTGTACACACTGCTCGATCCACGGTATAAGGAGAACCTGCCCACTCTGATTCCCGAAGAGGAAAGGGGTTCGAGAGTGTTGCTATACCACAGGACCCTTGCGGACAAGCTGATGGTAAAATTCCCAGCCGACAGCGCTAGTGGCAGAAGGCGCAGTACCGAGGGCAAGGTAGCAGGGGATGTGCGTAGATCGAGCAGCATGTACATCCCAGGCAGTGCAACAGTCTTTAAGGGCCTGGCCAGCTTTATGGCTCCCCACCAAGACTGTGTCACCGCTCCCCAGTCACGGCTGAGTCGGCGGGAGCACTGTAAAAGGATGGTGAGGGAGTACGTAGCGGATCGCACGACCATCCTTGGTGACGCCTCTGCCCCCTACAACTACTGGGTGTCGAAGCTGGACATGTGGCCTGAACTAGCGCTGTATGCCCTGGAGGTGCTTGCTTGTCCTGCGGCTAGCGTCCTGTCGGAGAGGGTGTTTAGTGCGGCTGGGGGAATCATCACAGATAAGCATAGCCGCTTGTCAACCGACAGTGCCGACAGGCTAACACTCATCAAGATGAACAAAGGCTGGATTTCCCCAGACTTCTGTTCTCCACCAGCGGACAGCAGCGATACGTAAGCAATACGTAGGCTGCACCCGCGGATGGAAGCTACGTTCTCTCTCACCATCCAAAACGGGGACATTTCTGCTTCATCAATCTGTGTCTAATATTCCTCCTCCTCCTCCTCCTGCTCCTCCTCCTGAAACCTCACGTAATCACGCTGAACGGGCAATTTTTCTTAGGGCCACAAGGCTCACTCAAATAATTTTTCAGAACAATTTTTATAAGTTTCAATGCGCTTAAAAGCATTGGAACTTTACCTTGAACCAATTTTTCGTTACACTGGGCTGCCTCCAGGCCTAGTTACCACTTAAGCCACATTAACCAAAGCGATTAATGGGTTTCACCTGCCCTCTTGGCTGGCCATGGCCAATTTTTGGGATGTACATTAGTACTGTTGATACAGCAATTTTTGTGGGCCCTCGCCTACAGTGTAATCAAATTAATTTTTAGCCCACCTGCATTACAGCTGACGTTACCTCAGCTGTGTTGGGCAATGCAATGGGATATTTTTATGTACCGCCGGTGGGTTCCAGGGAGCCACCCATGCTGTAGGTGCACACTGAGTTTTTAATACATCTGTACACTTCTAAAGAACCCGTCTGACTGGGGCATGCAGTGTGGGCCGAAGCCCACCTGTATTACGCACGACATTACTACCTCAGCTGTGTTGGGCAATGCAATGGGATATTTTTATGTACCGCCGGTGGGTTCCAGGGAGCCACCCATGCTGTAGGTGCACACTGAGTTTTTAATACATCTGTACACTTCTAAAGAACCCGTCTGACTGGGGCATGCAGTGTGGGCCGAAGCCCACCTGTATTACGCACGACATTACTACCTCAGCTGTGTTGGGCAATGCAATGGGATATTTCTATGTAACGCCGGTGGGTTCCAGGGAGCCACCCATGCTGTAGGTGCACACTGAGTTTTTAATACATCTGTACACTTCTAAAGAACCCGTCTGACTGGGGCATGCAGTGTGGGCCGAAGCCCACCTGTATTACGCACGACATTACTACCTCAGCTGTGTTGGGCAATGCAATGGGATATTTTTATGTACCGCCGGTGGGTTCCAGGGAGCCACCCATGCTGTAGGTGCACACTGAGTTTTTAATACATCTGTACACTTCTAAAGAACCCGTCTGACTGGGGCATGCAGTGTGGGCCGAAGCCCACCTGTATTACGCACGACATTACTACCTCAGCTGTGTTGGGCAATGCAATGGGATATTTCTATGTAACGCCGGTGGCTTCCTGGCACCCACCCAGGCAGTGGGTCCACAGGGAGTTTAACCTACATGTGTCCACTTGTAAAGAACCCCAGTCAGACTGGGGCATGCAGTGTGGGCCGAAGCCCACCTGTATTACGCACGACATTACTACCTCAGCTGTGTTGGGCAATGCAATGGGATATTTTTATGTACCGCCGGTGGGTTCCAGGGAGCCACCCATGCTGTAGGTGCACACTGAGTTTTTAATACATCTGTACACTTCTAAAGAACCCGTCTGACTGGGGCATGCAGTGTGGGCCGAAGCCCACCTGTATTACGCACGACATTACTACCTCAGCTGTGTTGGGCAATGCAATGGGATATTTCTATGTAACGCCGGTGGCTTCCTGGCACCCACCCAGGCAGTGGGTCCACAGGGAGTTTAACCTACATGTGTCCACTTGTAAAGAACCCCAGTCTGACTGGGGCATGCAGTGTGGGCCGAAACCCACCTGCATTAACCCTTTCCAGTCCACTGTGTGACCTTTGAAGACATTAGGGTTTAAGGCTGTACAGCTCCGTTGTTGGTAGACGTCCGTCGGGGTTCTCTTACTGTATATTGCCAGCCTCTCTGCTGTCGGAGCCTATCCTACGTGTCAGCTCATGCAGTACTGGCTTTAGCCAGCATATAGCGCCGTTGTATAACAGCAGAAAAAGAGTAAGCCCCCTAGGAAAACCATATACAAATTGGATTGGAAAGGGTTAAGCACAACATTACTACCTCAGCTGTGTTGGGCAATGCAATGGGATATTTCTATGTACCGCCGGTGGCTTCCTGGCACCCACCCATGCTGTAGGTGCACACGGACTTTTTACTACATCTGTACACTTATAAAGAACCCCAGTCAGACTGGGGCATGCAGTGTGGGCCGAAGCCCACCTGCATTAAGCACGACATTACTACCTCAGCTGTGTTGGGCAATGCAATGGGATATTTCTGTGTACCGCCGGTGGGTTCCAGGGAGCCACCCATGCTGTGGGTCGACAGGGACTTCACAATAGGGAGTTGTACCTGCCTGTGTCTATGAATTAAAAAGCCCGGTCTGACTGGGGCATGCAGACACCTTGACAGAATGAATAGTGTGTGGCACATAGGTTCCCCATTGCTATGCCCACGTGTGCAGCTCCTGATGGCGGTGGCACAGGATTCTATTTCTCATTGCTTCTGTACAGCATTGTGGGCTATCGCTCCGCCACTTTTAAAGAGGGTCGCTGCCTAGCCGTGCCAACCTCTGCAGTGTGTGCCTGCGGTTCCTCCTCATGGCAGACGCAATTCTAAATAGACATGAGCGTGGTGTGGCATGAGGGCAGCTGAAGGCTGCCCAGGGACACTTTGGTGTGCGCTGTGGGGGGGGAGGGGGGGCGGTTGGGCAGCATGTAACCCAGGAGAAGTGTCAGTGGAGTGTCATGCAGGCAGTGATTGTGCTTTGTTGGAGGTAGTGTGGTGCTTAGCAAAGGTATGCCATGCTAATGAGCGCTTTTCAGAAGTAAAAGTTGTTGGGAGGGGGGGGCCCACTCTTGCCGCTATTGTGGCTTAATAGTGGGACCTGTGAACTTAGGATGCAGCCCATCATGTAGCCCCTCGCCTGCCCTATCCGTCACTGTGTCATTCCCATCACTTTCCTGAATTGCCCAGATTTTCACACATGAAAACCTTAGCGAGCATCGGCGAAATACAAAAATGTTCTGGTCGCCCATTGACTTCAATGGGGTTCGTTGTTCGAAACGAACCCTCGAGCATCACGGGAAGTTCGTTACGAATAACGAACACCCGAACATTTTGGTGTTCGCTCATCTCTACTGATAACAAAAACATTAGAAACAATTGGCTGAAGGGAGAGAAAGTACTCGTACTCAACAAAAATAGGAACTCTTCCTCTTCTAACCCAATCGTCACTAGCAAAAGTCCAAAAACCCAACTAATCACATTGCATTCTCATTCACACCGCATGCCATGTGAGTGTAAGACCATTTTTTTAACGATCTCATAGAAACTAATTGGTGATTCCCTGTGAGGAATTGTCCAAAGATTTCTCAATCTCGCAGCATCGCTGAGAGAAAAACAGATTGAAATCAATGCACACATTGAATAATACACATGAAAATAGAACATGCTGTATATTTTTTTAGGGGGAAAATGAAATGCGCACGCAAAATAAACTTGTGAGCGAACCCATTAAAATCAATGGGTTCTATTCACTGCGTATTGCATACACTGCGCAAATGTGCTTGTGTGAATAAGCCCTTAGTTTGAGGAACTAAATATACTGTAGACAGAGGGGACAGGACTGAAACCTTTAATTACATTAAACAGGTTGTGTTGCCGTGATAACATCCTTTAAAATGAAAATGGCGCAGTGATCCGGTTTGCCTTCTGAAACCCCCAGTGATCCACAGTTATCTCTAGGGGAATTTGTGGCCAGCCATATAGGTCCCTCTGTAGTATTACGACCAGCGTAATTCGTACCTCTCTGCTTTGGTCCATAAGTGAGGGCTGTCACAAGTGGATGGTCCCCCTTTTATGATGTCCCGGAGGACATACGGGAAGGCTCCAACCAACCCCCTGAAGGGATTGAATGATAGTTGGTTCTCTTTCTACAGCTGGTAAACCAAAAATAAGGGGGGCACAAGGTAACTTTAGAAGATATTTTTTTTAAAACAGCCTCCCTCCCGCCATGTGGTAAGCATTTTACCAAGGGTGTAAAAACATCAATGACAATAAACCCATCAAAAAGGACAGAAACCAAATCACAAAACTGATGGGTAAAATGGGGCAGACTAGTTGGATTCTGCAGCCGTATTTCTCTTCTGGCTAATCTGTGTGATGGAGTATTTTCTGTATATTTCATGGCTACGGTTTCATGTCTATTAAAAAGTCCATGTTTAGCCTTGTTACCCAATCACCTTGCTTTAATCCATTGGACTTTTAGTTTTATTTAGAGCGATGTAGCTTTCTATTAATGGAGAGTCCGGCTGCTTTTTCGATATAATATACCTAATGATAACCTGAAGGTTTGGGTGACCTTTGTTTCTAATGTGTTAATACCTGTTTAATCTGGACCTTCCATCTGTTGTCTGGGCAACCTTCACACATTGCTTTAGGCCTTCAGGCAGGTAGTTTTTTTCCCCTTCTAGGTAATGTGCATTTCCTTTTCTTCACACATTAGAGACATACCGAGTCGCGCACTGAAGTATCAGGCGGGCATAAATTCCATGGTGCAAAAAGAATCCTAGACTGTGGTGCACAAGGCAGGACGGACAGCCTTACATAAGGCACCACGGCTGAAAGTGTCTGTATGTAACTCACGGCTACGCCCATCCTATGCAGTGTGTCTTGTCCTCCATGTACATTACTATGTATTTCACTAAAAGCTTCACCCAAAGAAACTCCCCATGCTGTCATGTACATCTTACTTATATACCCCACCGGGCAACAAATTCAACTTCCTTTTCACTTACAGCAGGGTCTCGCCAGCCTGCAATATTAGATTACCACATAACAAACCTTATTAACAGCACTGTCAAACCTTTTGGCATCTCTGGGGCAGAGAAGAGGAGTTGTCTTGGGCTGAATAGTAAATACACAATCACTAACAAAATCTGATAAGCAAACAAAACAGATCTGTACATAACTTTAGGGATATCTGCCACCACAGATGAGCAAAAAAATCCTCCCCTAATAATCCTAATCCACAGTCCTCCTAACAACCCCCATCATCCTCCACATAACTCCCATAGTCCTCCACAGTACTCCATACAACTTCCATCAACCTCCACAGTCCTTCACACAACCCCAATCATCCTCCAAATAACCCCCGCTGCTGCAAGGCCATGCATGCAAGCCCAGACACAGAAGCCTGTGCAGATTCGCATGCAGTTTACAGCCATGGGCCCATTTCTGACAACAGGGAACACAGTGTTGGCTGTCCACTATGAGACCACGTCTCTCGTCCTCACCTTGTTACTGGATTGGCAGCAGTCAGGACTTGGGAGGACAAGAAGGAGAATCACACTGGACCTGGAGTAACTCGGTCACCGCAAATGCCAGGTACCGCCACTGCCACTGCCAGGTACCGCCTGCGGCCTCGCCTCCTCCATATGCAGCCTTCCCTTTGTGCCACATTAATAGCCATCCTGGGCCACAGATTCTACACCCCTGCCTTATAACCTAATGCTACTGATAAACACCAGACTTTATAGTAGTCATGCACTTACCTTGAAAGGTAGCAATGCCACCTGTTAGATTTATTTGCATATCTTTGCAAAATCATAAGGAACACAGTAGATCTTAAAAAGGTTATCCAGGGTTAGAAAAGATGTCCCCCCCACCCCAAAAAAAAAATAAAAAATTAAAAAACAGCCCATTCTTTGTCTATGACCCTGCACTATGACTGATACTGTAGATTAGGCCCATGAACTTGAATGGGAATGCACTGCAAAACAGACAGCTGATGGGAAATAAAATGGCTTTCTTTCTCTAATCCTTGCTAGCCTTATGTCCTGTACACATTCTCCAGTCCCGGGACTTGGATGTGACTGCAAGAGGCTGATCTATCCCTCAATCTTGCACTCGCCTTACATTCAGGATGCAAACTGAGCATAAAATGCCCCTCAACACACCCCAAGATTCTTGCTGCCATCATTTCTGATGCCAGCACACAGGACTCTCCAGCAGACATAGACTTAAAGGGGTTGTCCCGCGAAAGCAAGTGGGGGTATACACTTCTGTATGGCCATATTAATGCACTTTGTAATGTACATTGTGCATTAATTATGAGCCATACAGAAGTTATTCACTTACCTGTTCCGTTGCTAGCGTCCCCGTCTCCATGGTGCCGTCTAATTTCAGCATCTAATTGCCCGATTAGACGCGCTTGCTCAGTCCGGTCTTCTCCTTGGTGAATGGGGCCGCTCGTGCCGGAGAGCTGCTCCTCGTAGCTCCGCCCCGTCACGTGTGCCGATTCCAGCCAATCAGGAGGCTGGAATCGGCAATGGAACGCACAGAGCCCACGGTGCACCATGGGAGAAGACCTGCAGTTCACCGTGGGTGAAGATCCCGGCGGCCATCTTAGCAAGGTAAGGAAGAAGTCGCCGCAGCGCCGGGATTCGGGTAAGTAGTATCCGTTCTTTTTTTTTTTAACACATGCATTGGGTTTGTCTCGCGCCGAACGGGGGGCCTATTGAATAAAAAAAAAAAAAACGTTTCGGCGCAGGACAACCCCTTTAACCTCAAAGGCGATAGATTCAGAGCCACGAGGACTAAGCTTATTAAAGTTATCACATGGGCATGAGTGCAGTTATGTGCACATTTACGCCACATATTTGCAGAATTTATGTTGCATATTTGTATGAGCAAATGCATGTCTTACTTTACTACTTGTGTGCACAAATTGTGTGCATTTGCGCAGCAAAACCAACATGCAACCATACTCCTCTTTATTGAAATGGGTAATTAAGTCTAATAGTTCTATATCAGCTATTTGCCTGTGCAAATCCACAGGAAGATAGAGCATGCAGCTATTTTGTTTGAAAATTTGCGCGCAAGATATGCGCATGTGAACGAACACATTGAAATCAAGGCGTTGTATTCATTGCATATTGCGCACAAAGAAAACATGGCAGGGTGGGTGAAGATTCTGGGTCTCTGATATTTGCACTCACCTGCCAGGTTGTTCTTCTCTTTCCCCCATCCCACAAGCAACTCTACTCTGCCTGGTGCCTGGCATCTGGCTCCTCCCACATTCCCGGGGATTGTGATGCCTTGCAAAACTGCTAGAATTTAGCTTTGCAAAAACTGATGCACTCTGCAAAACTTGCTGAAGATCTGCTTGGTAACCAAAATCACATCTCATCTGTACAGTTTAACCCTTATATTTCAGCATAGCCTCAGCTTATGCAAGGTTCTGCAAGTATAAGTAAAAATGATATTCTGCAATGCATACCGTACTACAAACAATATATATTACTATGCATGTGAAACAAATGCCTTAGTCCCCCTGCACACTGGTGGAAATTCCACGAAGGGATTTCCGGCAGAATTTCCACCCGTGGAAGCTGCCATAGGATTGCGTTAGAAAACGCAATCCTAGGCAGACTGCCACGATTTGTCCGCGCGAAATCACGTGCAGAAAACAAATCGCGGTATGCTCCATTTCAAAATGTATTATAAAAATGGCATAAAATATAGCAATTGGGCCTTATCTGTCTAAAAAATCATTTTAATAGCCTTACAAATGGCGAAATTGCTGAAAAAAAGTATCATTAATGGACAAAACTGGTAGTTCTTAGATAGATGACATTCTGTATAACATTTGTAAGTCATATGAGTATTACTGCTGTGCTTACATAAGACATACGGGGGGGTGGACAAAAATATGGAAACACCGTACAAAATGCATGTTTAGGATTATAACCCATATTTCAATAAGACATATAGAGACTGATTTTAAGTGAAGGTAATAGGACATATATGCTGCTGGGCAAAAGTGAACATTTGCCCGAGCAACAAGGTTCCATTGGTCAGGGGTTTGAGTCACTCAGCTTCTGTTACCAGCTGGCTCCCAAAACCACCCAGAGCAGGGCAAGAGGTAAAGTAAACACAAATTTAGTTGAAAGCTTTCCACCAAGCAGGGGCCGATAGGGCAGCTCAGTGCTAATGATTAAAATCCTATGCATTTCGTTCGGTGTTTCCATATTTTTGTCCACCCTTGTACATGTGCTTGATCAGACGTTCGCTCAAACCCTGAATCCAGTTTATTTGTGTAAAGCACTTGCTATAGGCTTGGAGATGATGAGTCCTGCATGTGTTTTTTCTCTTAGGCCGAGGCAAATCCGCTTGCGACCGCTAATCCCGGGATTAGCCAGCCATGTGGACGAGATTTCTCAGAAATCTTGTCCACATGGGATGGCAAATCCGTTGCAGCAAAGTTGGCAGAAGCAAGTGTCGTGGCGCAGATTCGCCAGCCACAGTATGTCCATTCTTTTATTTTTTTCATTACGGCCGTGCTCTCCTCTAAGTGCCGCGGGTTTTGAAGTAGCGCTTTCCAGGTGGAAATCTCGCGGTTTTTCGCTGTGGCCAAACTGCAATATTTCCGCCAGGAATATGCCGTGTGGGAACCCAGCCTTAGGGCTCATGCCCACGGCCGTGACTGACTCCGCCAGCGGAATATCACAGCGCAGTCCGCTACGCCCCCTGCACCCCACTACAAAACCCCCATACTTACCGCTCCGGATCCTCTGTACACGTCCTGCATGGAGGGCCGGCAGGCATTCACAGTACAGTGCATGACGCTCCGGCAGTGTCAGATGATGTGGCCAGCGGTGGGCGGTGCCACGTATTTACAGTGGCCAGGGCCACGTTGTCTACAATGGAAGCTGGCCACGCATATTCCTGCGGCATTTAGAACTCCGTTGCATGAACGTTAAGCTATTAGGGTAATAGAACCTAATAGCTGCAGGTCAATGTCGCGGAGCTCCGTGGGCATTAGCCCTTATTACGTTTCTCTGTCTCTGTACAGGTATAATAATCACATACAGCTGAGTCTGAAGTAATTACAAAATATAACATATGCCATTATAATGTTTTGCTTTACCCTAGCTATTTGATATTGATGGCGATGGCAGCATCACAGAAAATGAATTTGGTTCCCTGTTACGATCTTCACTTGGCGTTCCAGACCTTGATGTTTCCAAACTTTTCCAGGATATGGATGCTGATGAGTCAGGAAAACTCTGTTATCGTAAGAAAGACCAGAAATAATACAATATCATCACAAAATAACACATTCAAAGGGGATCTGTCATTAATAAGGAGGAATCCCTCCTACTGGCCATGTCTGTGAAGAATGGAAGACAGGACAGTAGTATGAACATGTGAGAGGAGTTGTCCCACTGTGCAGAAGTCTTTAGAGACGAAGCACATTTTGCAGCAAACTATAACAATGTTTACTTTAAGTTGTACACAGTAAAAGTACAGACACTTTAAGGGGTGGTCCAGTGGTAGACTTCTCATGGTCTGTCCTCAAGATGGTTATCAATAGTGGACTGGAATGGGCCTGCTGCATGGGACTCTCACCAATATGCTGTTCTCTGGGCTGGTGAGTTTGTACACTGAGCTGATATTACCAGGAAGCAGACTGCTTTGTTCCCTGGCTACTGCAGTGGAAAAGGGTCTGTCTGCTTCCTGCAAAAATTGGCTCAGTGCATGAGTGCAATGAACCAGAGAACAGATGAGAGGTCGTCCCAGGTGGCAGACACCCACGGATCTGCTATTGATGGCGTTTCCTGAGGATAGACCTTCAATAGCTTACAATTGGACACCCCCTTTAAGTAGCATATGTTTTCAAATGTTGTAATACAGTTTTAAATCCTTTGGCAATATAATCTGGAACACTCAAGTACACAGGCTTAGAAATATTTTTAATGCTGTATTTGCTAGCCAGTCTTTGTAGAATTAAGTACAGTTTCATAACTACACACCAAACTCTTCATACTAAGGCCGCCTGCAGACGGGCGAAAATTCCGCGGCGGGATTTCCCGCAGAATTTCCACCGCTGGAAGCCTGCATAGGATTGTGTTTGTCAACGCAATCCTATGCAGACGGCCGCGGTTTGGCCGCGCGAAATGTCCCGCGGCATGCTCTATTTCTGTGCAGGACTCGCAGAGCCCCGCGCAGAAACGTCACTGCCCGGCCACCGGCTCCGGTCTGCGCATGCACCGGCTGCCCAGCAAGCCAGCACATCAAACAGCTGGAGCCGTGGGCGCGGGTGAGTACGCGCGGCTCTCTGCAGGCGCTCGGGTTGGGTCCCGTGGAGAGAAACCTCGCAGCTGGATCCGACCCGCCCATCTGCAGGCGGCCTAACACAGTCAAGTTACTGGTCTACTTGCAGTCTTTATGATGGTAGTCTATCTCTCATGGACTGCTCAAACCAACAAGTCCCAGTTCAGAGCTACGGTGTGATAGACATGATGATTAGTCAGTGTAAAATGTCTATTGATTTGTACTAAACTAGATGTATTACGCAGCTGTAGTGACTTTAACTCTTAGAGGCTAATGACTGCATAATTTCATTATAGTAATTGCCGGACAATGGCATGGTGAAAAGATATGTGTTTTGTGACTTCAGCCTAATGTGGAACTCTGCTGCATAAGGAAAGAGTTAAATCACAGTGTTATATGTTATTGCTTGTGTTCATCTTGAGTGTTTTCCCAGTCCTTCCCCATCCCCCACACAGAATCTTCTTCAACAAAAAGATACTTACTTTCAGTTTTAGTTTTGAGCACATGTTTGTAAGACAAAGACTTGCTTATACATTGGACTTGAGAGAAGGTGGGCAGGAAGGAGGGGGGGATTCTATATGATCCGACAAATGAGAATCCTATATGTTACTGATGTAATCTGTTGCACGCCCATTAAAGGGCAGGTGTTATGCTTTACAATAAAAGGGGCTGTCTGGGTGTTTCTGCCCAGAGAGCCATTTTGGATATGAGACTGATAGCTTGTGTCTGATCTGGCTGATGATGTGTGCACACTATACAATTTGGAAGCTACAAAATACCCCGAAACCTGCTGGAGAAAACCAATGTCCAGCTCAACGGTACCATGGTCCCAACTGTCTATGCATTCTCTTCCTCAGGACAAGAGGTTCTAGTAAATTTTCTCACTCACATTCTTTACCAGTATTAGTGTAGTATGTCTTCATCAGAAGTGTGGACGTGACCGGTCTGAGCTGCAGGTAACGGCTAGGTCACGCCCACAGCTCCCGATTGGCTGTGGCACACATACACCTTCAACCTGGGGTTAACAATGGGAGTCACTGCTCTAATGCACCCCGCAGCTGATGCAGCAGGAGGCTAGCTATCACTGACAGCTGGCTCCCGCTGCCGGAGCTCGTCACTGTGGGGGCTGATAGCAGAGCAGGCCTGTATCTGGAATCCTGTTGCCATAACAACCCATCGGCACTACGCGATTTTTATCGCGGGGGTCCGATGACAAAATCAGAGAGAGCTTTTGACAGCTCGGTGAAGGTGTGTATGCCACAGCTAATTGGGAGCTGTGGGGGTGACCTGGGCATTACCTGTAGCTCAGCCTTGTCATGCCCACACTTCCGGTGTAGACATACTACACTAATACCCTGTTTACCTTCACCCAGCCTCTTCCCCACAGCAGGCGTCACAGGACTTCACTTGTGACTCATGACTATAGGTCGCACCAACCTCTGTTTGAACCTCACACTTCATCAGCACAGAAAATGCAACCCTCACCTGTGCACCACAACCTGCCTATCATACCCCAACAGGCACCTTCCCACAGAATCAGACTTGATCCACTATTCCTCCATCCAACACACATACTCTGTGCAGCACGGTACCCGGGGAGAAACACCAAAAAAATGACTGGGATACAAACTAATCCTATGATGTTCATTGGGGTTATGACAGAGACTATCACACTTTCTAACTGCATGGTCACAAATAGAGATGAGCGAGCACCAAAATGCTCGGGTGCTCGTTACTCGAGACGAAATTTTCGCGATGCTCGAGGGTTTGTTTCGAGCAACGAACCCCATTGAAGTCAATTTTTACTTCTGAAAACCCCTCATTAGCAATGCATACCTTAGCTAAGCACCACACTACCTCCAACAAAGCACAATCACTGCCTGCATGACACTCCGCTGCCACTTTTCCTGGGTTATATGCTGCCCCCCCCCCCCCCCCGCACGAACCAGTGTCCACAGCGCGCACCAAAGTGTCCCTGTGCAGCCTTCAGCTGCCCTAATGCCACACCACCCTCATGTCTATTTATAAGCGCGTCTGCCATGAGGAGGAACCGCAGGCACACACTGCAGAGGGTTGGCACGGCCAGGCAGCGACCCTCTTTAAAAGGGGCGGGGCGATAGCCCATAATGCTGTACAGAAGCAATGAGAAATCCAATCCTGTGCCACCTCCATCAGGAACTGCACACATGGGCATAGCAATGGGGAACCCATGTGCCACACACTATTCATTCTGTCAAGGTGTCTGCATGCCCCAGTCAGATCGGGGTTTTTTATAAATAGTCACAGGCAGGTACAACTCCACAATGAGAATTCCGTGTGCACCCACAGCATGGGTGGCTCCCTGGAACCCACCGGCTGTACATAAATAAATCCCATTGCATTGCCCATCACAGCTGAGGTAACGTCAGGTTTAATGCAGGTGGTCTTCGGCCCACACTGCATGACCCAGTCAGACTGGGGTTCTTTAGAAGTGGACACATGCAGTTACAACTCCGTGTGGACCGACAGCATGGGTGGCTCCCTGGAACCCACCGGCTGTACATAAATAAATCCCATTGCAGTGCCCATCACAGCTGAGGTAACGTCAGGTTTAATGCAGGTGGTCTTCGGCCCTCACTGCATGCCCCAGTCAGACTGGGGTTCTTTAGAAGTGGGCACATGCAGTTACAACTCCCTGTGGACCGACAGCATGGGTGGCTTCCTGGAACCCACCGGCGGTACATAAATAAATCCCATTGCAGTGCCCTGCTCAGCAGAGCTAACGTCAGGTTTGATGCAGGTGGGCTTCGGCCCACACTGCATGCCCCAGTCAGACTGAGGTTCTTTAGGAGTGGACACATGCAGTTACAACTCCGTGTGGACCGACAGCATGGGTGGGTCCCAGGAAGGCACCGGCAGTACATAAATATATCCCATTGCATTGCCCATCACAGCTGAGGTAACGTCCGATTAAATGCAGGTGGTCTTCGGCCCACACTGCATGCCCCAGTCAGACTGGGGTTCTTTAGAAGTGGACACATGCAGTTACAACTCCGTGTGGACCGACAGCATGGGTGGGTCCCAGGAAGCCACCGGCGGTACATAAATAAATCCAATTGCAGTGCCGCTCAGCAGAGCTAACGTCAGGTTTAATGCAGGTGGTCTTCGGCCCACACTGCATGCCCCAGTCAGACTGGGGTTCTTTAGAAGTGGACACATGCAGTTACAACTCCGTGTGGACCGACAGCATGGGTGGCTCCCTAGAAACCCACCGTCGGTACATAAATATATCCCATTGCAGTGCCCAGCACAGCTGAGGTAACGTCAGCTTTAATGCAGGTGGGCTAAAAAATACTAGGATTACAATGTAGGCGAGGGCCCCAAAAAATTGGTGTACCAACAGTACAAATGTACTTCAGAAAAATTGCCCATGCCCAACCAAGGGGGCAGGTGAAACCCATTAATCGCTTTGGTTAATGTGGCTTAATTTGTAACTAGACTTGTAGGCAGCCTAGTTCAAATAAAAATTGGTTCAGGTGCAAGTTTCAACGCTTTATTGAATTGAAAATTGAAACGTATAAACATTGTTTACAAAAGTTGTATGACTGAGCCTTGTGGGCCTCAGAAAAATTGCCCGTTCGGCGTGATTACGTGAGGTTTCAGGAGGAGGAGCAGGAGGAGGAGGATGAATATAATACACAGATTGATGAATCTAAAAGGTCCCCGTTTTTTATGGTGATAGAGAACGATGCTTCCATCCGCGGGTGCAGCCTGCGTATTGTTTAGGTATCGCTGCTGTCCGCTGGTGGAGAAGAGAAGTCTGGGGAAATCCAGGCTTTGTTCATCTTTATGATTGTAAGCCTGTCGGCACTGTCAGTTGACAGGCGGGTACGCTTATCCGTGATGATTCCCCCAGCCACACTAAACACCCTCTCTGACAAGACGCTAGCCGCAGGACAAGCAAGCACCTCCAGGGCATACAGCGCGAGTTCAGGCCACGTGTCCAGCTTCGACACCGAGTAGTTGTAGGGGGCAGAGGCGTCACGTAAGACGGTCGTACGATCGGCTACGTACTCCCTCACCATCCTTTTACAGTGCTTCCGCCGACTCAGCCTTGACTGGGGAGCGGTGACACAGTCTTGCTGGGGAGCCATAAAGCTGTCAAAGGCCTTGGAGAGTGTTCCCCTGCCTGTGCTGTACATGCTGCCTGATCTCTGCGCCTCCCCTGCTACCTGGCCCTCGGAACTGCGCCTTCTGCCACTAGTGCTGTCGGATGGGAATTTTACCATCAGTTTGTCCACCAGAGTCCTGTGGTATAGCATCACTCTCGAACCCCTTTCCTCTTCGGGTATGAGAGTGGAAAGGTTCTCCTTATACCGTGGGTCGAGCAGTGTGTACACCCAGTAATCCGTATTTGCCAGAATGCGTGTAACGCGAGGTTCACGAGAAAGGCATCCTAACATGAAGTCAGCCATGTGTGCCAGGGTACCTGTACGCAACACATGGCTGTTCTCACTAGGAAGATCACTTTCAGGATCCTCCTCCTCCTCCTCAGGCCATACACGCTGAAAGGATGACAGGCAAGCAGCATGGGTACCCTCAGCAGTGGGCCAAGCTGTCTCTTCCCCCTCCTCCTCATGATCCTCCCCCTCCTCCTCCTCCTCAACGCGCTGAGATATAGACAGGAGGGTGCTCTGACTATCCAGCGACATACTGTCTTCCCCCGCCTCCGTTTCCGAGCGCAAAGCGTCTGCCTTTATGCTTTGCAGGGAACTTCTCAAGAGGCATAGCAGAGGAATGGTGACGCTAATGATTGCAGCATTGCCGCTCACCATCTGGGTAGACTCCTCAAAGTTTCCAAGGACCTGGCAGATGTCTGCCAACCAGGCCCACTCTTCTGTAAAGAATTGAGAAGGCTGACTCCCACTACGCCGCCCATGTTGGAGTTGGTATTCCACTATAGCTCTACGCTGCTCATAGAGCCTGGCCAACATGTGGAGCGTAGAGTTCCACCGTGTGGGCACGTCGCACAGCAGTCGGTGCACTGGCAGATTAAACCAATGTTGCAGGGTGCGCAGGGTGGCAGCGTCCGTCTTGGACTTGCGGAAATGTGCGCTGAGCCGGCGCACCTTTCCGAGCAGGTCTGACAAGCGTGGGTAGCTTTGCAGAAAGCGCTGAACCACCAAATTAAAGACGTGGGCCAGGCATGGCACGTGCGTGAGGCTGCCGAGCTGCAGAGCCGCCACCAGGTTACGGCCGTTGTCACACACGACCATGCCCGGTTGGAGGCTCAGCGGCGAAAGCCAGCGGTCGGTCTACTCTGTCAGACCCTGCAGCAGTTCGTGGGCCATATGCCTCTTCTCTCCTAAGCTGAGTAGTTTCAGCACGGCCTGCTGACGCTTGGCCACCGCTGTGCTGCCACGCCGCACGAAACCGACTGCTGGCGACGTGCTGCTGCTGACACATCTTGATTGCGAGACAGAGGTTGCATAGGAGGAGGAGGAGGAGGGTGGTTTAGTGGAGGAAGCATACACCGCCGCAGATACCAGCACCGAGCTGGGGCCCGCAATTCTGGGGGTGGGTAGGACGTGAGCGGTCCCAGGCTCTGACTCGGTCCCAGCCTCCACTAAATTCACCCAATGTGCCGTCAGGGAGATATAGTGGTCCTGCCCGCCTGTGCTTGTCCACGTGTCCGTTGTTAAGTGGACCTTGGCAGTAACCGCGTTGGTGAGGGCGCGTACAATGTTGCGGGAGACGTAGTCGTGCACGGCTGGGAAAAGTAGTGGCGACTGGGAACCGAATAGCGCGGGGCCGCCGCCGCCATCATGTTTTTGAAAGCCTCCGTTTCCACAAGCCTATACGGCAGCATCTCCAGGCTGATCAATTTGGCTATGTACACATTTAACGCTTGAGCGCGCAGGTGCGTGGCAGCGTACTTGCGCTTGCGCTCAAACACTTGCGCTAGCGACGGCTGGACGGTGCACTGAGAGAGATTGGTGGATAGGGCCGAGGACAGAGGAGGTGAGGGTGTGCGTGCAGGCTGGGAGACGGTCGTGTCTGTGTCCTGAGAGGGGGGTTGGATCTCAGTGGCAGGTTGGGGCACAGGGGGAGAGGCAGTGGTGCAAACCGGAGGCGGTGAACGGCCTTCATCCCACCTTGTGGGGTGCTTGGCCATCATATGCCTGATGCTGGTGGTGGTGGCTCCCCGGCTGATCTTGGCGCGACAAAGGTTGCACACCACTGTTTGTCGGTCGTCTGCACTCTCAGTGAAAAAATGCCAGACCTTTCAGCACCTCGGGCTCTGCAGGGTGGCATGGCGCGAGGGGGCGCTTTGGGAAACAGTTGGTGGATTATTCGGTCTGGCCCTGCCTCTACCCCTGGCCACCGCACTGCCTCTTCCAACCTGCCCTGCTGCTGCACTTGCCTCCCCCTCTGAAGACCTGTCCTCAGTAGGCTTAGCAAACCAGGTGGGGTCAGTCACCTCATTGTCCTGCTGCTCTTCCTCCGAATCCTCTGTGCGCTCCCCCCTCGGACTTACTGCAATTACTACTACCTGAGTGATAGACAACTGTGTCTCATCGTCGTCGTCCTCCTCACCCACTGAAAGGTCTTGAGACAGTTGCTGGAAGTCCCCAGCCTCATTCCCCGGACCCCGGGAACTTTCCAAAGGTTGGGCATCGGTCACGACAAACCCCTCCGGTGGGAGAGGAACCATTGCTGCCCATTCTCGGCAGGGGCCCGAGAACAGTTCCTGGGAGTCTGCCTGCTCCTCAGAATGTGTCATTGTAATGGAGTGAGGAGGCTGGGAGGATGGAGGAGCAGCAGCCAGAGGATTCAGAGTTGCAGCAGTGGATGGCGTAGAACTCTGGGTGGTCGATAGATTGCTGGATGCACTTTCTGTCATCCACGACAGGACCTGCTCACACTGCTCATTTTCTAATAAAGATCTACCACGTGGACCCATTAATTGTGAGATTAATCTGGGGACGCCAGAAACGTGCTTCTCTCTTAATCCCGCAGCAGTCGGCTGCGATACACCTGGATCAGGAGCTCGGCCTGTGCCCACACCCTGACTTGGGCCTCCGCGTCCTCGCCCGCGTCCACGTCCTCTAGGCCTACCCCTACCCCTCAGCATGGTGTATTACCAGTAGTGCAGAAACAGAACGCTGTAATTAAATGTGCCGCTTATTGGCCTGTAGTTGGAGGCTGACTTCGCTTACGGAACGCACAGCAGAGCCAGGAAAGAATTTTGCGCAAGCCTGTAGTGAGACGTAGGTGCGTATGACTGAGCTAGTGGAATTCACAGCGCAGAAGCAGTCAAGTGGCCAAAGGCCAGTAGTAGGCCTTAAGTATTTTGCTTCTATTTTTTTAAAGGCTGAGCTGAGACAGCAGACAGATACTGTAGGCAGCGTATATATGTATACTGTTTCCCTCTGGACGGGATGTCGCCGGTGATGTAACGGGCAACGCAGAGCCAGGGAAGAATTTTGCGCAAGCCTGCTGTAACACTTAGCTGCGTATTAATTAGGACTACTACCCCCAGCAGAAACGCAGTACACTCAAGACAGTCACAGGCAGCCCAAAGATAGTATTTTTCCCAAATTTGTTTGAAAAAGCCCACTGCCTATATAGACAGTATATCTCTTTCACCTTTCCCACTGTCCCTGCCTCACCACTACTGGCCCTATACTATGTAAAATTACTGCAGATTGAGGACGCAATGCTCTGCATGCCCGATATACAAAAAAAAAAAAGTACAACACTGCTCACAGCAGCCTTAAAGGGGTTGTCCCGCGCCGAAACTGGTTTTTTTTTTTCAACCCCCCCCCCCCCCCCCCCGTTCGGCGCGAGACAACCCCGATGCAGGGGCTAAAAAAGAACACCGGAGAGTGCTTACCTGAATCCCCGCGCTCCGGTGACTTCTTACTTACCTGCTGAAGATGGCCGCCGGGATCTTCTCCCTCCGTGGACCGCAGGGCTTCTGTGCGGTCCATTGCCTATTCCAGCCTCCTGATTGGCTGGAATCGGCACGTGACGGGGCGGAGCTACACGGAGTCGGCATCCTGCACGAGCGGCCCCATTGAGTAAAGAAGAAGACCCGGACTGCGCAAGCGCGGCTAATTTGGCCATTAGACGGCGAAAATTAGTCGGCTCCATTGAAACGAGGACGCTAGCAACGGAGCAGGTAAGTGAAAAACTTCTTATAACTTCTGTATGGCTCATAATTAATGCACAATGTACAATACAAAGTGCATTAATATGGCCATACAGAAGTGTATAGACCCACTTGCTGCCGCGGGACAACCCCTTTAACAGTACTGAACACGGTTAGATGTGGCCCTAAGAAGGACTGTTGGGGTTCTTCAAGCCTAAAATAACTCCTAACGCTCTCCCTATAGCAGCAGCAGCATCAGCAGCACTGCCTGATCTCTGTCAGAATGCATCTGTGGGGAGCCGCGGGCGGGGCAGATTTAAATACTCGGGTGACACCTGATCTCCCCAGCCACTCACTGCAGGGGGGTGGTATAGGGCTGGAACATCACAGGAGGAAGTTGTAATGCCTTCCCTGTCTTTCTATTGGCCAGAGAAGCGCGCTAATGTCTCAGAGATGAAAGTGAAAGTAACTCGAACATCGCGTGGTACTCGTCTCAAGTAACGAGCATCTCGAACACCCTAATACTCGAACGAGCATCAAGCTCGGACGAGTACGTTCGCTCATCTCTAGTCACAAACAATAATCATCATCAGTCAGGCAGTAATCATCAGCCGAACTCTCCATGTCAGCAATTACATCAAACTGTTGTATAATACACAATTACAATATCCAATATACCTCTGTAGTTATGTAATAAACAGCACAGCATTTGCTATGATAAACCTGAGTATTTCCTTTACTAAACACTAACATCTGTGTAATAAACTATATTTTTCCCATTAAATATAACATTAGTATCACTTTTCTTCATATACATTAGTGTTTGCATTAGTTTCTTCACTTTTAGCATTAACATCACTCCTCTAGCCAAGCTTCATTCAACCACATCATTTCTACAAAAGCATTCTATATAGAGATGAGCGAGCATACTCGATAAGGCAAACTACTCGAGCGAGTAGTGCCTTATTCGAGTACCTGTCCGCTCATCTCTAAAGATTCGGCTGCAGGCGCGGGTGAGAGGTGAGTTGCGGCGGTGAGCAGGGGGGCGTGGGGGGGAGAGAGGGAGAGAGAGATCTCCCCTCCGTTCCTCCCTGCTCTTCCCCGCAGCTCCCCGCCGGCACCCAAATCTTTAGAGACGAGCGGGCAGGTACTCGAATAAGGCCCTACTCACTCGAGTAGTTTGCCTTATCGAGTATGCTCGCTCATCTCTAATTCTATCACCAATAACATTTGACTATCTAGTCTGCATTAACTTTTCACATCCCACTTACATACAAAGCATTAGAGGTCATACAGATCATACACATTTTCCAAATGTGTATAAAAGAAGAGGAATATATGGCAAGGACAATACATATATTTTCATAAATCAAATGCCTCCCTCTGCAAAACCATTCCCCACACAATTCTCTCCCCAGGGGATATAACCCAGCCTAACACATGTGATTATTATATACTTACTAATGGAGGAGTTCAGTATCTTGTAATTTCATGTCCCTCTCTACTTAGTATGCCAGTTCTTTACTTTTATAGACCTTCAAATGTATCTATGAAAAACATTTTATTTGGAGTGTTAAATGGTGAGAGCTTTAAAATCCATCATTTTGGAGATGTGGTAGACATGGGAAGTATTCAAATGGATGCCCATATATTGCAAGATTGCCCCATTTGTCTGGCTTTAAAGAGGACCTGTCAAGAGGCCTGACATGCCCGTTTTGGTAAATAATTGTATTTCCCATATTGTCGCAACCTTGGAGCAGCTTTTCTTATAGCTCTTTGTTGTACTTTTCCTCTACTGTTCCTTCCACTTCTATGGAAAGAATAGCTTGACCACTTGGGGTTACTAGTTGGGGGAGTGTCCCTAGACATTCTCACACTATCCAATCAGTGCTCAACAGAGTCAGGTTGTGTAGAGCAGGGGTCCCCAACTCCAGTCCTCAGGGACCACCAACAGGTCATGTTTTCAGGATATCCTATAGAAAGAACACCTCTGCCAATGTCTGAGGCACCAACAATAATTACATTACCTGTGCATCACTGAGGAAATCCTGAAAATATGACCTGTTGGTGGTCCCTGAGGACTGGAGTTGGGGAATCCTGGTGTAGAGACACACCCGTTTCACAAGAGGAATAACAGAAGAACAGCACAACACAATGTTCTAAGAAACTACGGTCTAAGATGTTTCATGGAGAATAAAAGTATTAACTAAAATGGACAAGTCAGGAGAGCTAACAGGCCCTCATTAACCCCATAGTGACCACCCATATGTGTTTTTACATGCTGGGTTTCCAGGCTTTAATCCCCAGGGCCGTAAAAACATGCTTGCCCTGGGTATTAAGGCCCTGGGGTCTGTGTGGGTGACAGCTCCCTGCTAAAGGTTGCCGGAGGTTGCTGATAGCCTGTAGTTGTGATGTGTCACACGATTGTGGTTATGCAATAATGGCGATCGCATAAAAGTAAAAGAAAAGTTGGAGAGGGTTAAAGTTTCATCTCCCCACACGGATTGGATGCAAAAAGAGGAGCTGAGAGTCCTTCCTGGACCTGACACAGTCTTCTGCACATGTGCGTCAGTTTTCAAAATGGGGTAATTTGTGGGGTTTCTCCAGCATTTTGGCCACTCTAGGGCTCTACAAATGGGCAATGGGGCCTTAAACACTTTCAAGCAAAATTTCTGTTCTGAAAGCCACCGGCTGTTTCTTTCGTTTTGGGCCCCATTGTGCATACATATATAAGATTAGGGCCACAATGGGTATGTTTCTGAACACAGGAGAAATGGGGGTATCCATTTTGGGGTGCAAATCCTCATTTTCATGTGCACTATAGAAAAAAAAACCTGTCTTTAACCCCTTCCCGCTCTAGGACGTACCGGTACGTCCTGGCAGCCTGGTACTTCCCGCAACAGGACGTACCCGTACGTCCTGGAGATAGCGCAGGATCACATAAGATCCAGCGCTATCCCGCAGCGAGAGCCGGCTGTCAATCACAGCCGGCGTCCCGCTGCAACAGCGGGGGGTCATTGGAGATGCGCCCCCGCTGTTAACCCCTTCCCTGCCGCGATCTAAGTAGATCGCGGCAGGGAAAGAGTTCACAGAGAGATCGCGCTCCCTCTGTGTCTCCGGCCGGAACTCGCGATGTCATCGCGAGAGCCCAGCCTGTCGCCATGGCAACAGGATGCCAGACACTGGCGTCCTGTATTGCCTGTGCCTATAATCGCTGTATAAGCGATAAGGCATGGCAGAGCAGTAGCTCTGCCATGCCTTATAACAGCGATCATAGGCACAGTCTTGTAAGTCCCTCAGAGGGACTCAAATAGTATAAAAAAAGAAAAGAAAAGTGTAAAAAAAAGAAAAATGTTAAAAAAATGTAAAAAAAACCCCTTTTTTATGCTTTTTCTAATATTAGCATAAAAAAAGGGAAAAAAAATTAAAACCACACATATTTGGTATTGACGCGTTCGTAATGACATGTACAAAAAGTTGAACACACTTTTTATTTTGTACCATAAAAAGCGTAAAAAACAACGCCAAAAAACAGAGGCAAAATGCTAATTTTTAGAATTTTGCTTCCTAAAAAATGCAATAAAAGTGATCAAAAAAGCCGTACATTCCCCAAAATGGTACCAATAAAAACTACAGCTTGTCTCGCAAAAAATAAGCCCTCATAGAGCTCCGTACATAGAAAAATTAAAAAGTTACAGGACTTTGAATGCAGCTATAGAGGAAAAAAAAGATTTCCAAAAAAAGGGGGTTTTATTGCAAAAAAGTGTAAAAACCTAAAAAAAAAAATAACAATTTTGGTATCGTTGTTACCGTACCGACCCGCAGAAAAAATTTAGTGTGTTATTTATGCTGCATGATTAACGCTGTAAAAAAAAAGAAAAAGAAATCTATGGCAGATTTGATGCGTTTTCTCTCCCTGTTATCATAAAAAAAAATAAAAAAATTTTACGATATTGTCTATGTACCCAAATGTGGCACCGATAAAAACTACAGCTCGCCACGCAAAAAACAAGCCCTTATACGGCCGCGTCCACGGAAAAATAAAAAAGTTATGGCTTTTGAAAAATGGAGATGGAAAAATACCAAAAAATCGCTTGGTCCTCAACGCCAAAATAGGCCATGTCATTAAGGGGTTAAAATTACATATTTGCAAAAATATAAAATTGTTGTTTTTTCTCCTCTAAATTGCATTGACTCCCGAAAAGAAACTGTGGGGTCAAAATACTCAAAACACCCTTCGGTGAATATATGGGGTCAAGTGTAAGGGTATCTGTCATTCGGACACCTATGAGCCTTTGCAATCTTGGCTTGGTGTAGGAAAACAAAATGATCCTCAAAATGTTAATGTTAAATTTGCATGTCTCCTAAATGGTTAAAAAAACAAAGGTTTTTCCAATGTGCTTCCAGAATAAAGTAAACAGATGAAAATATATATCTTAGCAAAAATGTGTACAGTATGTTTGCACATATTTGACATATTGCATTTGAAAATGTTAAACTGACAATTTTCTCAAAATCTTCCCAATTGTGGTGCTTTTAATAAATAAATTCTATTGATCTGTTTTTACCTAAATGAATTACAATATGTTGCTAAAAAACAATGTCAGAATTACTTGGAAATGTAAAACCTTTTTGAAGTTTTTCTATGTTAAAGTGACACGTCAGATTTCCAACATTTGGCCTGATCATTAAGGAGCAAATGGGCTTTAACACTAAGAGGTTGAACTATCAGCCAGTTTTCTAAACCAGACAACCCCCTTATACACTGTATGCCTTCAACCAAACCAAGTCTTTAAATTTACTGCTGTCATAAATTAATGTCAGATTAATGGTGTTGTCCAACTGGAAACTATTGATGGCCTATCTTTATCCAATAGCAGATTGGTGGGGTTCCGCTGCATTGTATTCCCCCAATCACTCTTTGCGGGGCTGCTGTGTTCAAGTACTGAGCTGATTTCTAAAATAAGCAGATAGCTTCAGTTTCACTGTAGGGGACCAGCTTGGTATTACAGAAAATGTTTCTACTTACTTTAATGGGAACTTTGCCTGCAATACCAAGCCTCACCACTGCAGTGGGAAAGGAGCTGTCTGCTTGCTGCAGAATTCTGCTCATTGCATTAGTGCATTGGCTTGGCAAACAGCTGATGGACAAGGATCCTGGGCGGCAGACACCCATTGATCTATTGATGGCCTATCGTAAGGATAGACCAACAATAGTTTACAACTGGACAACTTCATTAACTATATATGCACCAACCTACAAATCTAGAAATACTAGAAGTACAGTAGGCAAAATATGTGACTTTAATATAAAAAATAAAGCTAGTACAGGTATGCTGAAAAGCAGTATCCACGGGTAAAAATCAGTGTATTTTTTAGCTCTGTCTTCTATGGAATACCATGTTTATCTGCCACATGTAGATGAGATGCTGCAATAATATGTATATGGTTGTGCACCAAAATTCTTCATGGCTTATTTTAATTCTATTTCTATTTCTTGTAGAGGAGTTTAAAAACTTTTTCCTCAGTCATCCAGAATATTCAAAATTGTTTACAACCTACCTTGACCACCAGAAATATTACTTGCATGTACTGCAGCAAGAGGAAGAGGAAGACAAGAATTTAGAACCCTTCATAGCCGGAAACCAGGACACCAACAGCCGCATAGAGGAAGCTACTAGTTCATCAGACAAAAAAGTAGACTGAATGAGACAAAAAAGAATAAGGATTTTTTAATAAAGTTGTGTTTTATATCCGTGTTAGGATGCAGGGGGCTTTCCCCCACTTTTTGCCTGTGTGATACATTACTCATTGAAGATGATTATCATAGTTCGCTGGTTTATATTTAGTTCCTCCTTTTTTGAAATTTAGGGAATCATGTCCACAATGAAAACCATACGTTTTATGCAGAGCCCAATGCATGGGGCCTGTATGGTAGTGCATGAAGGGCAGGTAGGTCCTTAGTATGGAGTCGCCCCACCTCTGAGCACTGTCATTCAGTCTCAATCAGACTCCCTATGTAAGGAGATATAACCTAAGGCAAAGCTATAGTAGAAAATCTCTGCACAAAAATCCATGTAATTTGGTTTGATTGTTCCTGCAGTATGTGCATGGGGCTTTTAGAAACCAAATTCAACTGCGGAATACATTTTTACTGCAGAAAATGTTCTGCAACAGATCTACCTCAAGTGAGCATACATTTAGGAGCCGATTTTTCTTTTTGAGGAAGGGAGGGGCAAAATAAGAAGTTGCCAGCAAATCACACGAAAACAGGGCTAGGCGAGCCAGACCTTAATTGGCTGTCTCATTACGAGTGCCCCTTTCATTATGCCCTTTTTACTCTTTCTAGGCATATGTTTTTCTTTACTGGAGTTGTTGCAGATTATTCAAGTATTACATGGATGGCTCTGTATTTTAACGCCTTAACTGAAAATCTACAACAAGCCATAGTTCCTGGGGCTGGCCTCAGTCTAAATTCTTTATTTAACTGTTCTAATACACCTGAAACTAAAAGCAAAGGAACTTTGCCTAAATTTAAAGGGGTCTTCCAGGAAGAATACTACTGATGATCAGTGATGATTGGTCATCAATAGTTGATCAGCTGGGGTTAGTAGCTTGGGGCCCCGACCGATCTGCTAAGCGGGCACATGCTGTCAGCGCTGCAAATACAGAGGTCGGAGCGGAAGTCTCTGAGCCGACCTCTGTGTAGTGGCTAGCGCTTGTAACTGCAGTCACAGCTCACATTGATTTCAATGAGAGCCATGCCTGCAGTTACGAGCGCCGGCCACTAGACTGAGGTTGGCGCGGAGACTTCCACTCCGACCTCTGTGTATTTGCGACACTGACAGCATGCGCCCGCTCAGCTGAACGGTTGGGGTCCCCAGTGGCAGACCCCAGCAGATCAACTATTGATGACCTATTAAAAGGACAGGTCAGCAGTAGTATTCTCCCTGGAAAACTCATTTAAACATTTCCTACCATTTTGTTTCTGCAGCTCCTATATAGTTCTATGTGTCTCTATGGTAACAGACTACAAATATGCTCTGTGTAGTCTGATCCAGTTGTCATACTTTTTTCTGTCCCTTTTTTCATGATTATCTACTGAATGTACTTTACCAAGATGTAGCGGACATATATAAGGATGCATGGCATCAACAGCAACATCAGACAACGTAGGTAATTGTACTGTGAGGTGGACCCTAGTGAAATACATCATGTTTTTTTTAAAATAAAAAGTGATTAAAAGATGTAAGTAAAGTGAATATTTCTCCATATTTTGTAAATTTACTGTGTAAAAGTATGATTCTCCTTTAACGTTATTATTCATGGTGCCATGGTCCAAACGAAAGTTCACAAATTCCATACCAAGTTTCAAGCTCACAGTATCCGAATAAAGCGCTGGATCTGGAACCTATACATTTCTTCATGCCATGGTCCAAAGCCTCCCATAGCAGCCATCAATATAAAAAACAATCACAGTTCTTTCAAATGGAGAATATTACATGCAATAGTTATCTACACCAGCGATCTAATTGACTGACAGCTGCCACTCCAGCCTCATATATTTCACATCTGCGTTAGGGCTTTAGTTATAATTTCATTCCTCTACTCCATTTTTTTGGAGCATAGAAGCGGAATTAAAATAGAAACTGATTCATTTTTTTCCACCATTTTAATAGGGCTTTTAAAAATGGAAAGAAAACTGAAAGCTTTTGTTTGCTTTCATTACATTAGGGTTCTGTTTTTTAAACGGAGCAGATAACGCTGCTCTATTTGTTGCATTTAAAAAAGGAACGGAAGCAAATAGCAGCTATTTTTTGCTTTCAGTTTTTGAAAACCCCATTAATATCAATAGTTAAAAAAACAGATCAGTTCATTTCCGTTTTAATTCCATTTCTCTGCTCCAAAGACTGAGAAGAGAAACCAAATTATAACTGAAAACCTAAGGCCCTGGCTCACACAACCATTCAGATTCCGCATGCTGTGAGCCCGGCTGTTGACCCTGCGTACGGCACTAACCTGTATTGCATATGGCCTCCTAGGCTTGGAGGTGGTCATGCGTAGTACGGGGGGGGGGGGGGGGGGGGGGTTGTTTGTATTTCTTGGGCAATCGCTTAGCGGGTTAATTGCATGGGCTGCGAGTCGAACACCTCCATTGACTTTAATAGAGGCTGTCTGCACAGAGAGCATGCTGCGATTTTTCTTCTGCTTGCAGAATACGCAATACGTATCCATGAGTGTGAGGGAAAAGAAAATCAAAACCACATGGCTTTTAATGCCTGTGTTTTGCTGCGGGAATCCATGCAAGCGACAATCGCGGAATCCGCATTTCAAATTTGGCTGTGTTAGACTGGCCTAACACAGATGTGAACTGAGCCATAACTGTTGTTATAATGCTAATTTGTTTGTATCTTTTTACTTTATATACAATGTTTATATTCTTCATACTGCACCAATAATAAATATTATACATTATTGTATTGTACTTTGTGTTGTATATTTTCTATGAAGGTTCTTTTATTTCTAATATATAAGGCTGGATTCACACGGGCAGATATCAGCCAGGTTTTCACGCCCGGCCGATATACGCTGCCCCTCTGATGCATTGGTTTACAATGCATCAGTGCACATGAGCGTATTTCCGCAGTGTGAAAACACCCGGCTGGCCAAGATAGGGCATTTTGACTGGGCGTTTTTACGCCTCCAGTGGCTGCATAGACTCCTGTGGGGGCCTATGACAGTGGCCGGAGTAGGTAGGTTGGAGGGAGTTTAGGAGCGTGACTGCTAAACTCTCACCCCCTTCCCTGCTCCTTTCCACCCCTTGCTGGCTGTTTGCAATGAAGGGGCGGAGCTAAGCTCAGCCTCATCCCGTCCTCTCCCATTTCTGGCTGCGACAAAGGGCGGAGAAGGGGTAGGAGCTTAGCACACTAGCTCCGGGCTCGTCCCGCCTCCTCCCCCTGCAGAGAGCTGGCGAGTAGAAGGAAAGGGGAAGAACGGCTTAGCAGAGCTCAGTGTATATGCGCATGGCTCGGGCCGTCTAAACGGGCGCACAACATTATCCTTGTCCGCCCATTCACGTGTTTTTACGGCACCGGCAAGCGCACATAAAAATGCCAACGGGCATGTGAATAAGCCATTTAATAAACAAACCAAAGGGGCAGTTTTTTAATTGGCTCAAAAAAAATTTAAATTGTCCCTATGTGCATCCTCTAGTTATGATATCAACTAAACACCCAGTAAGTAATATTACTGTTATATAGTATATAGTTTGTTAGACTGAAAAGAGACATAAACCGACCATAATATACTATAGTGCTGATCCAAACGAAAGCAAAGACCCCCATGAGTCAAAAGCTATTTTTCATCTTGCCCCATGGAAACTGTTGCAGACTTTGCTGTTCAGTGAGGTTGTCAAGGGTTAATCGCTTCATTGACCTCTTGCGCACCAATGGTATTCAAAAATTGAGAGCCGCCTTGAAGTACAGTAATGAGGAAAAAGAAAAGTTTAAAACATGGTGCATTAGGGCTTAAACAGGCGACAGTGATTTTGTCCCGCGTTGTGGTGTGAAAATCACACACGCAAAACGGAACGAAACGAAGTCATTAGTTTCAATGGCTTCATTCTCACAGCCGCGTTTCTCGAGTGCAGGAACTGCGTGTGAGAAAAGATAGGACTTCCCTATTTAATGCCTATACATGTCTGTCACTGACTCCCAAAAGGGGTATACTGTACATTGCTAAAGTTCTAGGTAGCTGTGAAAAAAGGTTGTAAAGTAAGAAATACTTAAAAAGTAACAGAAGTGTTAATAGTTTATTTTTGTAAATCAACAAAATGCAAAGTGAATGAACAACATATAAATCTAAATCATATCAACATTTAGTGTGACTGCCCGTTGCCTTCAAAACAGCATCAATCCTTCTAGGTAGACTTGCACACACATTTTGAGTAACTGCTTACTGGTCTGAGGCTCGGTGGGGTGGGGGGGAGGAGTGAGAGAGATCTCTTTCTCTACCCCCCGCTAACACCCCCCCCGCAAGCACTCATTTCTAGTTTTGAGCGAACTTGGCAGACAGGTTGTTCCAAACATCCTGGAGGACTAACCATGGATCTTATGTGGATGTCAGCTGTGAAGGTCTCATCAATGCAGTAACGCTCCTCTTCTTTGGCCCAAACCAGTGTGTCATATAACTGTGGTAACACGGGAGAAAATACATAATGCCCAGTGCTGATCCCCTGATCCCAAGCAGGAGGAGGAGGTGGCATTAGAAGCCCAAGACACCATGACCAGGACCCGCTATAGTCTGTGTGGGAAGCACGTTTGTGGGCCCAGGGTTAGGCTCGGTTCCAAGCCTCCACCTTTGTGACCCAAGGTGCCCTGAGTTACATAGCAATGGGAAATCCATGTGTCGCAACATAGATAGCTCAACACTGGAAGGGGTAGTCTTTGAGTTCCTTGGCCTAGCCTATGATGTAAGTGCACAAAGATGGTATTACACAGGAAGAAATCGGAGTGCCCAACCATGGGAGAGTTTCACCCCGCCAAGCAATTTGGCCCCGGACAGCAATTCTGGCTTAGTCAGTCACTCTATTATTTGTGCCACATAGGTAAAACACAGCGATGGGAAGACTTAGTGCATCCATAGTATAGACAGACCGCTGTAACATTCCTGTAGGAAAGGTATAAACAGACCCCCGTCACATTTCTGTAGCAGCAGTATAGGCAGAGCCCAGTAACATTTTTGTAGCTGCAGTATAGGCAGACTCCACTACCATTTCTGTAGTAGAAGTATTGGCAGACCCCAGTAACATTTATCTAGCAGCAGTATACGCAGACCCCAGTAACATTTCTCTAGCAGCAGTATAGGCAGACCCCTGTAACATTTATGTAGCAGAAGTATAGACCGACCCCAGTACCATTTTTGTAGCAGCAGTATAGGCAGACCCGAGTACCATTTTTGTAGCAGCAGTATAGGCAGACCCCAGTACCATTTCTGTAGTGGAAGTATAGGCAGACCCCCAGTACCATTTCTGTAGCAGCAGTATAGGCAGACCCCTGTAACATTTCTGTAATGGAAGTATAGGCAGAACCCAGTAACATTTCTCTAGCAGCAGTATACGCAGACCCCTGTAAAATTTCTGTAGCAGCAGTATCAGCAGACCCCTGTAACATTTATGTAGCAGAAGCATATGCAGACCCCAGTACCATTTTTGTAGCAGCAGTATAGGCTGTGAGGAAGGAGGAGCAGCAGGCAGAGGATTCAGAGTGCGCAATACATTTCTGTATGCATTTTCTGCCATCCTTGACAGGACCTGCTAACACTGCTCTGTTTGCAATAAAGGTCTACCACGTGGACCCATAAATTGGGATATGAAGCTGGGGACCCCAGAAACTTGCCTCTCTCCTAATCCCGCAGCAGCCAGCTGGGATACACCTGGACCAGGAACTCGGCCCGTGCCCACACCCTCACTTGGAACTCCGCATCCTCGCCTGGGTCCACATCCTCGACCCCTACCCCTCAGCATGGTGGATTACGAATAGAGCAGACACAGACCGCTGTAAATAATTATGGAATTATATGCAAACACTTTCACGCAGAGAGCGGAATCGTAACACTAACTCCAGGCAGAAAAAAATGGAAGGAGGGCCGCAAACAGGCCTAGCAATGCAAAAGTGATGCACCAAAACTCCCACCAGGCACCCAGTAAAATGCAGATGGTCAGAGGTAGCCCAAGGAAGGAGCTTTTTGGCGTTTTTTTTTAAAAAAGAAGACAGGCTATATACTGTGTATATCACTTTCCCTCTAAAAGTATCTATGTTGGCCTACGCTGAGCGTCAAATTCACTGCAGACACAGGCCGGTGTAAATAATCTTGGAATTATGTGTGTACGCTTTGTCTCTGAGAGCGGTATAGTAAGGCAAACTCCAGGCAGAAAAAAATAGTCAGGAAGGCCGCAAACAGGCCTAACTGCAATAGTGATGGACTAAGGCCTCCTTCCCACGAACGGATTTCCGCCGCGTAATTCGCGGCGAAAATCCGCTGCGTTGCCCGCAGCTATTAGGTTCTATTGAACCTAATAGCACAATGCTCACGATGCGTAATTCCAGCGCGGAATTACGCACCGCGATTTCTCCCGTCCTCACCCGCAGCATGCTCTATTTTCTGCGGGTGAGGACGGGCTGTACGCACTGACGGCTTCCATTGCAGTCAATGGAAGCCGTCCGTTCACGCTATCTCCCGCTGTAACCAGCGGGAGATAGCGTGAAAAAACGCTTTCCCGCCCACCGCCGCGCGTCATCTGACGCCAAATGACGCGGCCGGCCGCGTCACGTGACGCGGCGGTGGTGGGCGGTGACGGGCGGTGACGCGGCGGTGGTGGGCGGGGAAGCGATTTCACGCTATCTCCCGCAGGTAAGTATAGGGGCTCTAGGGGGCGCCGTGACGGGCTTCACTGCGTAATATTACGCGGCGGACCCCGTCACGCTCGTGGGAAGGAGGCCTAAAACTGTAACCAGACACCCAGTACAATTTGAACGGTCAAACGTAGCCCAACCGAGGAGCTTAATTTTTTTTGGGTAAAAAAATACAGGCTATATACTGTGTATATCACTTCCCCTCTATCAGTCGCTGTGGCCATATGCTGCGCGTCTCTAATTCACTGTAGACACAGGTCGGTGTAAATAATCTTGGAATTATATGCGTAGACTTTGTCACTGAGAGCAGAATAGTAAGGCAAACTCTAGGCAGAAAAAAATAGTCAGGAAGACCGCAAACAGGCTTAAGTGCAATAGTGATGGACTAAAACTCCCACCAGACATCCAGTAAAATTTAAACGGTCAGCGGTGGCCCTAAGAGGGAGCATTTTTGTGTTTTTGGTAAAAGAATACAGGCTATATAGTGTGTATATCACTTCCCCTCTATCAGTCGCTGTGGCCGTACGCTGTGCGTCTCTAATTCACTGCAGACACAGGTCGGTGTAAATAATCTTGGAATTATGTGTGTAGACTTTGTCGCTGAGAGCAGTATAGTAAGGCAAACTCCAGGCAGAAAAAAATAGTCAGGAAGGCCGCAAACAGGCCTAAGTGCAATAGTGATGGACTACAACTCCCATCAGACAACCTGTAAAATGCACGCGGTCACAGGTAGCTGTAAGAAAGAGCTTTTATTTAAAAAATTTTTTGAAAAAGAATACCGGCTGTATAGTGTGTATATGACTTTCCCTCTATCAGGGGCTGTTGCCGTACGCTGTGCGGGAAGTTCAAAAGAGAAAGCGTTGTGCGGCACTTCCACAATAGGAGAAAAATACTCACTAGAGCTGTTTGTCAGGCTCCAGATGCCAAGCTGGATTCGGATGTGGACCCAGCATCCAACACAAATTCATCCAGTAAGCAGTAGACCAGCAGCATCAGGGGTGTCACTCAAACAAGCAGTCTTCTCACGTTTAAAACTCCATCTTTAATCCATCTTGCATAAAACAACACAACGTTTCGACCGGAAACTGCCCAGTCTTTATCAAGCTTATTTGAGTGACACCCCTGATGCTGCTGGTCTACTGCTTACTGTGCGGGAAGTTGATGGCAGACACAGAGCGGTGTAAAAAATTTTGGAATTATTGGCGTAGAGTTGGAGGCTGTCTGTGGTTGTAACGCAAACTGCAGCCAGAAAAAAATTATACGGAACGCTGCAAACAGGCCTAGCTGTGCAATAGTGATGGACTACAACTCCCATCAGACAACCTGTAAAATGCACACGGTCACAGGTAGCCGTGAGAAGGAGCTTTTATTTTAAAATTTTTTTGAAATACAATGCAGGCTATATAGCGTGTATATGACTTTCCCTCTATCAAGGGCTGTCGCCGTACGCTGTGCGTGAAGTTGACGGCAGACACCGAGCGGTGTAAAAGATTTTGGAATTATTGGCATACAGTTGGAGGCTGACAGCGGTTATGTAATGCTAACTGCAGCCAGAAAAAAATTATATGGAAGGCTGCAGACAGGCCTAGCTGTGCAATATTGATGGACTACAACTCCATCAGACAACCTGTAAAATGCACACGGTCACAGGTAGCCCTAAGAAGGGCCATTGTGGTTCTTGTACACGGGATCCTACACTATCACTCTCCCTATCTCAGCAACACTGTCCCTATACTATGTAGTACAGACTGCAGCCTGAGAACGCTATAGCCTGCACGCCCGATATACAAAAAAAAAAGGTGCAAAACTGCTACCAGCAGCCACAACAGTAATGCACATGGTCAGATGTGGCCCTAAGAAGGACCGTTCGGGTTCTTGTCCACAGGATTGAGAAAGTACAGGCTCATAAAATGGAAGAATCTGTCTCAAAATGGCTAGATACAAAATGGAGCATTATAAGATGTAAATAAGCTTGTGTGTAGTGAAACAATAATTCAAGCAGAAATAGCTTTAGAGCATGAGATTCGGTACAATGTCTAATGATGTGGCGTCTGTTCTTTTTCATGAGAACCAAGTCTGGACACGGTTGTTATCAGAAGAAGTCCTCCCACGACTCCATTCGGAGACTTGGACAAAGGAACAGACTGTACTACAGCCACCTGAATCACAAAGTGAATACAAGGGAGGACCAGGGAGGACCAGATAACGCTGGGAGAAACAGACACTTGAGAACATAACAGATATATTCTCACTACGCTTATTGCTGAACAATATATGATTCTTAATGTTTTTCTAACCCAATAAGATTAACCCCGTGACTAATGACGTATTCCTTTCCTGTATTAGAACTATACCAAGTCAATAAACGCTCAGAGTACGCACGCGTTAAGCAGAGTGAGCTGTATATCTGCCGCGGCTCAACTCTACGTATCTGTGGGAACTAATAACTATAAATTATATCGTTTTTGGCCTCCTTGATGCATCCAGGTACAAACTAATTTGGACCTCAAGACTTGAAAGGTTACGTGGCCGCCAAGCGGTCCTTAACAGGATCCTACACTAGCACTTTCCCTATAGCAGCACTAGCACTGTCCCTGATCTCTCCCAATGTGTGACTGTGGCGAGCCGCCCGCGGCCCCACTTTAAATACTCGGGGGTCACTTGATCTCGCCAGCCACTCACTGCAGGGGGGTGGGATAGGTCTAGAACGTCCCCGGAGGAAGTTGTAATGTCTTCCCTGCATTTCTATTGGACAGAAAATGGCGCAAAACATTCAGGGATGGAAATTGAATTGACTCAAACATCGCGTGGTGCTCGCCTCGAGTAACGAGCATCTCGAGTACCCTAATACTCGAACGAGCATCAAGCTCAGACGAGTACGCTCACTCATCTCTAACCAGGATGGATCTAAGCTGTGTGTGTGATGTCTAGGGTATTAGGATGGATGTAGCGGAGGTCTGTGTGTGATGTGTGGGGATCAGGATGAATGTAGCGGAGCTGTGTGTGTGATGTGTAGGGATCTGGGTGGATGTAGCCGAGCTGTGTGTGTAAGATGTTTGGTGATCAGGATGCTTGTAGCGGAGATGTGTTTGTGATGTGTGGGGATCTGGATGGATGTAGTAGAGCCGTGTGTGATGTCTGGAGGTCAGGATGGATGTAGAGCAGCTGTGTGTGATTTCTGGAGATCAGGATGGATGTTTGGGGTGCTGTGTGTGTGACGTCTGCGGATCAGGGTGGATGTAGCGGAACTGTGTGTGTGAACTGCCAGGGTCAGAATGGATGTCACGGAGCTGTGTGTGTGAGATGTTTGAGGATCAGGAGGCTGTGGGCATTGGGCTTTAGGTGTGCATTCAATAGTGAGGAAGAAAACTTCTGAGCAAGCAGATATAGATAAAAGTATCAACAATAGCAATAAATGCAATCATGGCTGGGAAGCAACCAAGAGAAAATAATGTTACAAGGAAATTCCTGTTTAGCGACGATGATCATGAAAAACAAGTAAGAAAGCTAAGGAAAAAACATGAACATGACAACCGCTTACAATGAAAGTCCACTGAGAAAATGAAGCTCCACCAACCAGAGGAGAGAACGCTGATAGATCAGTGAATCCCCCTATCCAGGAGGGGAACAGAGGTTAAAGGGGGGGGGGGGGGGGAGGGGTTTCTTCCCAAAACAATTCCTAAAATGATAATTTAAATACACGTACCGTATTCACCATAGAAGAGTAAAGAGCGTCACCTTGTGGTAGCAGAATGAATTCCTCTAACTGGCAGAGAAGGTAAAGAGGTCCCCTGTGATGAGACATACAGTAATAGGGGCCCAACAGTATAATATGAATGCTTTATCCAAGAACTATGTAATTCAGCTCAGACGCGTTTAACTCTGCATCAGAATTGCCCTCCTTCAGCTCTCATGCAGAGTGTAAATGCCTATGTTATTTTGTTCTTCAGGGCTATATCATAGTCACTTATCCTACAATAAGGGGATAAGTCTTATATACCCACATTTTCCTTACAAGCTTGCATGCAATAATTGTTGGGCCCCTATTACTGCATTTCTCATTAGTGGGGACGTCTTTACCTTCTCAGCCAGTTAGAAGAATTTATTCTGCTACCACCAGGTGACGCTCTTTACTGTTTTGTGGTGAATATGTGTCTTAAAATTATTATTTTAGGAATTTTGGGGGCACTCTGGGGCCCCTCAACCCCTGTTCCCCTCCTGATCTATATCCTTATCTCCAGTCGGTGGAGCTTTACTTTCATTCTGAGCGGTCGTCAGGCTCATGTTCTTTACCTCTAGCTTTCCTTCCTGTGTTTTTGTGATCCTTCCATGTAACAATAATTACAGACCATGATTGTGTTTATTGCTATTGTTGATACTTTTATCTATATGTGCTTGTTCAGAAGTTTTCTTCCTCGTTATGCTCTCTGAATGGACATGTTGCTGCACCTGATGTTACAATGTGTGTTCGACCTTCTGTGGTTCAACTTGCAGATTCCATGAGTACTGTTGTATCTTATCTCCACCAGAATTCTGGGTGAAGACATGGGTTGGCCGGCCTGTGGTAAAAGGAATGCCCACACACCCTGACCGAGCTGCCCATAGCTCAAAGGAAGCTGTTGATTGGCTTCCATATACACACCTTCACTGAGGCTGGGAGAGTAGCTCGATGGAGACGTGCAATGTCTTCAGAGAGGGATGGAGCTCCTTCTGTGGTATAGTCGCCGGGTTATCATGGCAACAGGATGCCACATACAGGCATCCTGCTTTGCCATTCAGGAGCTCAGGCGGCCAGCAGCAGGGGTTAATTGCGGTCACAGTGGGAGCCAGCCTCATTTTACCTCAGCAGTATAACAATATCAGTCCTAGAATACACAAAGTGGGCCACCAAAATGAGCCCAGCACCGCATTCCTATAAAAGTTGTCCAAAAGAAAATCTGTGTTTCCGATAACAACCAATCACAGCACAGCTTTCATGTTACATTAGCAGTATAAGAAATAGCAACCAATCACAGCGCAGCTTTCATGTTACCTTAGCAGTATACGAAATAGCAACCAATCACAGCGCAGCTTTCATGTTACCTCAGCAGTATAAGAAATAGCAACCAATCGCAGAGCAGCTTTCATGTTACCTTAGCAGTATAAGAAATAGCAACCAATCGCAGAGCAGCTTTCATGTTACCTTAGCAGTATTAGAAATAGCAACCAATCACAGCGCAGCTTTCATTTTACCTCAGCAGTATAAGAAATAGCAACCAATCACAGCGCAGCTTTCATTTTACCTCACCAGTATAAGAAATAAATACTGCTTTAATTGTTCTCAAAAACTTATCGCCCTTATGAAATTTACAGGTTTCGTCTTTCCATATTATATCCGAATAATTAAAGTCCGCCATAATAATTACTTCACTGCGGTTTGACACCTCTTCTATTTGTCTCAATAATAAGTTTCAGTTTCTTCTATTGTTTTTAGTGTTCTATAGAAAACCCCTATCAGGATTTTGTTGTTTTTTGCTTCCTGTATTTCTACCCACAGGGATTCCAAGTGTTCTTCTCCTACACCTATATCTTCTCATAGCTTCGGCATTAGTAAGATTTAATATAAAGACTTACCCCTCCCCTTTCTGGTTCCCACAGTCTCTACTGAAGAGATTGTGACCCTGTATGTTCACTGCCCAATCACATTTATCATCAAGCCATGTTTCCATTATTCCCACTATACTGTAATTTTCATCAGTCATTCTCGCTTCAAGCTCACCCACTTTACTGATCAGACTTCTTGTATTATTGCCATACAATTTATACAGGGGTTGTTATTCTTTATTTTCATTGTTCTACCTCTGGTCTTATTAGCTGTTCTGCCAGTTTTAACTGTACTAACACCGTCCCCTGCTCAACCCCCACTCTCACTACTTGGTCCCAGTTTGCTGTCTACACTGTCTAACCCCCTATTTCTCTTGGTGCCCTTCCAAATGGTCCTTAGTTTAAACACTCCTCTAGCCTTCTAGCCATTTTCTTGCCCAGAACAGCTGCACCCTTCTCATTGAGATGCAGCCCATCACTACGGTACAGTCTGTAGCCGACAGCAAAGTTGGCCCAGTTCTTGAGTAACCCGAACCCCTCCTTCTCACACGAACTCCGGAGCCACTTGTTTACCTCCCTAAGATTCTGCTGCCTTTCTAGTATGGCTTATGGTGCAAGTAGTATTTCTAGGAAAACTACCTTGGAGGTCCTCACCCTAAGCTTGGATCCTAGGTCCCTGAAATCATTTTTGAGGGCCCTTCATTTACCTCTGATTTGCTCATTGGTGCCAATGTGCACCATGACTGCTGGATCCTTACCAGCCCCTCCCAGTAGTCTGTCAACCCAATCCGGGATGTGTCGAACTCGAGTGCCAGCAAGACAACACACTGCTCGACGATCTTGGTCTTTGTTGCTGATTGTCCTATCTATCCCCCTTATAATTAAGTCCCCCATCACCATGACTTGTCTAGCCTGCCCTGTGCTCCCTGTCCCCTTCTTACTGAAGCAGTCATCTCCCTGGGGTTAAAAGAGCATGTCGTGCTGCAACGGTGTTGGCTCTATAATGGCATCCCCCTCATCTGCCAACTTTGCAAACTTGTTGGGGTCTGGCAGTTCAGGACTAGCCTTCCTGGTTCTCTTCCCTTTATCCCTTCTAACTGTCACCCAGCTAGCTGCCTGCTTGTCCTGCTCTTCTGAACTACCGTCCTAAGCATAGAGGACATTCTAATTGGGATCTACGAATTTAACTACAGAAGTAATAAGATTGACTAATCACACTCGAAATGCATCTCCGCAGCCACTCAGGACTGGGAGGACTCCCTTCTTCCCACTATAGCTCCCCACTATCTATTAAAATAAGACACGACAACTTGCTGCCGTTTTACGTGGGTAGGCCACAGCTTTATTAACTTTCTCTTTTAACCAAAACTTTATAACTTTCAATCTTCCATGCCGCTTAAAACTGCTTTGTAAACTTTAAAATGTAAACGCGAAAACCAGGCATAAGAAAGCCCCATAATGGGCCTGTACAGCCCTTCCATCCATTGCTGGCATGGAAAGAAATTTACTGCCACGAAGGATGCAGCATATCCCTATGCTGCACTCCGCCCCCTACATGCCAGCCACAACGCCTCCTCCACCCCGTCCTGCAAACCTGACAAAAACGTGTCGGTGCCAATATCGCTAAGGTGCACACCGTCACCCCTGAACATACCTATCTCTCTCTTCTCTAACTCCCAGTGTCTAATAGCTACCCCCCCTATTGACTGAACAAACTTTGACATCTTGAAATTCACATTCTTCCTTGCTCTTTCTATTGCTTCCATATCCCGCGCTTCTCTCCAGAACCTTCTGGCTACAATATCTGACCAGACTAAAATAACTTTATTAAAGAACTTTTTAAACCAACATAAATCCTCCTTCATTAATGTCAACAACTCTCCCACTTTCACCTTCCCCAGATCGTTTCCACCCGCGTGGATTACCAAAATAACTCTGTCCGGAGACCGCCTGCTGATTTGCAGCACCTCGTGGAGCAGCCCGGTCCATTTTAAACCTCGTACGCCGTGCCATTGCACGCATACGTCTGTTTGTCCCAGGTGGGCCCCCATCGGCCTGGCTCTGGCCCTCTTTTCGGCCCAAAATATGTACGAGTGGCCCACCACCCAAACTGTCCAGTTTGAACCTGTAGAATAAATCAAGAAAACAGGGGAAGAACTGTCCCCAACATCAACCTCATAACCATTCTTACAATACCCTCAAATACGGCCTTACATAGGACCTGTATGCCTCCGACTTCCATCTACCCACCCTTTTTACTTCCTCGCTCCGCAAACCGCATACAAAAGCAGACGTTGCCGCCCCAATTCTAAAGGAATGAGAACCAAATTCGTTCGGCATGAAACCCAAATTTTTAAGGCTTGAACGCATTACCGCCGTGAACTGGTACCTTGTTAACGGAGATCCCGACGCGTGCACCAATAGCGGGCCGTCTCCGCTGTGGCGTGCCATAAAGTCCCTTACTAACCGTACTGGGCACCACTCCGTCCCCAGCGCTCCTATCAGCAGCCATTCACCCGTTCCGTACACGTCCGTTTTCGATTTACATATACAAATTTTAATATCGCCGCTCCCGACCAACACGTCCGAAAATTGAAGACCCCCCGGATTATTTTTACTCGCCGAGACCAATTCCCCCAGCCTTAAGGCCGCAAAAAAGGCCAACGAAAAAGCCGCTCTAAAAAGCGTCGCTTCTTCTATATTCACACATACTGACCCCATGCCCTTCATCATCGCACAAAGCAGTTCAAAAGTGATCGGGCGTCTCCCATCCCGAGAATACTTCTCTTTTCTCCAACCCTTCAGTATGTGTGTAAAAACAAAATCCTTCGTCACGTCGCGACTCCCATGAAGGCGTAACAAAAAAGCTATCGCCAATACGTGTTTTTTCGCCACATCCGCCAACGCTCCAAGCCCGCGCAGGTTCGCTAGTATATCTAAAGTTACCGCTCTAGCCTGCTCCGAGTCCGGAAACCCCCCTCCCCGGCGGCCGCAAACCACTGCTTCCAAATTGCATTATATCTTCTCCAAGTGGCCTCGGTTACCGACTTACGGACCAGATTCAGGAGCTCCTTTCTATTATTTGCTACAAGAAAGCAGGGCAACATACCCCCTCGACGTCCGCCGTCGGGTGAAGCTCCCTGAATTTCAACATCTGGAATCGAGAAAGAGCGTCAGCTTTGTTATTCAAGTGTCCTGGCACATGGTTCGCTTTGAACTTTATGTTATGCTGCAAACAACACAAGACCAAATGGCGTAACGCTGCCAATACCAATCCCGAAGACTGCTTATTCACCGCTCTTACCACCGACTGGTTATCAGACCAAAAACGTATACTTCTGTTGGCCAGAGCCGGGCCCCATAGTTCAATGGCGACCATGATGGGTAAAATTTCAAGCAGTGCTATGTTTCTCGTCCATCCTCTTTCGACCCAGATCTCCGGCCACAAGGAGTTGCACCACCTGTTACCAAAAATCACACCAAAACCGCAGGATCCGGATGCGTCTGATACCAACTCCAGCTCTTCATTGTCAACCTCTTCCCATTGGCAAATGACCTGCCCATTGAAAGTTTCGAGGAAAACCTTCCATATATGCAGGTCCGCCTTCATTCCTTTCGTCACCCTGACAAAATGATGAGGCTCCCTTGCCCCTTTCGTCGCCAACGACAAACGCCTCGAAAAAGCGCGACCCATGGGTATGACCTGACACGCAAAGTTTAGCAGGCCCAACAGCACCTGCATTTGATGCAGTGTGACTTTCCGCGATGTACTAATGGTCTCTACCATTTGCCGCAACCGCACAATTTTTTCTTCTGATAGACGAAAAACCATATCCTTAGTATCGATTTCGATACCTAAGAACTCCAAAGATAGCGCTGGCCCGACCGTTTTTTCCGCTGACAAGGGGACGCCTGCTCTTTTCATCAGCCTCTGAAAAGATGCCAATAAAAAACCGCATACGCCTGATTCCGGAGGCCCTACGAATAAAAAATCGTCAAGATAATGTAAGACCGAAGGGATGCCTGTCTCGAATCGAAGCATCCATTCTAAGAAAGAACTGAACGCCTCGAAATAATAACACGAAATCGAGCATCCCATCGGTAAACACATGTCAACAAAATAGCAACCTTCCATTCTACACCCCAAAAGATGGAAACAATCGGGGTGTACCGGAAGCAAGCGGAAAGCTGACTCAATGTCTTCCTTGGCTAACATAGCGCCAGCTCCCACCCGACGGACTAGATACACCGCCCGATCGAAAGACGCGTACGACACCGCCGCTTGCTCTTTCGAAATCCTGTCGTTGACCGAATCTCCCGCCGGAAAAGATAAATGATGGATAAGCCGGAACTTGCCCGGTTCCTTCTTCGGGACCAGCCCCAAAGGCGAAACCCGCAAGTTCCCGAATGGGGGTTCCCGAAATGGGCCCGCCATCCGACCCAATTCCACCTCCTTCAGTAACTTTTCCATCACTAACTCTTTGTTTTCTCTAGCCGATTTTAGATTGCCGCTGAGCCTAAGTGAACAAGTCGGGTTGTGCGGTATCCGGAAACCCTCAGTAAAACCTGATCTAATTAGTTTTGACTCCTGCTTCCTGTGGTACCTGACGAGCCACCGCTCCAGGTACCTGACGTTCACCGGGGTTCGCTCCTGCGCCGGACACCCCTGGTGTAGCTGCTGCCCTCTGACGTCTAAAACACCGTACCGCGGAGTGTGCTCCTCCGCATACTGAGCACTCGTGCCGAAATTTGCACGAGGCGTAGAATCGGCAATGACCTTTGTTAAAGGCCCAACATGACCCAGAGGGTTTTGGGGCCACAGGCGCCTGCTGTCCACTGGCGCCTGCGGCGGTCCCCTGAAAAAACGGCTTTATCGGCTTTTGGGAGAGGATAAGCTGGATCCATACATCCGTTGCTTTCGTGGCCCAGCTTATATTCTTCATACCCGAAATACGACGACGAAAATCCTCATCGTACCGCCACCACGCCGACCCTCCATGAAGTTTATAGGCACTGTGAATGGTGTTTATATACACCAATAATTCGGGACCTTTTTGAGGACTATGTTGACTTGTTACGTGTGCCAAAATTAAACACGCCTGTAGCCAATTTCCAAACGTTTTGGCTACTTTCGCCTTTCTATCTGTCCCGCGTTCCGAGAACCGCTCCTTGTCGACGGCAACATGATCCACCGACAGTAATGACCATATGTCTACATATAAACCATAGAGATGAGCGAGCACCAAAATGCTCGGGTGCTCGTTACTCGGGACGAAATTCCCGCGATGCTCGAGGGTTCGTTTCGAATAACGAACCCCATTGAAGTCAATGGGTGACCCGAGCATTTTTGTATTTCGCCGATGCTCGTTAAGGTTTCCATGTGTGAAAATCTGGGCAATTCAAGAAAGTGATGGGAACGACACAGCAACGGATAGGGCAGGCGAGGGGCTACATGTTGGGCTGCATCTCAAGTTCACAGGTCCCACTATTAAGCACAATACTGGCAAGAGTGGGCCCCCCCCCTCCCAACAATTTTTACTTCTGAAAAGCCCTCATTAGCATGGCATACCTTAGCTAAGCACCACACTACCTACAACAAAGCACAATCACTGCCTGCATGACACTCTGCTGCCACTTCTCCTGGGTTACATGCTGCCCAACCCCCCTCCCCCCTGCATGACGCAGTGTCCACAGCGCACACCAAACTGTCCCTGCGCAGCCTTCAGCTGCCCTCATGCCACACCACCCTCATGTCTATTTATAAGTGCGTCTGCCATGAGGAGGAACTGCAGGCACACACTGCAGAGGGTTGGCATGGCTAGGCAGCGACCCTCTTTAAAAGGGGTGGGGCGATAGCCCACAATGCTGTACAGAAGCAATAAGAAATATAATCCTGTGCCACCGCCATCAGGAGCTGCACACGTGGGCATAGCAATGGGGAACCTATGTGCCACACACTATTCATTCTGTCAAGGTGTCTGCATGCCCCAGTCAGACCTGGCTTTTTAATTCATAGACACAGGCAGGTACAACTCCCTATTGTGAAGTCCCTGTGGACCCACAGCATAGGTGGGTGCCAGGAAGCCACCAGCGGTACATAAAAATATCCCATTGCATTGCCCAACACAGCTGAGGTAGTAATGTCGTGCTTAAAGGGGTTGTCTCGCGAAATCAAGTGGGGTTATACACTTCTGTATGGCCATATTAATGCACTTTGTAATATACATCGTGCATTAAATATGAGCCATACAGAAGTTATTCACTTACCTGCTCCGTTGCTAGCGTCCCCGTCGCCATGGTTCCGTCTAACTTCGGTGTCTTCTTGATTTTTTAGACGCGCTTGCGCAGATCGATCCTCTCCCTTCGGCTGGTCTCGGAAGCATCGGCGTTTTGGCTCCGCCCCCTTGTACGCGTCATCGCGTAGCTCCACCCCATCACATGCCGATTCCAGCCAATCAGGAGGCTGGAACCGGCACACGTCATGGGGCGGAGCTACGCGATTACGCGTACAAGGGGGCGGAGCCAAAACGCCGATGCTTCCGAGACCAGCCGAAGAGAGAGGATCGATCTGCGCAAGCGCGTCTAAAAAAGCAAGAAGACACCGAAGTTAGATGGAACCATGGCGACGGGGACGCTAGCAACGGAGCAGGTAAGTGAATAACTTCTGTATGGCTCATATTTAATGCACGATGTATATTACAAAGTGCATTAATATGGCCATACAGAAGTGTATAACCCCACTTGATTTCATGAGACAACCCCTTTAATGCAGGTGGGCTTTTGGATGGTGAGAGAGAACGATGCTTCCATCCGCGGGTGCAGCCTACGTATTGCTTAGGTATCGCTGCTGTCCGCTGGTGGAGAAGAGAAGTCTGGGGAAATCCAGGCTTTGTTCATCTTGATGAGTGTTAGCCTGTCGGCACTGTCGGTTGACAGGCGGGTACGCTTATCTGTGATGATTCCCCCAGCCGCACTAAACACCCTCTCCGACAAGACGCTAGCCGCAGGACAAGCAAGCACCTCCAGGGCATACAGCGCTAGTTCAGGCCACGTGTCCAGCTTCGGCACCCAGTAGTTGTAGGGGGCAGAGGCGTCATGGAGGACGGTCGTGCGATCGGCTACGTACTCCCTCACCATCCTTTTACAGTGCTCCCGCCGACTCAGCCTTGACTGGGGAGCGGTGACACAGTCTTGCTGGGGAGCCATAAACCTGTCCAGGCCCTTAAAGACTGTTGCACTGCCTGTGCTGTACATGCTGCCTGATCTCCGCACCTCCCCTGCTACCTGGCCCTCGGAACTGCGCCTTCTGCCACTAGCGCTGTCGGGTGGGAATTTTACCATCAGCTTGTCCGCAAGGGTCCTGTGGTATAGCAACACTCTCGAACCCCTTTCCTCTTCGGGAATGAGAGAGGGAAGGTTCTCCTTATACCGTGGGTCGAGCAGTGTGTACACCCAGTAATCCGTAGTGGCCAGAATGCGTGCAACGCGAGGGTCACGAGAAAGGCATCCTAACATGAAGTCAGCCATGTGTGCCAGGGTACCTGTACGCAACACATGGCTGTCCGCACTAGGAAGATCACTTTCAGGATCCTCCTCCTCCTCCTCCTCCTCCTCCTCCTCAGGCCATACACGCTGAAATGATGACAGGCAAGCAGCATGGGTACTGTCAGCAGTGGGCCAAGCTGTCTCTTCCCCCTCCTCCTCATCCTCCTCATGCTCCTCCTCCTCCTCCTCAACGCGCTGAGATATAGACAGGACGGTGCTCTGACTATCCAGCGACATACTGTCTTCCCCCGGCTCTGTTTCCGAGCGCAAAGCGGCTGCCTTTATGCTTTGCAGGGAACTTCTCAAGATGCATAGCAGAGGAATGGTGACGCTAATGATTGCAGCATCGCCGCTCACCACCTGGGTAGACTGCTCAAAGTTTCGAAGGACCTGGCAGATGTCTGCCAACCAGGCCCACTCTTCTGAAAATAATTGAGGAGGCTGACTCCCACTGCGCCGCCCATGTTGGAGTTGGTATTCCACTATAGCTCTACGCTGCTCATAGAGCCTGGCCAACATGTGGAGCGTAGAGTTCCACCGTGTGGGCACGTCGCACAGCAGTCGGTGCACTGGCAGATTAAACCGATGTTGCAGTGTCCGCAGGGTGGCAGCGTCCGTGTGGGACTTGCGGAAATTTGCGCAGAGCCGGCGCACCTGTACGAGCAGGTCTGACAAGCGTGGGTAGCTTTTCAGAAAGCGCTGAACCACCAAATTAAAGACGTGGGCCAGGCATGGCACGTGCGTGAGGCTGCCGAGCTGCAGAGCCGCCACCAGGTTACGGCCGTTTTCACACACGACCATGCCCGGTTGGAGGCTCAGCGGCGCAAGCCAGCGGTCGGTCTGCTCTGTCAGACCTTGCAGCAGTTCGTGGGCCGTGTGCCTCTTATCTCCTAAGCTGAGTAGTTTCAGCACGGCCTGCTGACGCTTGCCCACCGCTGTGCTGCCACGACGCGCGCCACCGACTGCTGGCGACGTGCTGCTGCTGCTGACACATCTTGATTGCGAGACAGAGGTTGCGTTGGAGGAGGAGGAGGAGGAGGGTGGTTTAGTGGAGGAAGCATACACCGCCGCAGATACCACCACCGAGCTGTGGCCCGCAATTCTGGGGGTGGGTAGGACGTGAGCGGTCCCAGGCTCTGACTCTGTCCCAGCCTCCACTAAATTCACCCAATGTGCCGTCAGGGAGATGTAGTGGCCCTGCCCGCCTGTGCTTGTCCACGTGTCCGTTGTTAAGTGGACCTTGGCAGTAACTGCGTTGGTGAAGGCGCGTACAATGTTGCGGGAGACGTGGTCGTGCAGGGCTGGGACGGCACATCGGGAAAAGTAGTGGCGACTGGGAACTGAGTAGCGCGGGGCCGCCGCCGCCATCATACTTTTGAAGGACTCCGTTTCCACAAGCCTATACGGCAGCATCTCAAGGCTGATAAATTTGGCTATCTGGACGGTTAACGCTTGAGCGTGCGTGTGCGTGGCGGCGTACTTGCGCTTGCGCTCAAACACTTGCGCTAGCGACGGCTGGACGGTGCGGTGCGAGACATTGCTGGATTGGGCCGAGGACAGCGGAGGTGAGGGTGTGGGTGCAGGCCAGGAGACGGTAGTGCCTGTGTCCTCAGAGCGGGGTTGGATCTCAGTGGCAGGTTGGGGCACAGGGGGAGAGGCAGCGGTGCAAACCGGAGGCGGTGAACGGCCTTCGTCCCACCTTGTGGGGTGCTTGGCCATCATATGTCTGCGCATGCTGGTGGTGGTGAGGCTGTTGGTGGTGGCTCCCCGGCTGATCTTGGCGCGACAAAGGTTGCACACCACTGTTCGTCGGTCGTCAGGCGTCTCTGTGAAAAACTGCCAGACCTTAGAGCACCTTGGCCTCTGCAGGGTGGCATGGCGCGAGGGTGCGCTTTGGGAAACAGTTGGTGGATTATTCGGTCTGGTCCTGCCTCTACCCCTGGCCACCGCACTGCCTCTTGCAACCTGCCCTGCTGCTGCCCTTGCCTCCCCCTCTGAAGACCTGTTCTGAGTAGGCGTTGCAAACCAGGTGGGGTCAGTCACCTCATTGTCCTGCTGCTCTTCCTCCGAATCCTCTGTGCGCTCCTCCCTCGGACTTACTGCCCTTACTACTACCTCACCGATAGACAACTGTGTCTCATCGTCATCGTCCTCCTCACCCACTGAAAGGTCTTGAGACAGTTGCCGGAAGTCCCCAGCCTCATCCCCCGGACCCCGGGAACTTTCCAATGGTTGGGCATCAGTCACGATAAACTCCTCTGGTGGGAGAGGAACCACTGCTGCCCAATCTGAGCAGGGGCCCGAGAACAGTTCCTGGGAGTCTTCCCGCTCCTGAGCATGTGTCATTGTAGTGGAGTGAGGAGGCTGGGAGGAAGGAGGAGCAGCAGACAGAGGATTCGGATTTGCAGCAGTGGACGGCGCAGAACTGTGGGTGGACGATAGGTTGCTCGAAGCACTTTCTGCCATCCACGACAGGACCTGCTCACACTGCTCATTTTCTAATAAAGGTCTCCCGCGTGGACCCATTAATTGGGCGATGAATGTGGGGACGCCAGAAACGTGCCTCTCCCCTAATCGCGCAGCAGTTGGCTGCGATACACCTGGATCAGGAGTTCGGCCTGTGCCCACACCCTCACTTGGCCCTCCGCGTCCTCGGCCGCGTCCACGTCCTCTAGGCCTACCCCTACTCCTCAGCATGCTGTATTACCAGTGATTTGATTTCCCAGGCAGGAAATAAATTGGCGCAAGCCTGCAGGCCAAATATACTTTTTTCCCTTTTTTTTAAACGGAAAGGCCCACTGCGTCTATTCAATGAATAATAAGTTTAATAACTGTGTTGTGCCCCTGCAAATGTGTCACAGAACTTTAGTGTTGCAGAGTTATTAACTACAGCTGAGCAAGGAATTTCACAGGCAGGAAAGAAAGTGGCGCAAGCCTGCTGTAAAACGTAGCTGGTTGCGTCTGATTTTTTTACGTTCTCCACGCAGCACACACGTAGCCAGAGCCCCGACGACTGTCTGAGGCAGGCCAAATATACTTTTTTCCCTTTTTTTTTAAAGGAAAGGCCCACTGCATTTATTCAATGAATAATAAGTTTAATAACTGTGTTGTGCCCCTGCAAATGTGTCACAGAACTTTAGTGTTGCAGAGTTATTAACTACAGCTGAGCAAGGAATTTCACAGGCAGGAAAGAAAGTGGCGCAAGCCTGCTGTAAAACGTAGCTGGTTGCGTATGAATTTTTTACTATCTCCACCCACCACACACGTACACAGAACGCTGAGGACTGACAGAGGCAGGGCACATAGAATTTTTCCCTTTTTAAAAAGAAAAGGCCCACTGACTATATTTAATCAGATAAGAAATCTGTTCCACAGAAATGCAGTTATATGAAGTGCAGCAGAGCGGTGATTTTTCCCAGAAAGGCAGGAAATAAATTGGCGCAAGCCTGCTGTTAAACGTAGCTGGCTGCATATGAATTTTTTACTATCTCCACCCACCACACACGTACACAGAACGCTGAGGACTGACAGAGGCAGGGCACATAGAATTTTTCCCTTTTTTTAAAAAGAAAAGGCCCACTGACTATATTCAATCAGATAAGAAATCTGTTCCACAGAAATGCAGTTATATGAAGTGCAGCAGAGCGGTGATTTTTCCCAGGAAGGCAGGAAATAAATTGGCGCAAGCCTGCTGTTAAACGTAGCTGGCTGCGTATGAATTTTTTACTATCTCCACCCACCACACATGTACACAGAACGCTGAGGACTGACAGAGGCAGGGCACATAGAATTTTTCCCTTTTTTTAAAAAGAAAAGGCCCACTGACTATATTCAATCAGATAAGAAATCTGTTCCACAGAAATGCAGTTATATGAAGTGCAGCAGAGCGGTGATTTTTCCCAGGAAGGCAGGAAATAAATTGGCGCAAGCCTGCTGTTAAACATAGCTGGCTGCATATGAATTTTTTACTATCTCCACCCACCACACACGTACACAGAACGCTGAGGACTGACAGAGGCAGGGCACATAGAATTTTTCTCTTTTTTTAAAAAGAAAAGGCCCACTGACTATATTCAATCAGATAAGAAATCTGTTCCACAGAAATGCAGTTATATGAAGTGCAGCAGAGCGGTGATTTTTCCCAGGAAGGCAGGAAATAAATTGGCGCAAGCCTGCTGTTAAACATAGCTGGCTGCGTATGAATTTTTTACTATCTCCACCCACCACACACGTACACAGAACGCTGAGGACTGACAGAGGCAGGGCACATAGAATTTTTCCCTTTTTTTAAAAAGAAAAGGCCCACTGACTATATTCAATCAGATAAGAAATCTGTTCCACAGAAATGCAGTTATATGAAGTGCAGCAGAGTGGTGATTTTTCCCAGGAAGGCAGGAAATAAATTGGTGCAAGCCTGCTGTTAAACGTAGCTGGCTGCGTATGAATTTTTTACTATCTCCACCCACCACACACGTACACAGAACGCTGAGGACTGACAGAGGCAGGGCACATAGAATTTTTCCCTTTTTTTAAAAAGAAAAGGCCCACTGACTATATTCAATCAATAATATATGTCTTCTGGCCCTGCCTACACAATTCTGTCCCTGTAGTATTACTGCAGGGCGCAATGCTCTGCACAGCCGATTTTGAAAAAAAATAATATGCAACACTGCTAACAGCAGCCTGCACAGTACTGCACACGGTTAAATGTGGCCCTAAGAAGGACCGTTGGGGTTCTTGAAGCCTACACTCACTCCTAACACTCTCCCTGCCTAACCACCACTTCTGTCCCTGGACTATTACTGCAGGGCGCAATGCTCTGCAGACAGCCGATTTTGAAAAAAAAATAATTGTGCAACACTGCTAACAGCACCCTCCACAGTACTGCACACGGATAGATGTGGCCCTGAGAAGGACCGTTGGGGTTCTTGAAGCCTACACTCACTCCTAACACTCTCCCTACAGCAGCACCAGCAGTAGCACTTTCCCTCAGCTAACTCAGTCACAAGGCATCTGAGGCGAGCCGCGGGAGGGGCCGACTTTTATACTCGGGTGACATCTGATCTCCCCAGCCACTCACTGCAGGGGGGTGGTATAGGGCTTGAACGTCACAGGGGGAAGTTGTAATGCCTTCCCTGTCTTTCAATTGGCCAGAAAAGCGCGCTAACGTCTCAGAGAGGAAAGTGAAAGTAACCGAAACATCGCGTGGTACTCGTTACGAGTAACGAGCATCCCGAACACGCTAATATTCGCCCGAGCATCAAGCTCGGACGAGTACGTTCGCTCATCTCTAATAAACCATTCTTAATTTTCTCCGTCATCTCTTCTGTCACACCCACCCCCAAAGGGGCTACCCCGCAGAACAGCGTGTCTGCGAACTTTAAACCATCACCACACAACTCTTCGCCCCTACGACTCGCCTCTCTCTGCGAGCTCTCGGGTGCGTGAGCCAAACCTTTTTCCACACCAAAACGATGTACCAGCGCTTTAAGCGCACCCATAAAATCCTCATTACTCTTATCACTCGATGTTAAAGAGACATCCCAAACATTCTTATAACGTGACTCACCCGCCTTGTTCCTCTCTGGCCCTGCCAAGAGGAAGCTCGGGCCGGGTGGCGTTGATGTACGATCCCGCCTCTGGCCTGCGTGTCGTTCCGGTCCCAATTCATGGGCGACACCACGGCTCCTCTGGCTCTGTGCACTGATGCCCTACCGGCCGAAGATGCCAAATTGTGCCTGATGCTGCGGGCAGCGTACCTATTGTCTGCGGAAGAAGCCGGCGAGAGAGGTGAGGTATCTCGTGAAGCCCGAGCGCCCCGCTCCCGGCCGCTGCGCCTATCGTATGCAACCGCCGCTTCTGCTCTTCTCTGTTTGTCCGGTAAAGGGGTGCTCCCTCTCCGACCTTCGTCCTCTGGAGACGCCGAAGAGCTAGTAGAGACACGCGCTCTTCTGCCTGACCTGACCCGCTACGCCCCCTTCTCGCGTCTGCGCGCCCCCGCCCCGTGAAACCTACCTTGCCCTGCTGCATGTTCCTCCATGCCGCGCCAACTTGCTCGCTCCACTGCCGAGCTGCCCGGTGAGCGCCCGCCTGCGCGCCGCTCGTATCGAACGCCTTGCCCTCTGTTGTATGCTCCTACTGCCACTGCCGCCTGCCGCTGCGCGAAACTCACTTGCCCATCCCCCACCCTCCCACCCTCAGGCAGAGGGGCTGTTGCCAATGCCCCATCTCCGCTACCTAAGGATGGATGCCATGCTGCCTACACTATCTTCACTATCCGTAAATTCCCTTGTGCCTAACCTTCTAATGCCTCTCCTTGTAGCGCGCCCCCCCCTTTTCCTCGCGCTCCTTGAACTTGGCTCTCCCTCCCCGCCACTAACTTCCTCCGGGCTGAACAGGGACTCACTCCCGTAGCCCCTTGTGGCCTCTTTCTGCAGTGCAGGCCTCCTGCCGGGACTACTTCCGGCTCGCAGATCCCTCCGCCTGCCGAGGGAGACACGTGTACCACTCTCCATCTCCCTTCTACTGCTCGCCTGCACAGCCGCGGGATTCCCCCTGCCCGCGCCGGACTTACCCGACCTCTGCACTGCTCCTCCGCTCCTTGTAAGTACACCTCCGGCTTCCGGTCCGATCTCGTCTCCACTCCTGCGCTCCCCCCATCTGTCTGCGTCCGCCAGGCGCTGCGACCGCGCCACTCCACTCCCGCGCCGCTCCACTCCCGCTCGCTCCCGCTGCTCTCAGACTGTTTCTGCCTCCTTTCTTCGCCGCCGGGCTGGGGCTCAATCTAGCTGGTGGGTGTCTTCTTCTCTGTGGTCTCCCACGTGGTTCCGCGCCGCTGGTCTCTGCCGGTGGCTCTTCCTCTGCTCTCCCCTCCGGTACCGCCGCCGCCGCTCCGAATTCTTCGGCCATCTTCATGAGCCACTGGGGACCCTGGCTGGCCACAGTTTCTCTAATTTGCTGGACGAGATGCTCCATCTTCTATTTTGCTTGCAGACCTCTCCTGGTGCGTCTTCTCACTTCTTCGCCTTCTAAGCACTGACTCCTCCTCTTCCTCCCTCTCTCCTTCCTCTCACTCCATCACCCCTCCCTGGTCGCTTCCTTCCTCCCCTTTTAATTACCCCGCCTCCCAGTCCCCCACAGCTTCGTTAGACACTTTGCTGTTCCTTAGGTTTTTTTTATTTTTCTCTCACCCAGTCACACACTTTCGCTTTGCTTAAACCTCTCACACACTCCCAGACAATCACACTGACTTACAGACACTGACTAACAGACACAGAATATACATATCAGCCCCTGTCAGCAGCCGATGTCATCACCCACTAGGCACAGATCAGCATCCGGACCTCACTCTCTGGCCTCCTGCCGCTCAGGGACCTGCTCCTGCCCGCTGGACGGATCCTTCGGTGGCTCCCTCGGTCTCCTTGCGGTGGCTCTGGTGCCGCACACATGTTCCCCTGCTTCCCCCACTCCTTGCTCCTGGCTCCTGGCTCGCATCTGACGTCATTTCCGCCTTGACTTCTGCTCAAGTGCTCTCATCTTCCGCTCAATACATGTCACAATACCAAAATTAATGTGATTGTTCCCAGCAAGAGAAACCAAGTAATCTTGTAGATATGATACCTTTTAATGGTTAACACAAATACATGATGTTATAGCAAGCTTCTGAACGTCTCAGAGTTCTTTCTCAGGCATAATGAAATAGATCCAAAGAGGCAGGCATATATCGTATATCAATGTCAACAATTGTCATTAATAAGCCTTCCGATGTCAGTGGAGAAGGACAATGTCTTTCTATCTAAAATTAGGCCGTTGTGAACTGGATGTATTCAATTTATTTTTGCCAGTTTATGGTTAGCACTCTCTGTATCAAGGCACAAAGTTTACCAGTCTCTCTAGTATTCACTACGGACCACCAAGTGGCACTATGGGCTTCTGCTGCTGCCTTAACATGGCAACTTGAAGACTGATAGAAGAAATTGTGTCAATTTGAGAACTAGGAAAATAGGCTAGGCTTCCTTCTCTTCTGTCCTGTTGTAATTTCAAGAAATCCTGTGTGTGGGGTTGATAAGGGGTTGTTGTTTTCAGTCCTAGTCAGTTCTCTCTCTACAGCTCCCTTTATAGCTCAGATGTTGCCTCCCCAATGCATGTTTATCTGTGCATAATGTGTTAAGCTGTGTGTATGGAAGTTGTATATGTAATTTGCTGGTGTTTAATATTATTGCAGACTGCCATGTGCCTGAAAGTAAATGGTGTGCCTGTCATTTACTTACATACGTTTGTTAGTCTTATTTCTCTACAAAGTGCTTTTAATCCAGGCACTGGTGTCACGATCACCTAATTTGATTATTCATTCAGATCCTGTTGAATACCTTCAATGGTGTGCGAGATTACAAAGAGCGTGCTGCACTTCTTTCCACCGTGACACTGCTCCTCAGTCACATTTTAGAAACCGCTCAGAGAATGCAGTCCTCTCCCCGCTCATTGCAAGTTGCAATTGTATAGTACATTGACATTTAGGGGGAATTTAGCTTAGCTCAGTGTTTAAAACAGCATAAAGCTGACACCGAAGAGGAGAGTCTGTTCAGATGCTGTAACCATTAGATGCAGTAAGAAGGGGCTTAGTGCTGCTTTCTCACATTATTTTCATTCTAGTGACAATCAATATGTAAAGGGCCTAGGTTTGGAAACCTAATATGTGGAAAATGTTGAAGGTCAATAAAGAGTAACACTAATTCTGGTTACGGGGTAATTAGAAATAAATATGTAGAGGAAGTATTGGAATACCTGTTTCAAGACATTGCAAATTGATCTACACTCCCACCATAAATGTAGGAAGTAATGGTACAAAGATTTGATTTGCATTGCCAAAATTACTGGGATGTGTGAAGTAAAATTGTGCCTAATTTTAAGGGAGTTATAGCGATGCCCCAGTTTCAGGACAAAATTCTGTTCTGGGACTGGAGGAAGTAGAGGTATATTACATGCAGTTGTTCTTCTCCGCCATCCCTCTTATTCACCTGTTCAGCTTCCTGTTTTCAGCCGTACAAGATGGTTGACACAATCTTATATACTACCTAATCCCCCCAGTGTATTGGTATTGTTAGACTACTATTGCACTATACCTGCTCTCTGATAGAACAGAGCTAAGCAGTATGCTTTAATCCTTTGCAATCCAATTTTAGATTCAGGGTTTCCTAGGGGGCTTTCTGTTTCTGCCATTATGCAATGGCGTGATCTGCTGGCTAGAGACAGTACTGCTGTATGGGACATGCTGGGGAGGCCCCCAACAACAGAGCAGCTAGTAATATACAGTAAGAATACCCAGCCGGATGGCTTTCGACATCAGAGTTGTACAGCCTTCAATTAGAATGTCTTTAGACATTAGACAGTGGATTGAAAAGAATTAAATAGTTAGAGAATTGCTGCAGTCATCTTTGATGACTGAAAGTATGGACCAAAACCAGCGAATCGGAGGGTGACATAGAATAAAAACTATAGGTAATGTATCCCCAGCCCCTCTTGTCCTAGGGCAGAATTTTGTCTTGAAACCGGAGGACAGCTTTAACCCCTTTCCACTCCAGGGCGTAAGTTTACGTCCTGGGAGCAGGGTACTTCCCGCAACTGGGCGTAAACTTACTAACAGCCAGCATCCCGCTGTTAACTCCTTCCCTGCCACGATCTAAGTAGATCGTGGCAGGGAAAGAGTTCACAGAGGGAGCACGTTCTCTTTGTGTATTCGGCCGGCTCTCACGATGTTATCGCGAGAGCCTGGCCTGTCACCTATTCTGTGTTGCCAGTGCCTGAGATCGCTGTATAAGCGATAAGGCATGGCAGAGCAGTAGCCCTGCCATGCCTTATCACAGCGATCATCAGGGCTGTGGTGAAAGTCCCCCAGAGGGACAAAAATGTTGTAAAAAAAAAGATTAAAAAAATGAATTTAAAAAAATGTAAAAAAAGGTTAAAAAAAACCCCTTTTTTATGCTTTTTCTCGGATTTGAATAAAAAAAGTAAAAAAAAAATTAAAACCCCACATATTTGGTATTGTCGCGTCCGTAACAACGCGTACAATAAGTTGCACATGCTTTTGACTGTGCATGGAAAAAAGCATTTAAAAAAACGCTAAAAAACTGAGGCAAAATGCTAATTTTTAGCATTTTGCCTCACTAAAAATGCAATAAAAGTGATCAAAAAAGCCTTATGTACCCCAAAATGGTACCAATAAAAACTACAGCTTGTCTCTCAAAAATAAGCCCTCATAGAGCTCCATTCATAGAAAAATCAAAAAAGTTACAGGACTTTGAATGCAGCGATTTAGAAAAAAAAAAAGATTTCTAAAAAAAGGATTTTTATTGCAGAAAAGTGGAAAAACCTAAAAAAAAGGTAAGAATTTTGGTATCGTTGTAACCGTACCGCTCCGCAGAAAAAAGGTATTGTCTTATTTATGCTGCATGATTAACGCTGTAAAAAAAAAATCTATGGCAGAATTGATGCATTTTCTCTCCCTGCTATCATAAAAAAAAAATAAAAGTTTTACAATAGAGTCAATGTACCCAAAAATGACGCCGATAAAAACTACAGTTCGCCACGCAATAGCTTGAAATTTAAATCGTAAAAAAAAAAGGTGGCGGTCAACCAAGGAACAATTTCGGAGTTAATATAGCTCACAAAGCTGAAATGGCTTTGTTGCCTGCAGCAAAAGGCCCTATCGCTACATGTGAAACCCTAGCTTTCTGCAAAGGGTGGTTGACATGCCCACGTATTTACTCAAAGTTTTGGTTGTAGTTCTGTGTTAAGTTTGGCATTTGTACACTGTGGTTTGTGTGATAAACACAATGTATCATAACGTGGCTAAGACCAATACACCATTTTGTCAATAGATAGATTTATACATTACTACAATGTCCCATTAGTTTGGTGTGCCTTTTGCTGCTGAAGCTAAATGAACATTGGATGCAGCTACTGACACTAGGCTGGCGAATGCTGAACCTTTATGTGTCCTATAAATTACCACAGGAAAATGCTTTAAATGGCCTGCAACACTTTTTTACATTGCAGAGTGTTTCCACTTAATATCCACCCTGTTTGCCCATGAATAGCAAGCAGACAATGAACGTTGTTGATAACTTTGCTGAAATGCATCAAACACTGCAAAGAGCACTGTAATAATTATTTTTTATTTCCAACCATTAGGTCATCAGATAACTTTCAAGGAGAGGAGCAAGATGAATGGGAGTCCTTACAGGTTGGCAGGGTTTTTACTTGGCTCAACAATCAAGAGGCACCGTAGGCCACTGAAGATTTTGGGCTGCCCTCGACGTCAGGAGTCATGATCCAATATGCAGCCACCAAATAGCAAGTTTGAGGGCCAAATTCTTCTCCTGGTTGTCTGGTAGATCAGATTGTTCTGAGCTACCTGCAAATCAGGGAGCACACGAGGATTGGGCAGATCTGTACTACAGAGGTCTGGCTCCAGACTTCAGGGAGCTACCTAAGCAAAAGGTGGAGCCTATGAAGGCGGAAAATACAACACTTTTTAGGCTATATCGCCAAATTATGAGATGGACAAAGTGCTTTATATTCCTGGACCACTGGAGGCACAACCAAAACAGGTGGCACTCTGCTTCAGCAGTGTTACTTGTATGTGCCTCCAGCACCTCCCCAAACCCATTACCCCAGATATAGGCTCTATGAAACTGGCCATGGGTTTCAGGCTTTCTCACAGCACACCCATGGACAGTTTCATAGCCTTGAGCCTCATTATGGCCACTCATCCTCAGGCCCCGAGGACAATGGTCTATGCCTTTGACCCCTATTCCACAGAGGACAGCTTTTATTAATAATAGTTTAATCTATTGTACTTTTTGTTTTATTAGCGGTGTTTCCTAAGCAAATTGTTTTGTTTTCTGCATTACATTAATGTCCTATGGAATTTTGTGAGGTATGACCGTATTTCCGTTCCTCAAGCTGCATTGTAGTACAGTGGCCCTGCTATGTGCCATGGATGTATTGTGACAACAAAGACACATCAACGAATGGTTGATGCCGGCTATTGCATTGCTTTCAGACACTGTGCTGGTATTTAATTTCTAGGGTTGTGGATAACAATTATGAGGTATTTGATAATAATTATTAAAGGGGTTGTCTCGAGGAAGCAGTGATTTTTTTTTTGCCCAATCCCCCTAATTAAACATACATTACTAATTACCCCTGTAAATGACTTTCCTAGCTGGTTTGTACTTACCGTTCCAGCGTTTCAGCAACTTATAAAAGTTTCCCCAAGATGGCCGCCGGCTCTTTCCCCGTCGCTCGCTGCAGCCCGACGTGCGCGCTCCCGAGACGCTGCCAGCTGTGTCTCCATGGCAACCAGACGCCCCGCAGCCGCCGACCAGACGCCCCGCAGCCGCCGACCAGTCACCCACCGCCAGACAGCAGGTAACCGGCGCTAGCCCCCGGCTCCCCAGCGCTAGACCCTCAGCCCAGGTGAAGGCCCCGGAGCCCAGCGCTAGGTTCCGGAGCCCAGCGCTAGGTTCCGGAGCCCAGCGCTAGGTTCCGGAGCCCAGCGCTAGGTTCCGGAGCCCAGGTGAAGGCCCCGGAGCCCAGCGCTGGGCTCCGGGGCCTTCACCTGTCAGTGAACATCACCCCCGACCCATCACTTACCCCCCTGGCCCAGCGCTAGTTCCCCCGGCCTAGCGACAGCCCCCCCATCGCAGCGACAGCCCCCCCCCCGGCCTAGCGACAGCCCCCCCCATCGCAGCGACAGCCCCCCCCGGCCTAGCGACAGCCCCCCCATCGCAGCGACAGCCCCCCCTGGCCTAGCGACAGCCCCCCCATCGCAGCGACAGCCCCCCCCCGGCCTAGCGACAGCCCCCCCATCGCAGCGACACCCCCCCCCCGGCCTAGCGACAGCCCCCCCATCGCAGCGGCAGCCCCCCCCATCGCAGCGACAGCGACGACAGCCCCCCCCCCGGTGCAGCGACAGCCCCCCCCGGCCTAGCGACAGCCCCCCCATCGCAGCGACAGCCCCCCCCGGCCTAGCGACAGCCCCCCCATCGCAGCGACAGCCCCCCCGGCCTAGCGACAGCCCCCCCATCGCAGCGACAGCCCCCCCCGGCCTAGCGACAGCCCCCCCATCGCAGCGGCAGCCCCCCATCGCAGTGACAGCGACGACAGCCCCCCCCCGGCGCGACAGCCCCCCCCCGACCTAGCGACAGCCCCCCCCATCGCAGCGACAGCCCCCCCGGCCTAGCGACAGCCCCCCATCGCAGCGACAGCCCCCCCCTGGCCTAGCGACAGCCCCCCCATCGCAGCGACAGCCCCCCCCCCGGCCTAGCGACAGCCCCCCCATCGCAGCGGCAGCCCCCCCCCATCGCAGCGACAGCGACGACAGCCCCCCCCCCCCCCGGCGCAGCGGCAGCCCCCCCCGGCCCATCACTTACCTGGACGGCAGGACAGCTGGGCGGCTTCTCCGGACAGCTCGGCAGCTCTGCACCTTCCTCTAACAGAGGAAGGTACAGAATGGCCGCTCCAGCGCGCTCCCGAGCAGTGACAGCTCATCTGCGCATGCGCAGAAGAGCTGTAGCGGGGAGCACACTGAAGCGGCTCGTGCTGAAAGGAGAAGACCGGACTGCGCAAGCGCGTCTAAAAAAGCAAGCTGCCAGCGAATTTAGACGGAACCATGGAGACGAGGACGCTAGCAACAGAGCAGGTAAGTGAATAACTTCTGTATGGCTCATATTTAATGCACGATGTATATTAAAAAGTGCATTAATATGGCCATACGGAAGTGTATACCCCCACTTGGTTTCGCGAGACCACCCCTTTAAATGCAAGAATTTGCAGCACTTTCATAGGCCTAGATATTCATAAACAGAAATCGATAATTACTATTAGCAACTGCAAACAGCACTACTGAGAAATATTGCTTATAATTAAAATACCGGAACCTGATTGTGTCAGCTTTTTAACACGGATGTGTTTGCCGCCCAGCGCTCCAATGCAGTTCGCAAACTATCAGAGTCCAGATTAGGGTGATGACTTTTTGACCTTTTTTCTCAAAAATTATTTCCTGTAGGACAAGTAAATGAACTTTTGCCTCTTAATGACTAAAATGACATTTATTCCATTGAAATATGGAAAAAGGTCACGCACAAACCACTTTGAAATGTTAAGTAGGCCATTGAAAGACTACCTAACAGGTCTCAAATGCTTGAAAACCCACTGGAAAACAGATAAATCTCCAATCAACATTCCCCGAAGCAACCAGTGCTGTGAGCGTGCGATCAAAGTTATGCAAGACTTGCACGAATCCTGCCACAACAAGGACAATCTCTCACTGAGAATTATCCTGTCCAATGATATTATTGTGAAGAATTGATTTCCTTTTGTGTTTGATGACCCTAAATAATATTGTTTAATGTGACTCTAAGGCCTCGGTCACACGGGTGTTTTTTCCCGCGATTTGCGGATCGCATAACGGATGCGCATCTGCAAATCGCGGGACCGGGGCCGACGATTTGCTGAAAAAGCTGCACCTAGCCTTCCTGAATTGGGCTATAGTGTTCTTTTGGTGGGCTATTGATTTCTCATAGATACAGTTTAGATTAACGGATTCCTGTATTTCTTCTATAGTGGGGATATGCTTAGATCTCCATTTTCTCGCTATTAGTATACGCGCAGACTCAGCAGTAATAGGGACCGCAACAGTGGCCTCCGTAGTAATAGTGCCCCCCCCACTGTTCTCAGCGGTAACAGTGATTCCCACAGTGGTCCCAGTGGTAATAGTGCCCCCCACAGTGGCCCTCAGTACTATTAGTGACAGCCGCAATGGCTCCAGCAGTAATAGTGATCCCAATAGTGTCCCCAGTAGTAATGCCAACCCCCACAGTGGCTTCATTAGTAATAGTGATCCCCACAGTGGCCTCAGTAGCATTAGTGAACCCCACAGTGGCCCCAGTAGTAATGCTGAACCCCACAATAGCTTCAGTAGTACTTGTGACCCCCACAGTGGCCCTCAGAAATAATGCTGATCCCCACAGTGGTCTCAATAGTAATACTGACCACCACAGTGGCAAAAGTAGTAATAGTGGCCCCCCATAGTGGCCTCAGTAATAATAGTGACCAACACAGTGACCCTAAATAGTAATAGTGACCTCCACAGTGGCCTCAGTAGTAATTGTGACCTCCACAGTGGCCCTTAGCGGTAATAGTGACACCCACAATGGTCTCAGCCGTAATAGTGATCTCCATAGTGTCCTCAGTAGTAATACTGACTGCCACAGTGTTCTCAGTAGTAATAATGACCTCCACAGTGTCCTAAGTTGTAATTATGACCGCCACAGTGACCTAAGTAGTAATAGTGACCCCTACAGTGGCTCTCAGTAGTAATGCTCATCCCCACAGTGGTCTCAGTAGTAATACAGACCACCACAGTGGCAAAAGTAGTAATAGTGACCCCTATAGTGGTCCCAGTAGTAATGCTGACCACCACAGTGGCCTCAGTAGTAATGCTGACCCCGACAGTAGCCTTCAATAGTAATAGTGACAGCCACAGTGGCCTAAGTAGTAATTAGATTTGGAACCGTGAACTGTTTAGAACGGGAAGGACAGTCTCTAGGCAGTCCTAAAACAATAAGGAGCTATAATGTCATTGGCTACAGCGTGTTTACATTGGCATCTGCTTTGCAATGAAGAACCCTTCGAGTTTAAAATGTGTTTTCGGCGTACATTCACATATTATGGAAATAGTGTGGATTTTTTGCAGTGGCAAATCTGCACCAAAATTTGCATAAAAAACCACATCAAATTCTGCTGTTTTTGATGCAGATCTGCAGCGGATGTTACATCATCACTTCTACTATTCTGCCCCCTGTTAGGAGGACCCAGTGGTGTTCGGCCAACTAGATCAGGAAGCACCACCTCTAAGACCATCCGAAGAAGACTGCGATTCCATCACGTGCTCGGTCGGGGAGCCTATGGGGAAGTCGTGCTGGCAGAAGACACCGTTACCTGCCAGCGGTATGCAGTGAAAGTAATCAGGAAGAGAGCCCTGCTAGCGGAAGTGGAGCTGGCAGATGTGATGGTGGAGCACCGCGTGTTGCAGCTGACGTCTGGGAGTCCCTTCCTCGTCCATACAGAATTTGCATTTCAGACCAAGGTATAGTTGTTATCACACATCTCCAAACTCCACTGCTATGTTCACCGTAGATGTGGACTTTGTAGTATAACTTCATATTAACCAACCTCCTTACATGTCTCTAATACATTACAGACGCACGTTCTGCTTGGATTGGAGTACCTGAGCTGCGGGGACCTGGACCAACTCCTCCAGTCAAAGGGACCGCTTGATGTCAACAGCGCCAGATTCTACGCTGCGGAGATGGTGTGCGGCATCCAGCACCTCCACACCATGGGGATCATCCATAGAGACCTGAAGCCCGAGAATATCCTGGTGGCTGAGACGGGCCATGTAAAGATCACCGATTTCGGTCTGGCCTTAGAGAACATGTACGGAGACCGAACGGCCAACGATTATGCTGGAACCGAAGGCTATGTTGCTCCTGAGGTGAGAGGATTAGACTCTTCATACCATTACTTGACATAAATGTTTTAATGTTCTTGGGTCATGGATCGTGGAGACAGCAGTCCAGGGATGGTATAGAGGACTGCGGTCTCAGCGCTCGCCTAGAGCAGTACACAGCTCCCATGTAATGGCTTTCTATTACGGTCGATGTTATCAATGATGTAGAACTTATGTAGAATAGCAGATGGACGCCAGAGAGGAATATAACGCTGCCGTCGATTGGTTTTCATTTGGGGTCATCATGAATCAAATGATCACTGGTGAGCGTAAGTATCATTACAAACTCTTCAATGAGTCCACCTCCGGAGCGAAGAACATCATCTTACAGGTAAGCAGGTCACTTTTACTTTTTTGAGTTGCTAATGTTGTAAAAATTATTTGTGATGCTTTTATTGTCTTTTCTAGTCAGATTCTTGTAATTATAGTCAGTAACCACAACTACATTTCTCATTTCAGCTCCTGAAGAGAAACCCGGCCAAGCGTCTAGGAGTTAACAGAGACATCCGAAAACACCGATTTTTCCAGCAAATCGACTGGATCTCTGTGGAATCCCTGAGGGTGCCCCCACCGCACATCCTTGAGGTAAGTAAATGAACAGAAGTTATAAAAAATCCTGAATGGTGAGGGCGCCATTCCCGATCTACTACTGAGTGTCTATCCAGAGGATGGACCATCAATAGTTCATGATTGGAAAGCCACATTAAATATTGATGACTTATTCTTAGGATAGGCTATCAATATCAGATCAGTGGGAGGTGAGCACCGCGGGATCTTCCTTGTATACCAGGCACAGTGCCATATATCATTTAGTGGCTGTGCCTGGTATTGCAGCTTAATTCCATTGATTCAAAAGCAGTCAGCAAACAGGTCCGGAGTTTCAAGAAATCAAAGCCTCAAAATGCTATCCCCGTCTACAGCATATATGGTGTATTCACAGAATATGCCATATTAGCCTAATTGTTGGGCATCTGACCTCAGTGACAGCCCCTGCTAGTCTTCCTCTCTAGTACAGCCAGAACCGTAGATATGTCATAACTGTCTCACATTGTAAAACTCTTCTCACCATAATCAGAATTGTTTCTCTTTTTTCTTGCAGTCATCTAAGCCTGAACATCTAGAGCCATTCCATCTGGACGCCGTGGAAGCAGCAGAGGCCAAGGACTTCCGCCCGTCACCTAAAGACAAGGCCATGTTCAGAGGGTTTTCATTCTACAACTTGAAGACCCTCTTAGACACCGGCTCTAAGAACACCGGAGCGAGCAGCCCTACTGAGCCCCCGTGAGAGCACCAGGAGAAAGAACGCCGAGGGACCCCCTAGGAGTGTGCCAGCAGTACCACCCAGCTGGCGGTAAGTACAGGCGCCACAACATCTGCGCCCATAGAATCATAGACATGTGCGCTATACTAAAGACCTTAACAAAAATATTTTTATCTTACCAGTAGATGGATTTCCCCGAACCAATGACAGCAGCAGCTGATGGTGCTGCCACGGGTGAAGGAGAAACACATTGGTGCGCGATGGCCGGCTATTAAGGGGTGGAAGGAGGTCGGATTTTTTTTTTTGTTAATGACATCGCAGCACATGTCTATGATTATTTTACATTTACTGGTAATTGCATTTCCTCCCGCCCATCACAGTATTGTAATGAGCGATGGGGAAATGAGATGAGTGATGGCTGGCTATTAAGGGGTGGAGGAGGCCGGATTTTTTTTTTTCACATGCCAAGCAGATGTGCGCATGGTTTGTATGGAGTGGGCCCGGGAGCGGAGCCTGCTCCATACATGGAGGGGGTCTGCTGTCTATGACATCTCACCTCTGGCCACAACAGCAGTGATTGAAGATAACAATAATAGCAGCTGTAAATAATTTAATTCTGAAAGGGGCATAAAAAAAACACATTTGGTAATGCTACGCCTGTAAGTCTGATCTATTAAAATATCGGTGAACATCGTCCAAAAAAATAGTATACAAAACCAGAATTCCACTTTTTGGTTTACCTAGAAAAAATGTAACTAAAAACGGTCAAAAAGTCGTATGTACCCCAAAATAATAGAACTAGAAACCGTCAGTCATCCACAATAAACAAGCTGCCACACAGCTGCATCAACGGAAAAATAAAAAAACTCACGGTAACCAAAAAAATTCTTAATTAAAAAGATATTTCATATTTTAAACGTCGCCCAACAAAGAGCTACTTAAATTTGGTATCACAATCGTACCGACCTACAGAATACACTGAGCTCATGTTTGATGTACATTGTACAGTTTTCCCGTACATTATATGGTAAATGAATTAAAAAATTGTCCTGCAAAAAACAAACCCCCAGACATCTAGATAGATGGAAAAATGTCTTGCAACTTAGACCCCAAGCATCAGTTAGATGCTTCCATTTGTCCCTCCCTGAATGTTTTCCCCTCCTCCCACAGTGAGAACTTGAAGGGGTTAGCCCAATAGGCCTAAAGAGAGGTTCGTGTAGTGTAGGTCCCATCTACAAGAGGTCACCTTGACGTGGCAGATGGGCTCACATGTTTTGATCAAAATGTGTGCTAAGAACCTCACGAGTTTATGAGTCAGTAGATCTCACAATGCTGCTTATATTTTTTTTTTATTTTATTTTCTTTATTAAGGAAAATTTGCACAGTACATAATAAAATCATGTGGAAAATAAACTCGATATTGCATATAGTACATACTGTGCTATAACTTGCTTAGACGTAATAACATAACCTTTTCCTTGTACATTTTTTCTTTTGGGTGACAATAAACTTAAACAATTAAACTCAGACTGTCTATGCCTATTGGTTGAATTCTTTGTGAGATAAAGCTCTGCGTTTGCTATTTGTTAAGTAGATGGGGGCACAGGAGAGCGTGTGGGGGGGGGGGGGGGGAGGGGGAGAAAGAGGGAACCTAAGTCTGGGAGTTCAGTCTACAGATAAGGTGGAGTTGGTATCCAGCCAGATATCCCATATTTTTTGAAATTTGTTTGGGCAACCTCTGTTTTGGTAAATGATTTTTTCGTAGGAGATTACTGTGTTCACCGACCTAACCCAACATGAAATCGTAGGGATTCCCGCAGCCATCCAATAAGTGGCTATTGTTTTACGTGCCAAAAATAAGGTCTTCTGTAAAAAAGTGCGGGTGTAATGCGGCCACAACTCCTCCTCCAGTAGGCCAAATAGGATCGTCTTAGGGTCCATCCCAATATTAAGGGGGGGTGGTAGTAGTGAGTTTATGAAGGATACAATCTCAGACCAGAATCCGTTTACCAGGGGGCAGTCCCAAATCAAATGCCAGAAGTTAGCTTCTGGCTGGCGGCATCTATGGCAGGAGTTTGAGGAAGAGTTGCCCATTTTATATAGACGGCTGGGTGTGAGGTATGCTTGGTGGATAATATATAGCTGGATCAGTTTATTGTTGACTGTAGGGGAAACTGAGAGATGGGATTCGGATATATCTGTCCAGTCCTCCGGTGATAAAGACGGAATGGCTGTCTTCCATTTATCGTAAGCTGAGGGCGGGTTATGGTCGGTTTTTGCTGAGAGGAGATGCGTGTAGAGCACCGAGATTAGGCCCTTGGGCCCCTGGGATCTGAGGATACCAATTGTGGGGTATTTGGATATGCTTGTGGAGGTAGGTGGGAATTGGGAGTTCAGGGCGTGCCGCAACTAAAAGTATCTAAACAGCTGAAGTTGTGGGGACTGTATTTTTTCCCGCAATTGGTTAAATGTGAGGAGGCTCCCGTCCGTATAAACGTCTCCCACTGACACCACTCCAAAAGACATCCAGTATTGAGGGTCTGGGACCGACTGCAGGGCTTTAAGGCCGGGATTGTTCCATAAGGGAAGTTCACACATTACTCCTTTGTACTGTTGGATGGCCTTAGCCTCCTTCCACACCTTTAAAGCTAGTTTGTGAAGTGGCAGTATATCGGGGGGGTTGGTATGTTCTGGGAATTCCAGGAAGTTTAAAAGGTTGTTATCCTTCACTTGTTTTGCCAGGTATTGGTCAGCGATGGGCATTTCCCGCTCTAGGAACCAGCTCCGGATGTTGCGTAGCTGTCCGGTTAGGTAATATACGTGCAGGTCTGGGAGCGCCATTCCAGCCCGTTCCTTCGGTCTCTGTAGGGTCGAAAGACTAAGCTTGGATCATGTGGAGTTCCAAATGAAAGATGTAATGAAGGAATTGAGGGCTTGGAAGATGCGTTTGGGTACAATTATTGGCATATGTTGTAGTATGTACAGGCATTTAGGTTGAATAGCCATCTTTATCAGGTTTATACGGCCAGCCACCGAAAGTGGTAATTTAGGCCATCGCTCGAGTTTATTTTTGACATTTCGGAGCAGTGGGTCGATATTATCTTTTATGGCGTTATTTGGATTTCGGGACATATATATTCCCAAGTATTTGAATGTGGAAACCACGGCTAGGTTATATCTGGCGACACAAGGATCTGTTATTGGGTTGAGATTTGTATATAGAATTGTGGACTTGGGCCAGTTGACATGTAAGCCCGATAGGTGGGAAAATTTGTCAATTTGGGACATAGCGTGGGAGAAGGAGGTTATAGGGTCTGACAAAAATAGGATTGTATCATCCGCATATAAGCCCACTTTACTTTCAAGGCCCGCCCATTTAATGCCGGTTACTTCAGGGGTGCTTCTCAACCGAATTGCCATGGCTTCGATGGCTATGGCAAATAGAGCCGGGGACAGCGGGCAGCCCTGACGGGTGCCTCTTGCGAGGCGGAACTCGGTGGATGGGATGCCATTTACTATTACGTTGGCGCTTGGCGATTTGTAAATGGTTTTAACCCATTGTAAGAATTGGGGGCCAAACCCAAAGCGAACCAGGCAGGCCTCGAGGAAAGTCCACTCCAGCGAATCGAAGGCCTTCATTATGTCTAATGAGACCAATGCCCAGGGCATGTTAAACTGTTTGCCCAGTTGAATTGCTGTCTGTACTCTCCGTATGTTGATTGTCGTGGATTTTCCTGGCATAAAGCCGGTCTGGTCAGGGTGTATAATGGATAGGATTACTTGATTTAGTCTTGTGGCCAGGAGTTTTGTTAGGATTTTGTAATCGACATTTACCAGGGATATGGGCCGGTATGAGCTACAGTCTGTGGGGTCTTTGTCTGGTTTCAAAATGACTATAATAGATGCTCCGTAGAACGAGGGTGAGAGGGATTGGTCTGATTGGGCCTGTTGTAATGTTTCTAATAGCAGCGGGGCTAGTTGTTCGTCATATTTCCGGTACACTTCAATCGGGAGGCCATCGGGGCCCAGGGCTTTATTGGGTGCCATGTCCAGGATTGTCTGCCGTATTTCGTCTAGGGTGATTGGGGCCTCCAGGAACTCTACCTGTTCTTCGGACAATGCTGGAAAGGTCAGGTCACTCAGGTAGTCTAGAATATCTGCCTTTGTGAAATTTGTGGGTGAGCTATACAGGTTAGCATAGTATTCTTTAAAGCGATTTGTGATGGCTGGGGCGTCGGTCAGCTCCTCACCATTTTGATCTTTTATCTTAAGGATCGTGTTTAGGTGTTTCTCGTGTTTAATCAAATTGGCTAGCAAATGGCTGGATTGGTTGCCTAGTTCGAAATAATATTGCTTCACAAAGAATAATTTACGTTTGGCCTTAGCGTGAACTTGGTGTTTGTAGAGGCGGGAGCAACTGAGCCACGCCTCTTTGTTAGAGTCCGTGGGGTTATCAGTGTAGGTCTTTTCTGCCTCAAGTGTCTTAATTTCTATCTCTCTGTCCGCCTGGGATGTCGTTTGTTTGATATATGTGATGGCTGGTTTAAGGAACCCCTGAAGGTATGCTTTAAGGGTATCCCATCTCAGAGCCGGGTGGGTGTTGTTATTATGGGCATCTAAAAAGAGGGATATGTGGAACGGGGTTTGGTCATCTGGGCCTAAAAGTTTGAGCCAAAACGGGTGTAGTTTCCAGGTAGGCAAAAAATTTTTTTTTTTCAAACAATCTCTTTTATTTGTTTTTCACGCTATAGAAGATACGTTTTACATTTGTAGTACAAACAATATTAGTTGTTCAAAGTTAGAAAACAGCAAGAATTCAATGAGAATTGGCCACGCAGGTGCTTGCATAGCAAAATTATGAAGCCTCATAACATGAAGAACATGCATATTGATATTGGTGCATAGCAGGGTAGCAGGTTGTTTGTAAACTTGGAATGGGTGAATGATTATGAACTTAAGTTTGAAACGTTAACTTATCAAGCAATGAAGAAACTACGAGATGACAAGTTTTGTGTTGAAAATTGAGAATTGTGTCGATGAGCCAGGCTGAGTTTCGGCGATGGTAAGGGTTAAAGTGAGGAGTGAAGTGAAAGGTCAGATCTTATTGAGGCGCGGCGAAATAATGGGTCCAGGGGTTCCAGACTGAAAGGAAACTCTCTCTGCTTGCTGTTTCCCATGCTATTAGTTCTTCGAATCTGTATATCTGGGAGACTTTGTCTCTCCAGAGGTCCAGAGTGGGGGTTACTTTTTCCCTCCAAAGGAGTGGGATGATAAGTTTAGCTGCCGACAAGAGTATTGTCGGGAGGTGCTTTTTCGATGGCGTGAACTGCGGGGTGGGTTTCCATAAGAGCACCTCTTCTGGGGTAAAAGTGTATGACGTTTTGCATATTTTATTTATTTGTTTGGTGATTTCCTCCCAGAAGGGTTTTATCGCGGGGCATTGCCACCAAATATGTAGGATAGAGCCCCTGCCGGCGTCACACCTCCAACAGCTATTATTTGGCGAGAGGTTTGCTTTGTATAGATAGTCAGGTGTTTTGTACCATCTGGTTAGGATTTTAAACGAGTTTTCCTGAATCTGGACGCATCTGGAAAATCCATGTGAATTGCTGAGGACTTTCTGGGTCTCTTTCTTGTTTAGGGAAATTTTTAGCTCGTTTTCCCATTCTCTAATATACCAGGGTTTTTCTGGGGCTTGGTTGAGGAGTAGGTTCTTATACAAGAGAGACGTGTTTTTCTTTGGAAGTGGTATAAAGGATAGATAAGTCTCATACCAGAGTGGGTCTCTTGTTCTATTGCCAAAGATTGTTTGAAATCTTTTGATAGAGTTATATAGGTCTAGGTTCTCTATGAAACTGACTGGCTTGTCTGGAATTAATTTTTGGATTTGAGATGGATTAGTAAGAAGACAATTTTTTAATATCTCGGTTATAGTTGTTGAGCTGAGATGTGTCCAGGCTCCGGTCACCTCCTTCGGTTTGTTTGCTAATATTGCCGGAATTAGGGAGGCTGGAGTCATTGGGGCTATTTTTGCTAAGGGGTCTTTATCATGTCGTAAGGAGCGGACTACTTTAATAGTACCTCTCGTGGTTGGGCTTAGATTTGAGAGAGTATTCGTGAGAGGGCCAGGTGACCAAAGATAGTATTGGTCTTTGGGCTACAAAGCGTCTTTTTCGAGCTTTGTGTCTGGTGGGTTTTTATCTAGGTTAGCTAATGATAGCCATCTGGCTAAGTGAATGGCCTTATAATAAGAGTAGGACGTTGGGTAGGTTAAAGCCCCCTTGCGCTCTTTTCTGGCTTAGGTAAGTAAGAGCTAGGCGGGGTTTGCGTTTATTCCAGATGAAATGACTAAAAGCTTGGTTTAGTTTGGTAAAGAAACTCATTGGTATTTCTATTGGTACTGTCTGTAGAGTGTAGAGGATATAGGGGAGGATGTAAGTGGAGATTAAGTTTTTTCTGCCTATCCATGAGAGGTGTGGGACTTTTAATTGCTGGAGTTGAGTGTGTACTTTCTTAAGGAGGGGGACATAATTGGCTTTAAAAAGACAGGCAGGATTTGGGGTCAATATGATACCTAGATGTTTTAGACCTGAGGAGGGCCAAATAATGGGGTGTTGTTTTTTGAGTGAATTTATTGTGGTGTTTGGGGCTGTGATGTTTAGGGCTTCAGATTTACTATAGTTTACTTTAAAATTTGAGATTTTCCCAAAAAGTTCAAAGATTTCCAGGCTTTTAGGGAGTGCTTTTTTGGGGTTGGACATTAATATCAGAAGATCGTCTGCGAATGCAGCTGTCGTGTGGGTGTTTGTTGTTCTCTACCTTTAGTCCTCTAATGTCTGGGCTTTGTCTGATCTTCTGTAGTAGAGTTTCCATAACTAGTATAAAGAGGGTTGGTGACAGTGGGCAACCCTGCCTAGTCCCGTTATTAATAGGGAAGGAGTTTGATAATGAGCCATTTACCCGGATTCTGGCTGAGGGTTTAGAGTATAAAGATAATATCGCCTTAATGAGTTGTGCTGGGAAGCCAAATTTAGTCAATGTGTGGGTCATGTAAGTCCAGCTCACTCTATCGAACGCTTTTTCAGCGTCTGTGCTAAGAAGGGTGAGCGGGATTCCGTTAGATTTGGCGTAGTGGATGGCATTGATGATGCGAGTTGTATTAAATCTACCTACCTGGCCTGGGACAAAACCCGTTTGGTCTGGATGGATGAGCTTGGGGATTACTGGTGCTATGCGTTGAGCCACGAGTTTTGCCCATCATTTAAGGTCATTGTTTAATAGTGAGATAGGGCGATAGTTACTACAGATTTCTGGATCTTTGTCCTCTTTTGGAATCAAAGTGATAAAGTCTTCGAGAGCTTGCTTGGGAAGCGTCGCACCTTGGAGAAGCGCGTTGCACAGGTTCGTGAAATGTGGTAATAGCGTTTTCGCGAAATTTTTATAGTAGAGCGTTGGGAGCCCGTCCGGGCCGGGGCTTTTCCCGGTAGGGATGGAAGATAGTGTGTCAAATACCTCCGATGGGGTGAATGGGCGTATCAACTGGGCTCTCTCTTCTTCTTTTAACATGGGGAGGTCAAGAGTATTGAGGAAAGAAATTATTTCTGTTGAGTCTGCGTTCTGTTTATTGCTGGTTGTGGGGTCATTTAGGTTATACAAAGATGTGTAGTATTTTTCAAATTCTTTTGCTATCTCTGTTGTGGAGATTGCTATGTTGCCTAAGGGGGATTTTATTTTGTTGATAAAGGCTTTTTCTTTTTGTTTCTTAATTAGGTTTGACATAAGCTTGGAGCCTTTATCTCCGTGCGAGTATATTTTATATCTGGAGATGAGGTGGGCTTTTGCTATCTTTATGTTTAGTATATTTTTCAGTTTGATTCTGGTGTTTTTTAGTTCGCTCAGAACTTTGGGATCCTGTGAGTGTTTATGTGACTTTTCTAGGTTAGAGATTTGGGACAATAGGTCATTGACCTCTTTTTCTCTTTGTTTCTTTAGCTTTGTGCCAAGGGCTATTAGTTCACCTCTAACAAAGGCCTTATGCGTTTCCCAAAGAATCGGTTGTGGTGTTTCAGGGGTGTTGTTAAATTTAAAGAATTCTTCAAGTTTGTTTGTTAAAGTCTTTGTTTGTTCCTCATGGTCTATTAATGTGGGGTTTAGCTGCCACGTCCACTCTCTCACCGGCAGACTGTCGAGGGTAAGTTTTAGAGAGACTGGGGCGTGGTCTGATATTGAGATGGGCCCAATGTCCACTGCTTTAATAGCTTGGGCGTGGGTCCCTGATATTAGAAAGTAGTCTAGCCTGTGATATGTGGCATGCACTTGGGAGTAATAGGTGAAGTCTCTTACTTCAGGGTTTAACATTCTCCAAGCATCATGAAGATTCAAATCTGAGAGGGTGCTTTTGAGCTTACAGAGTTGTTTATAGGGTATCAAGGGAGTATTGGCTGTAGTGTCTATTTCTGGTTCCATTGCTAAATTCAGGTCTCCTCCTATGATTGCTATACCCTCTGCAAATTCTGCAAAATCGTTCAAGGTGCAGATTATCCATGGAATTTGGTTTTTGTTGGGGGCGTAAATATTTGCAAATGAAATTTTTTTGTGCGCTATGGTGCCTTTTAGAAACAGAAATCTGCCGTAAGGATGTGTTTTATGAGGGTTATATTGAAGGGAATGTTAATTCTAATTGCTATGGAGACCCCTCTCGAGGCTGAGGTGTGGGTGCTGTGATACCACTTATTGTATCGATAAGTGGGGAGTTTGGGAAGGTGGTTGTGTCTGAGGTGTGTTTCCTGTAGGAACACTATTTCAGACTTCAATTTTTTAAGTATAGAGAAGATCTGGCTTCGTTTTTGGGGGGTGTTCATTCCTCTTACATTAAAGGAAATACAGTTAAGTTCTGTCATTGAATTTGTAAGACAAAAGGGGAATGTTAAATGAAACTCTAGGCATCATCTTGTTTGATTGGTAAGTCATCTCGTCAAAACAGAACTTGTAAACAGGGCTCACTGTGTTCAGTAGTGAGCAAACATATTGAAATATGCTCGGGTGTGTGTGAGACCCAGGGAAAATGTCGGTCTCCGTGCAACTACCGCACAGTGTGTGAAGTTGGCGGATCCGTTGGGTCTTTTCAACACAGCCGTGCGTGTGGGGGTATAGAGCAAGCGTGTCTCACAGGGGTGGGGGTAGTTGGGCGAGCCACCCAGACCTCAGGGGTCTTTGAGCAGTAGTGGTCTGGTTATACCTTGTGTGTGTATGGGGGGGGGGAGGGGTAAGGGAGCTAAGATTAAGTCGCAGTGGTTCTCAGTGCGGTTCGCATCTAGCACTAACAGCCTCCTGCGCCGTCTCCAGCCCGCCTAAGGGGAGCAGTTGGAGAGCGGCCCCAGTCCCGTCCCACAAAGTGACCACAAAGTGTGGCACATTTGGGTATAACAGCTTCTCTCTGACATCTCCTATGTGTCCTTGTAAGCACTCGTGGTGAGTCTCTTAAAGTGTCTAATGTGTAACATGTGAGGTATAATTACTCTATTCAAACAGCAGAGGGCCCTTGAATGTCATAAGGCCGTCTGCCGGAAGACGCGTCTATCTCCCCACCTGGTCCCCGGGTTCGTCTCAAACGGGAGACAATATGGGTCGATTGTGGGGGGGAGGGAGCAGAGGGGAGAGTGCAGTCTCTCAAGTGGAATAGAAGCCTGAACAATTTAACGACATCTAAATATAAGAATAACAGTGAAGGAGGTATCCACTCACGAGTCCCAGATAGGTGAATTCAGTCAAGTCCCGGCATGTTAGAGTCCACACAAGATTTTGTGTATTAACGGAAAGGAACAGGGTTCACCTGCGGGGGAGGACAAGGTAGGAGAAAGAAAGAGAGACCACCGTATGCATACGTTGGTTGTGGGTCAGTCGTCGGCTTGTCTTTGCGTTTTTTTACGTTTTGTAGTGAGCTTCCATCCATCTGCCTTCGTCAACTGTGGTATCTGGTGTTGCAGCTGAACCGGAATCCACGAAGGGATGTCGATTGGTGGAATCTCTAGTTTTTGCCAAGCTTCTTTAAGGTCTTCCGGCGATCTGATGGAGATCTGTTGTCCCTCTTTGAAGGTGGCCAGACCAAAGGGGAAGAGCCATTTTATTGGGAGCTTTTTTGCTCTCATGGCATCTGTTACGGGTTTTAGGATTCGTCTCTTTGCCAGTGTGCTTGGAGCAAGATCTTGGAAGAGGAGGATCTTGGAGTTTTCTAGGAGGACATTCTGGGCTTCCCGTGCTTTCTGGAGAATGGTTGAAGTGTCAACATATCTGAGGAGTCCACAAATTACATCCCTTGGTGGGTCTGTGGAGGAGGTTTTGAGGCGCAGCGCTCTGTGGATGCGTTCTATTTTTATGTCTTTTGCGCGTTCTTCTCCAAGAAGGGTCTGGAAAATTTGTATGGCTGTGCATTCGAGTTCTTCTCTGGCAATGGACTCGGGGATTCCTCTGAAGCGGATATTTCTGCGTCTGCTTCTATTTTCTTGGTCCTCGAGTAGTAGCATAGCCTGATTTAGCTGGTGTTGTTGTGCTGTTAAGTTGGCCTGTAGCGCAGTGCTGTGGAGGAGAATATCCTGTTGAGTGTTTTCTAATTCTTCGACCCTGCGCCCTATGTGTTTCACCTCAGTCTTGATATCAGCTAGTTCCTTTAGAACAGGCGAGATAGCTTGTGTTAGGAATTGTTTGAAGAAAGCTTTTGAAATTACTCCTTGATCTTGGTCTTCGTTGTGATCTGAGGTAATCGAAGCAGTGTCTGCATCGGAATCCTCTATATCTAGGTCTGTCTGTGCTTTAGTTGTAGTTTTACTTTTCTGTGCAGCTGGTGAGCTGTGTTTTTTCTTGAGATACTTATCCATCTCGTTTTGGCTCTTGTTTAGTCTTGGGGTACCCGTCTGGTCTCTACTCCTCTCTCTGTTGGTCTTGACCATTTTTATGCTTGGTATTTAATCTTGAAGATAAGAGGGGTCTGTGCTGAGGTCTTATGGAGGCTCGCCCTGCATTAGTTTAAGTTATGCATGTTGATATAGCATTGTTTCCCAGTCGAGGGTGGTTGGTTCAGATCGTAATTTTCACCCCTTATTTTGTGGGGTGCGTTTCTGATGTGTACCACTCGGCGGGGCTAAGGAGGAGGGGGGCCGACTGCTGTCGGATCATGTGTCTAAAGCTGTAACTCCTAGCCCGTGGGGGGGAGGAAGCTGAGCCTTATAAATAGTTGAGTGAGGCACGCTTGTTCTCAGCGGTTTATATGCCGCAATGTTTCTTTCGTGGCCTCTTGATGGTAGTAAAGCAGTCGTAGGGCAGTGGTAACTCAGGCTCCTCAGCCTAATGGCACTTTTCTTTATGGTTCTGGGCTGTATCTTTATGCAGCTGTGAGGGGAGGGTGTGCAGACCCAGTACACAGGTTTCGGGCTGCAGTTTATGGGGGGAGGGGGGGAGGGGGGGTAGCTGTAGCTGTTTATGAGGGTCTAATGCAGGCAGCTAGTCAAGAGTCCTTCAGACTGCAGGAGGTTAATAGGTGGCCCTGCTGTAGCTGTTTATGGAGATCTAATGCAGGCAGCTAGTCAGGAGTCCTTCAAACTGCAGGGGGGGGGGGGTTAATAGGTGGCCCTGCTGTGAGAGCTTTCTCCCTGTAGAGAGCAGTTAATGTGGTGGCTGCTGCTTTAGTGCGGTCTTCTGTCGGCACTTAGAGGTGTTTAGAGCGGCGACTGGGGACTTCTGAGGGGTGTTATCTACTCACAGCGTGAGGTATTGTGTTGCTGCACTGCCGCTGGTTCCCGAGCGCTGGCGGACCGGAAGTGAAGCTCCGTCTGGATCAGCGCTTCGGAGGGGGCTGCAGCTCTCGGTGTTGAGCACCTCTCACGTACCTCTGGTTCTTGGGCACTTCTGGTGGTCCGCAGGGCCGAGCGGTGCGTCCCCAGCCAGGTAAGGGGGCTGTATCGCGCTCCGCTGTATCGCGCGCTTCCGGCCGGCTCGGAAATCTAGTCCCCGGCTTTCCTCTGGCGCTAGGTCTCGGATGTTATTTGTCGCCCAGGCGCTCGTGGGACTCTCCGATCGTTCCCGGTCCCGCGGAGGTGATGGTAGGGTGTAGGGAGAAGCGTCTGGAGGTTCAGGGAAGCTAGGGGAAGCTTCTATTTCTTCTTTGGCCGAGGAGCCCCGGAGCAACACGTCTGCCTGGATTGCAGGTTAGGCCACGCCCCCCAGGTAGGCAAAATTTTGAGTTGGGGAAATTTCAGTGTTAGGAGTAACGGACTGTGGTCCGATATTCCCCGCGGACAGTGTGCTATATCTGAAAGATACATTGCCACCTCCGCGGAGCTGAATATATAATCAATTCTTGAGAGGGAGTTCTGACCGGGGGAGTGGCAGGTGTATTCCAGGGTGTCGGGATGATGTACCTGCCAGAGGTCGACCCAACCCATGCTCTCGGTTATCTGCCGGAGGGAGGAGTTAGTGTTTGTAGTTGTGTTAGCCAGGGCATAGAATTTGTCCTTGGTCGGGTCCATTACCAGGTTAAAGTCTCCCATACAGAGTACTCCTACTGAGGGATATTGGTGTGCAAAGGTCACAGCTGTCTGAAGGAGGGAGAGGTTATTATGTGGTGGGTTGTAGATACATAAGATGACATATGGTTTGGAATCTATTTCTGCATACACGAATATTGATCTACCCTCCGGGTCTTTACGAACATTAATGGGATTCCATCTTATGGATCTGTGTATAAGCAATGTAACGCCTCTGGAAGAGGTGGTGTGAAAGGAGTGGGCCGCCCACTGTACCCACGGCTTCTTAAAGGTGTCGGCTCTGTCCCTGGTGAGGTGGGTCTCCTGCAAACACACGATATGGGGGTTTGTTTGTTTAATAAAGGAGAAGACTTTCCTACGCTTAAGGGCTGTGCCGAGACCGCGTACGTTCCAGCTAAGATATTTTAAAGACATTGGTATCGGTGTAAATATAAATCTCAATCGGCGCCCCTATAATTGGGGGAGGGGGGGGGAAGGGCTTTGCAAGTACAGAGCAGTGGGAGTCATCGGCACAGACAGTTCAGAACAAAATAACAATACTGGTCTGAAAACAGTTTAAACCATTGGTTATTGGCATCCTGTCTGAATATGAACGTAGGAATCCTAAATTGGGGTTCCGGTAAATCTAAAGACAGGAGTCAATGAAAAACTTAAGCTACAAACTATTTGTAGGTAGCTGATCTTGCTGGGGGGGAAAGGGTCCCAGTGGCCTATGGGTGGCTAGCTTTGTCTGGTGGACTTAAATTATTAGATTAAAGTATCGTTGAGACACAGGAGGGTCCCGGGCCCCAGGTCCGCGGCATGGGCGACCGGCACACCACCAGTAGGTCAGGGGGATAATAAAGCTTCTCAGCCACATTTCAACTTAGTATACATATTTATGCATGTTATGGGTTGGCGCCTCTCGGTGACACCAGATGCATTCTGAGCCACTCCAGAGCTTCAGTAAGAGAGTGTAAGAAAATCGCTTTTCCCTCTGCGGCGATGCGCAGACGGGCTGGGTATGCCATTGAATAGGGAATATTTCTATCCCTAAATTTCTTTTTGACCTCCAAAAAGGTAGCTCTTTGTTTTTGCAAGTCCGCAGAAAAGTCAGGGAAGATAGATATCACTGAGTTGTCGTGTTTAAATGGGCCTTTTAATCTGGCTTGACGTAGGGCGTCGTCGCGATCTCTGCAGTTAAGAATTCTTGCTAGAAACGGGCGTGGGGGTGCGCCCGGCTGTGGTGGTTTCGCCGGGACGCGATGAGCTCTCTCCACGGCAAAGTGGGTAGAGAAGGTGTCTTCGCCCAGCAATGATTTTAGCCGGTTTTTCCGCAAAGAGTTCTGGTTGTGAGCCTTCTGTCTTCTCAGGTAGGCCGATTATGCGTAAATTGTTGCGGCGTGCACGATTTTCAAGATCGTCGGTTTTAGCTTGACAATATTCCGCTGTTCTCATGGCTTTTTTTTACTGCTGCGGGGATTGGACGCAGGGAGTCCTCAACATTCGAAATGCGGTCCTCCATCTCCCGCACCCTGGCGCGCATATTTTGTAGATCTTGTCTCAGGAGGACTACGTCTGATTTGACCTCTTCTATCTTGTCTGTAAGGGGGGACTTGCAGGTGTTAATTGCCTCCAGGAGTTGACGCATTGTTGGTTCCGGTGGCTGCCCAGATACATCTTCGGTTTCTTTTGTTTGAGCGGGTCGCATCGCTCGAGGGGTATGATCCGGAGTTTCGGTGCGTGAGAATTCTTTTAGTCTCTCCGCGCAGAGCCACTTTTTGCGCGCGTGCTCATGTTCACGGGCAGTTGTTTAATGTGTTTGACTGAAAGCGTAAGCGGTTTCTTTGGTGATGTAAACGTGTAAGTATTTCTGAGAAAGATTACTTGCTTATAGGGCTGGTTAGCCGATCAGGTAGCTTGTGGGGGTTCTGATAGAGAGTTTAGATTGTTATTGTCTCCGGGAGCCTTACTGTCACAGAGTCTCGACCGTCGTCCGGAGTTTGGCGTACCGGTGAGATGAGTTATCAATATGGGGAGATATTATTTTTTGGCTCAGGTCAGTTCAGGTAGCTCAGCCGGATGGTCGTCGGGTCTTAGCGGTCTCCTCTGTAGCGGTTAGGGGTCTCAACAGAGCCGCAGAGGGGAGAGTCATAAAGTGGGGGGGTACTTTTATGTTTTGCTGGCTCAAGTCCAAATTAGTTTGGAGGGGTGGGATTTCCCCGTCCGGGCTTCTCCTCTCCGGGCACTTGGCGTCTAGCTCGGCGGCGTGCCGCTGCTAGGTGTTGTCCCCCGACCTATGTCCCCACTTACGATTTTGTCGCCGGTTCCGCTGGGCCGGATCACGGTCGGCGGGTCGTCTTGCTCCCGGCGTCCAGCCGGGTGTGGTAAGTCACGTTCACTGCGGTGGTGAGAGTGTCGGTCGGTCGAGTCACGGTCTCCGGCGGCTCCGCGGCAGGCAAACCGCGGCAGGGGAGTAGAGAGTTCTGCCTCTCCGCGGCAGCAAGGGGTCTCTGTTTCGCCGAACGGCTGGGGGTAATGTGTTCCCAGGAGTCGTCAAGCCCAGCAACAGGCGCCGGGACCGCCCGGGCGGCTGTTCCACCAGGCCCGGTGCGTCGTGTCTTCGCGGCAGCGGGGAGAGGGCGCCAGCCGGTCAGTCAGGCCGTTCCGACCGTCAGCCCACGGCCCTCCGCGGATTGTATATCAGCCGGGTCGCCCCAGGAGGTGAGTAGATGGCGCAGCCGGGTGCAGGAGATCTCGGTCCCGCGGCAGGTGCCCGGTATCAGGGCTGTCGGCCGCTCAGGAGCACAGGGGTTAATGTCTGTTCAGTCGCCAGCGGTGCGCACCAGGAGGCAAAGAAGCCGCTCGTGCACCCCCTGTGGTCGGGCTCAGGTAATCCGGCGGCAGCGCTCACAGCGGCGGCAGGGAGGGAAGTCCGGGAGGAAGTTCGGAGGCGGCTGCTTCTCAAGGTATAGGAGCGCTTGTCTTCCTGCAGCGCCTAGTCGGGACGGTGAGCGCTCGCCCCGCAGCCGCGGGAGAGGAGGGGAGGGGGATTCGCACCAGGAGAGGAAGAGGCCACTCGTGCACCCTCCGCGGTCGGACTCAGGTGCTCCGGCGGCGGCGCTCACAGCGGCGGCAGGGGGGAAAGTCCGGGAGGAGGTTCGGAGGCGGCAGCACCGCAAGGTGAAGGATCGCGTGTCATCCTGCAGCGCCCAGTCGGGACGGTGAGTGCTCGTCCCGCAGCCGCGGGAGAGAAGGGGGGGGGGGGTTCCATGCGGCCGCCCGGACAGCTCGGGCCGATGGGTCAGCTCCGCGAGCACCGGCCTGTATTCGGAGGGAGAGGAAAAGGGCTGTTCCACCACTCCGTCCAGTCCGCAGGCGGGGTAGATCTCCGGCACTGCCACTCCGGACGCCAGCAGCAGCGGGAAGTAGACAGGGCGTTGGCGCGGTCTCACCTCCGGGCCGGTCCACGCCGCTCCACAGTATGTTCGGCGGGTCTAGTCAGTCCCGGTTCCGTCCCAGCCTCCTGTAGCAGGTTTTAGAAGTCTTTCTTGTCCTATTACGGCACCCTAAGGTCAGGATTTTTGCAGGATTAGCTTTTCCCCTGGGGAGCTCCTCTCAAGTGCGACTTGCCATGTTGGTCGCTGGCCACGCCCCCCCAATGCCGCTTATATTTAGATATGAATTGCCTGCAGTAGTGCTGCAGCCGCTTGTATTTGCTTGTATCGTCGCAGCCATGGCATAATAATATATTGATTGCCTGCAGTAGTGCTGCAGCTGCTTGTATTTGCTTGTATCGTCGCAGCCATGGCATAATAATATATTGATTGCCTGCAGTAGTGCTGCAGCTGCTTTTATTTGCTTAATAATATATGTAATTAGTTATGTGTAGTTTTCATATTCAAAAATACTATATGTTACAACTATTTATATTTAATGTTTCCCAAATCCGCAACATGTTAACGACCTTATATACATTAGACCAGGGATGGACCATATTAAACACACTGCTTTAATCATTAATGCTGTAAAAACAACAACACTACATTTTTTCACTCTCAGGATGGCTACCTAGCTAAGAGATATACACACCCTGCTGGAACGCACCCTTTGGAGCACATGACACTCCAGGGAGGCCATCCAATGTCCAGTGGAACGGGCGCTGGAATGCAGCACCCGTTCGGGATAACGTTTCACATAGCTAATATCACTAGTTACATCACAACTACGTGCTGTGACAGCACCCGGGCGAGACACCACGTTACTATAAAGCTGGCAGTGACAGACGCCAGCGTTATGACGCGTGATGTCATCGATGTGGGCCTTACTGTGAGAACAGCGCCAGTACACTGCTCCTCTATGAAGGAAACACCACCTAGTATAAAAGGAAGTCCTGATACCCTGTTTACTATGCTTTATAAAGGGCCACATACCGTCCTGAAACACGTTGCACCATCTGTTTTATTACCTGTGCCCAGTGATTTGTCTACCTACCTGTATTTATTGCTATTTGGTCAATTAAAATCCCCCCTTTTTGGACGACAACTGTTTTGGATAAACTTACCCGGCCTGAAATCCATTTATCGGACTGTTTTTATGTAATCCTTATGAGCGCAGGACAAAAACCTATTCTTGAATCTGTATAAACTAAATTATAATGCTCACAGGGCAGGTTCCAAGGAGTCCGGGGATGTAGTTTTTAAGCTCACCCGGCTCTTTCCCACGCCATCACATGTGGAAGCATGCGCAAGTGGACTCATGTCTGCAGGCTGTGCTGACCTCCGTGGGTGACCGCGCGGGAACAGAGAGACGGGTAATCATAATAACATTCCTGGGCCCCTCAGAACCTGCCCTATGAGCAGTAGAGCTTAGTTTATGGTGCTCTCAGGTGGTGACAGGTTCCCTTTAAAATGCACCCATACACATTAGATCAACAGTAGCTGAACACACTGATTTTGGTAGGACCAGACTACCATTTCATGTGTACAGGGATGTTCCAACTGTGTCAAAAGGAATAGCTGTCACCCAAATAACCATTTGGCCGACTGCTATCTAAGGTGTGAGACCAGCGATAGACTTTGCTCTAAAGACATGCAATGCACATAATTGATTTGCAGACATGAAGAATATGCAAACTTTCCACAAGAAATTAAAGAACTCACCAGCCACCAAAATCCGGGGATTCAGATAGTTCAACTTGAAGGAACTCAAGGCCATCTGTTTCTTGTTTTCTCAGTCAGTCTCCTGCACCTCCAAGTTTAGTAGCCGTTCTTCTGTTCTTATGACAGTTTTCTTCTTGCTTTCCACAAGTCTAAGACAAAAGGAAGACATCATATACCACATCCATAGAAAGAGTTCCCCAAGTGACTGTTATGGTAAAGCCGTACGTTACAGATCTGACACTAATTTTTTGCAGTGGCAAAATCTGCCCCAAGTGGTGCGAAGGTTACGTGAAGTCGCATCTGCATTATTGCTTGTACTGTGACACATCGCTGATTTACCGCACACAATTCTGCGGCGGTAGATGCGTATTCTACGTCTGGCCTTACGCTAAAGGTGGTTTCCCACACAGCGCTTTTTGGAATAACTCCACTGCAGTTCTTTGAGCCAAACCCAGAAGTTGATTCCAGCAGAAAGGAAGAGTTTAAAACCTTTGTTTAAAGGAATTGTACCAAGAACTAAAATTATCCCGTATCCACCAGATAGGGAATAACCTTATGATCAGTGGTGATCCAAACGCTGGGACTCCCACTAATCCTGAGAAAAGAGTTCCTGAAAGTGCCTAGATAAATGGAGAGGAGAATGCGCATGTGACCGTCGCTCTATTCATTCAATCACAATGCTGAAATTGTACAAACTCCCAGCAATCTCCAGTGCTGTCATTTAATTGATTTGAGTGGCAGTAGGTATGCGTTATCTCTGCTCCATTCATGTGGGGAGACCATCAGGACCCCCGTTCTTGTGATCAGTGGGGGATAGGGGATAACGTTATATCTTGGTACAATCCCTTTAAGGCCTCATGTCCACGGGGAAAATAAGAATTAAAATCCGCAGCGGATTTTAACTCTTCTCCCGCGCGGATCCGCACCCCATAGGGATGCATTGACCACCCGCGGGTAGATAAATACCCGCGGATCGTCAATAAAAGTGATTTAAAAAAAAATGGAGCATGAAAAAATCTGGACCATGCTCCATTTTCATGCGGGTCTCCCGCGGGGACGGCTCCCGCGGGCTTCTATTGAAGCCTATGGAAGCCGTCCGGATCCGCGGGAGACCTAAAATAGGAATTTAAAAGCATTTACTCACCCGCAGCGGGCCGGGAAGGTCTTCTCTTCCTCACGGCTGCATCTCCCTTGCTTCGGCTCGGCGGATGTGCCCGGTGCATGCGCGCGGCACGTCGGCGACGTGCCGGCGACGTGCCGCCGGCGTGACGAATTCATCCGCCGGCCGAAGAAAGAAGATCCGGCCGCGACGCAGAGAAGAAACGGAGCGGATGGGAGGTGAGTTTATCCTCATTTTATTCTTATTTTCAGCACTCATGTCCGCGGGGCAGGAGGGACCCGCTACGGATTCTACATGTAGAATCCGTAGCGGATCTGATTTTCCCCGTGGACATGAGGCCTAAGTCTTCAGCAACGATATGGAGCGAACAGGCTGTCTAAGTAAATTACGTCCTATACAGCTGCTCATTCAGTAGACCTTCCTTTTATATTATTAGGTGCTGTCAGAAGTTATGGGGAACATCTCAGAATATCACTTCACCTACAGTAGTATACTCGCAAAGGGAGAATTTCAATGAACTTTGTGCAAGGAAAACTGGCGCAGTTACCCAAAGCAAATAGATTTCCACTGACCATTTTTCACCTGCACCTGTTTTGATGAATTTTCCTGCCAGCATCACATCGTCATTACACCTCATATGAACTGACCATAGTGGTAGCTGATATATGGAATCCGAAGGATTAATACACAGGGGGATCTGGAAGGAAAAAGTCCCCCAGAAATAGCTGCACGCTCATTTACATGGTGCACACCACAATGCTAGTCCTATTAAGATGACATTTAGGGCATCCTACATACTACACCAGCTTCTCCGGGTTGTTTTCTTTAGCTTCTTTCTTCTCTTCATTCAGCTTCTTCTTGATGAAATCTGCTCTTTATTGGCCTCAATCTGGAGAGAAATAAGAGAAGACAAAGGGGTTGTCCAGTTATAAACCATTGATGACCTGTCCTTAGAATAGATGATCAATAGGAGATCAGTGGGGTCTGCTTTCCAGGACCCCCAACACTCTGCTGTTCGCTGGGCCGCTGCACTTGCACACTAGCTAATCTCTACAAGAAGCAGACAGCTCTGTTCCCACAGCAGTGGTCCGGTCTCATATTGCAGGGTAACTTCCCATTGAAGTGAATCGCCTGTAATACCAAGCCTCACCACTGCGGGAACAGAGCTGCGTACTTCCTGCAGAAGTCATATAAGTGCAGGTGTGCACCGACCGCTGAACAGCTGATCAGTTGTAGTAGTGCAAGTATATTGTTAGGGTTTTATATAAATTAAGCTTCAATTATATAAAACACTAACAAAATACTTGTACTACTACTAGAGATGAGCGAACGTACTCGTCCGAGCTTGATACTCGTTCGAGTATTAGCGTGTTCGGGATGCTCGTTACTCGTGACGAGTACCACGCGATGTTCGGGTTACTTTCACTTTCATCTCTGAGACGTTAGCGCGCTTTTCTGGCCAATTGAAAGACAGGGAAGGCATTACAACTTCCCCCTGCGACGTTCAAGCCCTATACCACCCCGCTGCAGTGAGTGGCTGGCGAGATCAGGTGTCACCCGAGTATAAAAATCGGCCCCTCCCGCGGCTCGCCTCAGATGCGTTGTGACATAGCTGAGGGACAGTGCTATCGTGTTGGAGCTGCTGTAGGGACAGTGTTAGGAGTTAGTGTATGCTTCAAGAACCCTAACGGTCCTTCTTAGGGCCACATCTAACCGTGTGCAGTACTGTGGAGGCTGCTTTTTGCAGTGTTGTACTTTTTTTTTTTTTTGGTATATCGGCCGTGCAGAGCATTGCGCCCTGCAGTAATACTACAGGGACAGAAGTGGTGGTTAGGCAGGGAGAGTGTTAGGAGTGATTGTAGGCTTCAAGAACCCCAACGGTCCTTCTTAGGGCCACATCTAACCGTGTGCAGTACTGTGGAGGCTGCTTTTTGCAGTGTTGTACATTTTTTTTTTTTTGGTATATCGGCCGTGCAGAGCATTGCGCCCTGCAGTAATACTACAGGGACAGAATTGTGTAGGCAGGGCCAGAAGACATATTTTATTGACTGAATATACGCAGTTGGACTTTTCAAAAAAATATTGGGCAAAAAATCTATTTGGCCTGCCTGTCACTGTGCTCAGTGTTCTGGGTCCGTGTGTGCTGGGGGTAGTAGTTCTACAAATAAATACGCAGCCAGCTAAGCGTTACAGCAGGCATGCGCCAAATTATTTCCTGGCTCTGAAATCACCGCTCTGTTGCAGTTAATAACAGTGCGACACTCTGCAGTTCTGTCACACACTCCAGGGCCAGAAGACATATATTATTGACTGAATATATGCAGTTGGCCTTTTCAAAAAAATATTGGGCAAAAAATCTATTTGGCCTGCCTGTCACTGTGCTCAGTGTTCTGGGTCCGTGTGTGCTGGGGGTAGTAGTTCTACAAATAAATACGCAGCCAGCTAAGTGTTACAGCAGGCGTGCGCCAAATTATTTCCTGGCGTTCCGTAAGTGAAGTCAGCCTCCAACCACAGGCCAATAAGCGGCACATTTAATTACAGCGTTCTGTTTCTGCATTACTGGTAATACAGCATGCAGAGGGGTAGGGGTAGGCCTAGAGGACGTGGGCGCGGCCGAGGACACGGAGGCCCTAGTCCGGGTGTGGGCACAGGCCGAGCTCCTGATCCAGGTGTATCGCAGCCGACTGCTGCGGGATTAGGAGAGAGGCACGTTTCTGGCGTCCCCACATTCATAGCGCGGTAGACCTTTATTAGAAAATGAGCAGTGTGAGCAGGTCCTGTCGTGGATGGCAGAAAGTGCTTCCAGCAACCTATCGTCCACCCACAGTTCTGCGCCGTCCACTGCTGCAACTCAGAATCCTCTGGCTGCTGCTCCTCCTTCCTCCCAGCCTCCTCATTCCATGAAAATGAGACATTCTGAGGAGCGGGCAGACTCCCAGGAACTGTTCTCGGGCCCCTGCTCAGATTGGGCAGCAGTGGTTCCTCTCCCACCAGAGGAGTTTATCGTGACTGATGCCCAACCATTGGAAAGTTCCCGGGGTCCGGGGGATGAGGCTGGGGACTTCCGGCAACTGTCTCAAGACCTTTCAGTGGGTGAGGAGGCCGATGACGATGAGACACAGTTGTCTATCAGTGAGGTAGTAGTAAGGGCATTAAGTCCGAGGGAGGAGCGCACTGAGGATTCTGAGGAAGAGCAGCAGGACAATGAGGTGACTGACCCCACCTGGTTTGCTACGCCTACTGAGGACAGGTCTTCAGAGGGGGAGGCAAGGGCAGCAGCAGGGCAGGTTGCAAGAGGCAGTGCGGTGGCCAGGGGTAGAGGCAGGGCCAGACCGAATAATCCACCAACTGTTTCCCAAAGCGCCCCCTCGCGCCATGCCACCCTGCAGAGGCCGAGGTGCTCAAAGGTCTGGCAGTTTTTCACTGAGAGTGCAGACGACCGACGAACAGTGGTGTGCAACCTTTGTCGCGTCAAGATCAGCCGGGGAGCCACCACCACCAGCCTCACCACCACCAGCATGCGCAGACATATGATGGCCAAGCACCCCACAAGGTGGGACGAAGGCCGTTCACCGCCTCCGGTTTGCACCGCTGCCTCTCCCCCTGTGCCCCAACCTGCCACTGAGATCCAACCCCGCTCTGTGGACACAGGCACTACCGTCTCCTGGCCTGCACCCACACCCTCACCTCCGCTGTCCTCGGCCCCATCCACCAATGTCTCTCAGCGCAGCGTCCAGCCGTCGCTAGCGCAAGTGTTTGAGCGCAAGCACAAGTACGCCGCTACGCACCTGCACGCTCAAGCGTTAAACGTGCACGTAGCCAAATTTATCAGCCTGGAGATGCTGCCGTATAGGGTTGTGGAAACGGAGTCCTTCAAAAGTATGATGGCAGCGGCGGCCCCGCGCTACTCAGTTCCCAGTCGCCACTACTTTTCCCGATGTGCCGTCCCAGCCCTGCACGACCACGTCTCCTGCAACATTATACGCGCCCTCACCAACGCGGCTGGCCGCGCCTGGACCGGATGGATGGCCCCCGCCAGAGGGCCCGCCACGCCTGGACCGGATGGTAGCCCCCGCCAGAGGGCCCGCCGATGGCCACGCCTGGACCGGATGGATGGCCCCTGCCAGAGGGCCCGCCACTGGCCGCGCCTGGACCGGATGGATGGCCCCCGCCAGAGGGCCCGCCGCTGGCTGCGCCTGGACCGGATGGATGGCCCCCGCCAGAGGGCCCGCCGCTGGCCGCACCTGTACCGGATGGATGGCCTCCGCCAGAGGGCCCGCCGCTGGCCGCGCCCGGACCGGATGGATGGCCCCCGCCAGAGGGTCCGCTGCTGGCCGCGCCTGGACCGGATGGATGGCCCCCGCCAGCGGGAGGGACCACCTTGAATGGTAAGGGATCAATTCATGGAAAATGTTTACGCAATCAGTCATTTTAATCAGAGTTTGAGGTTGTGGATTTTGTCTTAAAGTTTGGTATTTGTCTCAAATTTCACCCTTTTGGTTGTAAACAGTGAAATCAGCAGCAAACAGTCATCATGCTACAATTTTAAATATCCTGCACGCAATTTTTTCCCATACTATGTGGCAGATTTAAGAAACTGTCTACAAGATAAAGTCTTAGTTACCCCTAGCAACCAATCACAGCACAGCTTTCATTTTACCAGGACAGAATACAAAACAAAAGCTGCACTGTGATTGGTTGCCAGGGGCAACTAAGACAGCTTTTCTTTTAGACATACTCATAGATGTAGTTGGGATTTATTAAATCTCATCCATATGGCTTATATTGTAAATGCTGGGAATTCTCCATGTGGAAAGTCTGCACGAAATATCTGTAGCATTTTTGCCCCATGTGAAATGTACCCTAATCAGGAGCGGACTGGGATTAAAAAAAGACAGTCCTGGTGCACAACAATCAACACCCCAAATACAATATGAACCCCCTCGCTCCAAGGCACACTGCAGATATATAATATAATAGACCAGAAAATTCCCAGCACTTGATGCCATTCCAACTTTCGCTGCACACTGACAAATTATCCATGTCTTTTCCAAAAAGGATCGTCCCAAGCCGATTTCATTTAGAATTGTCACGATCTAAAATGACAGAGAACTGCATGCTGCTACCAAGTATGGGACGGGACTCGACTTCCTTGCTGTTCTATAGTGGCAGCCACCTGAAACTACATGCTGCATAGGATCTGTTCACACTTAATTTGCCACCTCTGTGACAAATAGCAAAACTTAGAACCACTCCACAAAATCATCCTACATTTAAAAATTCTTCTCCTGGATCATCTTTGCCATCTTTCTGGTTTTCCACAGTTTTGCTCATGGGCGCTGTGGCTTAGTTGGTTTAAGCGCCTCTCTCGTAAACAGGAGATCCTGAGCTCAACTCTCAGCAGTGCCTTGTTCTCTTATTCTGCTCAATAATCAGGTTTTTTTTCCAAAAGGGAGATGTTCACTAGCCAATGACATTAAAGATGCTCGTCCCACATCCCTAGAATACTCCACCCGAGTGACAAAGAGTCAGCTCTGGTTTAGTTTTAACAAGTAGATGGTTGCAATGTTTTGCAAAATGTAGGATGGCATAAGGCACGATAAATTAGAGGTGCGGATTCACTATTGCCTGACTGATACGCTACATAATGCCTGTAAATATGTTTAGAGACTTCAATAGCATCCTTCTTGAACGGTGATGGTAAATTTTCTTCCTCGGGGAATAGCTTGCACTGAGCATAGAGAATTTTCCAAAATTGAATAATACGACGAGGATGGGATTCGAACCCATGCGTGCAGAGCACAATGGGTTAGCAGTCCATCGCCTTAACCACTCAGCCACCCCGTCAACAAAAGTACCTTTACCGAACCCACATTTGGAAAACAGTCGTGATGATTCTTAGGTTTCATTTTCTTTCCACATGCAACAGCGCCGTACATCAGACATTGGCTCAGCAGGTCTTGTTTTACATCCAACGTGGTGACCCATGCTAATGGCATAAATACTAAACATTCAGTCCTCTCTGCTTCTCATTTATGTTGGCATTTCCCTAGCATTCCCTAAATCTGTCAATTCTGTCTTCTATCTAACTTTTAAAGTAAAACAGGGCACAATTCATGCAAGGCAAATGCATGGATTACATACCTATGGACAAATTATCCATGTCTTTTCCAAAAAGGATCGTCCCAAGCCGATTTCATTTAGAATCGTCACGATGCAAAATGACAGAGAACTGCATGCTGCTGCCAAGTATGTGATGGGACTCGACTTCCTTGCTGTTCTATAGTGGTAGCCACCTGAAACCACATTCTGCATAGGATATGTTCACACTTAATTTGCCATCTCTATGACAAATAGCAAAACTTAGAACCACTCCTCAAAATCATCCTACATTTAAAAATTCTTCTCCTGGATCATCATTGCCATCTTTCTGGTTTTCCACAGTTTTGCTCATGGGCGCTGTGGCTTAGTTTGTTAAAGCGCCTGTCTAGTAACCAATCAGCCACCCCGTCAACAAAAGTACCTTTACCGAACCCACATTTGGAAAACAGTCGTGATGATTCTTAGGTTTCATTTTCTTTCCACATGCAACAGCGCCGTACATCAGACATTGGCTCAGCAGGTCTTGTTTTACATCCAACGTGGTGACCCATGCTAATGGCATAAATACTAAACATTCAGTCCTCTCTGCTTCTCATTTATGTTGGCATTTCCCTAGCATTCCCTAAATCTGTCAGTTCTGTCTTCTATCTAACTTTTAAAGTAAAACAGGCCACAATTCATGCAAGGCAAATGCATGGATTACATACCTATGGACAAATTATCCATGTCTTTTCCAAAAACGATCGTCCCAAGCCGATTTCATTTAGAATTGTCACGATGCAAAATGACAGAGAACTGCATGCTGCTACCAAGTATGGGACGGGACTCGACTTCCTTGCTGTTCTATAGTGGCAGCCACCTGAAACTACATGCTGCATAGGATCTGTTCACACTTAATTTGCCATCTCTGTGACAAATAGCAAAACTTAGAACCACTCCACAAAATCATCCTACATTTAAAAATTCTTCTCCTGGATCATCTTTGCCATCTTTCTGGTTTTCCACAGTTTTGCTCATGGGCACTGTGGCTTAGTTGGTTAAAGCGCCTGTCTAGTAAACAGGAGATCCTGAGTTCAACTCTCAGCAGTGCCTTGTTCTCTTATTCTGCTCAATAATCAGCTTTTTTTTCCAAAAGGGAGATGTTCACTAGCCAATGACATTAAAGATGCTCGTCCCATATCCCTAGAATACTCCACCCGAGTGACAAAGAGTCAGCTCTGGTTTAGTTTTAACAAGTAGATGGTTGCAAAGTTTTGCAAAATGTAGGATGGCATAAGGCACGATAAATTAGAGGAGCTGATTCACTATTGCCTGACTGATACGCTACATAATGCCTGTAAATATGTTTAGAGACTTTAATAGCACCCTTCTTGAACAGTGATGGTAAATTTTCTTCCTCGGGGAATTGCTTGCGCTGAGCATAGAGAATTTTCCAAAATGGAATCATACGACAAGGATGGGATTCGAACCCATGCGTGCAGAGCACAATGGGTTAGCAGTCCATCGCCTTAACCACTCAGCCACCCCGACAACAAAAGTACCTTTACCGAACCCACATTTGGAAAACAGTCGTGATGATTCTTAGGTTTCATTTTCTTTCCACATGCAACAGCGCCGTACATCAGTCATTGGCTCAGCAGGTCTTGTTTTACATCCAACGTGGTGACCCATGCTAATGGCATAAATACTAAACATTCAGTCCTCTCTGCTTCTCATTTATGTTGGCATTTCCCTAGCATTCCCTAAATCTGTCAGTTCTGTCTTCTATCTAACTTTTAAAGTAAAACAGGCCACAATTCATGCAAGGCAAATGCATGGATTACATACCTATGGACAAATTATCCATGTCTTTTCCAAAAACGATCGTCCCAAGCCGATTTCATTTAGAATTGTCACGATGCAAAATGACAGAGAACTGCATGCTGCTGCCAAGTATGTGATGGGACTCGACTTCCTTGCTGTTCTATAGTGGTAGCCACCTGAAACCACATTCTGCATAGGATCTGTTCACACTTAATTTGCCATCTCTATGACAAATAGCAAAACTTAGAACCACTCCTCAAAATCATCCTACATTTAAAAATTCTTCTCCTGGATCATCATTGCCATCTTTCTGGTTTTCCACAGTTTTGCTCATGGGCGCTGTGGCTTAGTTGGTTAAAGCGCCTGTCTAGTAAACAGGAGATCCTGAGTTCAACTCTCAGGAGCGCCTTGTTCTCTTATTCTGCTCAATAATCAGGTTTTTCTTCCAAAAGGGAGATGTTCACTAGCCAATGACATTAAAGATGCTCGTCCCACATCCCTAGAATACTCCACCCGAGTGACAAAGAGTCAGCTCTGGTTTAGTTTTAACAAGTAGATGGTTGCAAAGTTTTGCAAAATGTAGGATGGCATAAGGCACGATAAATTAGAGGTCCCGATTCACTACTGCCTGACTGATACGCTACATAATGCCTGTAAATATGTTTAGAGACTTTAATAGCACCCTTCTTGAACAGTGATGGTAAATTTTCTTCCTCGGGGAATTGCTTGCGCTGAGCATAGAGAATTTTCCAAAATTGAATCATACGACGAGGATGGGATTCGAACCCATGCGTGCAGAGCACAATGGGTTAGCAGTCCATCGCCTTAACCACTCAGCCACCCCGACAACAAAAGTACCTTTACCGAACCCACATTTGGAAAACAGTCGTGATGATTCTTAGGTTTCATTTTCTTTCCACATGCAACAGCGCCGTACATCAGTCATTGGCTCAGCAGGTCTTGTTTTACATCCAACGTGGTGACCCATGCTAATGGCATAAATACTAAACATTCAGTCCTCTCTGCTTCTCATTTATGTTGGCATTTCCCTAGCATTCCCTAAATCTGTCAGTTCTGTCTTCTATCTAACTTTTAAAGTAAAACAGGCCACAATTCATGCAAGGCAAATGCATGGATTACATACCTATGGACAAATTATCCATGTCTTTTCCAAAAACGATCGTCCCAAGCCGATTTCATTTAGAATTGTCACGATGCAAAATGACAGAGAACTGCATGCTGCTGCCAAGTATGTGATGGGACTCGACTTCCTTGCTGTTCTATAGTGGTAGCCACCTGAAACCACATTCTGCATAGGATCTGTTCACACTTAATTTGCCATCTCTATGACAAATAGCAAAACTTAGAACCACTCCTCAAAATCATCCTACATTTAAAAATTCTTCTCCTGGATCATCATTGCCATCTTTCTGGTTTTCCACAGTTTTGCTCATGGGCGCTGTGGCTTAGTTGGTTAAAGCGCCTGTCTAGTAAACAGGAGATCCTGAGTTCAACTCTCAGGAGTGCCTTGTTCTCTTATTCTGCTCAATAATCAGGTTTTTTTTCCAAAAGGGAGATGTTCACTAGCCAATGACATTAAAGATGCTCGTCCCACATCCCTAGAATACTCCACCCGAGTGACAAAGAGTCAGCTCTGGTTTAGTTTTAACAAGTAGATGGTTGCAAAGTTTTGCAAAATGTAGGATGGCATAAGGCACGATAAATTAGAGGTCCCGATTCACTACTGCCTGACTGATACGCTACATAATGCCTGTAAATATGTTTAGAGACTTTAATAGCACCCTTCTTGAACAGTGATGGTAAATTTTCTTCCTCGGGGAATTGCTTGCGCTGAGCATAGAGAATTTTCCAAAATTGAATCATACGACGAGGATGGGATTCGAACCCATGCGTGCAGAGCACAATGGGTTAGCAGTCCATCGCCTTAACCACTCAGCCACCCCGACAACAAAAGTACCTTTACCGAACCCACATTTGGAAAACAGTCGTGATGATTCTTAGGTTTCATTTTCTTTCCACATGCAACAGCGCCGTACATCAGTCATTGGCTCAGCAGGTCTTGTTTTACATCCAACGTGGTGACCCATGCTAATGGCATAAATACTAAACATTCAGTCCTCTCTGCTTCTCATTTATGTTGGCATTTCCCTAGCATTCCCTAAATCTGTCAATTCTGTCTTCTATCTAACTTTTAAAGTAAAACAGGCCACAATTCATGCAAGGCAAATGCATGGATTACATACCTATGGACAAATTATCCATGTCTTTTCCAAAAACGATCGTCCCAAGCCGATTTCATTTAGAATCGTCACGATGCAAAATGACAGAGAACTGCATGCTGCTGCCAAGTATGTGATGGGACTCGACTTCCTTGCTGTTCTATAGTGGTAGCCACCTGAAACCACATTCTGCATAGGATCTGTTCACACTTAATTTGCCATCTCTATGACAAATAGCAAAACTTAGAACCACTCCTCAAAATCATCCTACATTTAAAAATTCTTCTCCTGGATCATCATTGCCATCTTTCTGGTTTTCCACAGTTTTGCTCATGGGCGCTGTGGCTTAGTTTGTTAAAGCGCCTGTCTAGTAAACAGGAGATCCTGAGTTCAACTCTCAGCAGTGCCTTGTTCTCTTATTCTGCTCAATAATCAGCTTTTTTTTCCAAAAGGGAGATGTTCACTAGCCAATGACATTAAAGATGCTCGTCCCACATCCCTAGAATACTCCACCCGAGTGACAAAGAGTCAGCTCTGGTTTAGTTTTAACAAGTAGATGGTTGCAACGTTTTGCAAAATGTAGGATGGCATAAGGCACGATAAATTAGAGGTCCCGATTCACTACTGCCTGACTGATACGCTACATAATGCCTGTAAATATGTTTAGAGACTTCAATAGCATCCTTCTTGAACGGTGATGGTAAATTTTCTTCCTCGGGGAATTGCTTGCACTGAGCATAGAGAATTTTCCAAAATGGAATCATACGACGAGGATGGGATTCGAACCCATGCGTGCAGAGCACAATGGATTAGCAATCCATTACCTTAACCACTCAGCCACCCCGTCAACAAAAGTACCTTTACCGAACCCACATTTGGAAAACAGTCGTGATGATTCTTAGGTTTCATTTTCTTTCCACATGCAACAGCGCCGTACATCAGACATTGGCTCAGCAGGTCTTGTTTTACATCCAACGTGGTGACCCATGCTAATGGCATAAATACTAAACATTCAGTCCTCTCTGCTTCTCATTTATGTTGGCATTTCCCTAGCATTCCCTAAATCTGTCAGTTCTGTCTTCTATCTAACTTTTAAAGTAAAACAGGCCACAATTCATGCAAGGCAAATGCATGGATTACATACCTATGGACAAATTATCCATGTCTTTTCCAAAAACGATCGTCCCAAGCCGATTTCATTTAGAATTGTCACGATGCAAAATGACAGAGAACTGCATGCTGCTACCAAGTATGGGACGGGACTCGACTTCCTTGCTGTTCTATAGTGGCAGCCACCTGAAACTACATGCTGCATAGGATCTGTTCACACTAAATTTGCCATCTCTGTGACAAATAGCAAAACTTAGAACCACTCCACAAAATCATCCTACATTTAAAAATTCTTCTCCTGGATCATCTTTGCCATCTTTCTGGTTTTCCACAGTTTTGCTCATGGGCACTGTGGCTTAGTTGGTTAAAGCGCCTGTCTAGTAAACAGGCGATCCTGAGTTCAACTCTCAGCAGTGCCTTGTTCTCTTATTCTGCTCAATAATCAGCTTTTTTTTCCAAAAGAGAGATGTTCACCAGCCAATGACATTAAAGATGCTCGTCCCACATCCCTAGAATACTCCACCTGAGTGACAAAGAGTCAGCTCTGGTTTAGTTTTAACAAGTAGATGGTTGCAATGTTTTGCAAAATGTAGGATGGCATAAGGCACGATAAATTAGAGGTGCGGATTCACTATTGCCTGACTGATACGCTACACAATGCCTGTAAATATGTTTAGAGACTTCAATAGCATCCTTCTTGAATGGTGATGGTAAATTTTCTTCCTCGGGGAATTGCTTGCACTGAGCATAGAGAATTTTCCAAAATGGAATCATTCGACGAGGATGGGATTCGAACCCATGCGTGCAGAGCACAATGGATTAGCAATCCATCGCCTTAACCACTCAGCCACCCCGACAACAAAAGTACCTTTACCGAACCCACATTTGGAAAACAGTCGTGATGATTCTTAGGTTTCATTTTCTTTCCACATGCAACAGCGCCGTACATCAGTCATTGGCTCAGCAGGTCTTTTTTTACATCCAACGTGGTGACCCATGCTAATGGCATAAATACTAAACATTCAGTCCTCTCTGCTTCTCATTTATGTTGGCATTTCCCTAGCATTCCCTAAATCTGTCAATTCTGCCTTCTATCTAACTTTTAAAGTAAAACAGGCCACAATTCATGCAAGGCAAATGCATGGATTACATACCTATGGACAAATTATCCATGTCTTTTCCAAAAAGGATCGTCCCAAGCCGATTTCATTTAGAATTGTCACGATGCAAAATGACAGAGAACTGCATGCTGCTGCCAAGTATGTGATGGGACTCGACTTCCTTGCTGTTCTATAGTGGTAGCCACCTGAAACTACATGCTGCATAGGATCTGTTCACACTTAATTTGCCATCTCTGTGACAAATAGCAAAACTTAGAACCACTCCTCAAAATCATCCTACATTTAAAAATTCTTCTCCTGGATCATCATTGCCATCTTTCTGGTTTTCCACAGTTTTGCTCATGGGCGCTGTGGCTTAGTTGGTTAAAGCGCCTGTCTAGTAAACAGGAGATCCTGAGTTCAACTCTCAGGAGTGCCTTGTTCTCTTATTCTGCTCAATAATCAGGTTTTTTTTCCAAAAGGGAGATGTTCACTAGCCAATGACATTAAAGATGCTCGTCCCACATCCCTAGAATACTCCACCCGAGTGACAAAGAGTCAGCTCTGGTTTAGTTTTAACAAGTAGATGGTTGCAAAGTTTTGCAAAATGTAGGATGGCATAAGGCACGATAAATTAGAGGTCCCGATTCACTACTGCCTGACTGATACGCTACATAATGCCTGTAAATATGTTTAGAGACTTTAATAGCACCCTTCTTGAACAGTGATGGTAAATTTTCTTCCTCGGGGAATTGCTTGCGCTGAGCATAGAGAATTTTCCAAAATTGAATCATACGACGAGGATGGGATTCGAACCCATGCGTGCAGAGCACAATGGGTGAGCAGTCCATCGCCTTAACCACTCAGCCACCCCGACAACAAAAGTACCTTTACCGAACCCACATTTGGAAAACAGTCGTGATGATTCTTAGGTTTCATTTTCTTTCCACATGCAACAGCGCCGTACATCAGTCATTGGCTCAGCAGGTCTTGTTTTACATCCAATGTGGTGACCCATGCTAATGGCATAAATACTAAACATTCAGTCCTCTCTGCTTCTCATTTATGTTGGCATTTCCCTAGCATTCCCTAAATCTGTCAATTCTGTCTTCTATCTAACTTTTAAAGTAAAACAGGCCACAATTCATGCAAGGCAAATGCATGGATTACATACCTATGGACAAATTATCCATGTCTTTTCCAAAAAGGATCGTCCCAAGCCGATTTCATTTAGAATCGTCACGATGCAAAATGACAGAGAACTGCATGCTGCTGCCAAGTATGTGATGGGACTCGACTTCCTTGCTGTTCAATAGTGGTAGCCACCTGAAACCACATTCTGCATAGGATCTGTTCACACTTAATTTGCCATCTCTATGACAAATAGCAAAACTTAGAACCACTCCTCAAAATCATCCTACATTTAAAAATTCTTCTCCTGGATCATCATTGCCATCTTTCTGGTTTTCCACAGTTTTGCTCATGGGCGCTGTGGCTTAGTTTGTTAAAGCGCCTGTCTAGTAAACAGGAGATCCTGAGTTCAACTCTCAGCAGTGCCTTGTTCTCTTATTCTGCTCAATAATCAGCTTTTTTTTCCAAAAGGGAGATGTTCACTAGCCAATGACATTAAAGATGCTCGTCCCACATCCCTAGAATACTCCACCCGAGTGACAAAGAGTCAGCTCTGGTTTAGTTTTAACAAGTAGATGGTTGCAACGTTTTGCAAAATGTAGGATGGCATAAGGCACGATAAATTAGAGGTCCCGATTCACTACTGCCTGACTGATACGCTACATAATGCCTGTAAATATGTTTAGAGACTTCAATAGCATCCTTCTTGAACGGTGATGGTAAATTTTCTTCCTCGGGGAATTGCTTGCACTGAGCATAGAGAATTTTCCAAAATGGAATCATACGACGAGGATGGGATTCGAACCCATGCGTGCAGAGCACAATGGATTAGCAATCCATTACCTTAACCACTCAGCCACCCCATCAACAAAAGTACCTTTACCGAACCCACATTTGGAAAACAGTCGTGATGATTCTTAGGTTTCATTTTCTTTCCACATGCAACAGCGCCGTACATCAGACATTGGCTCAGCAGGTCTTGTTTTACATCCAACGTGGTGACCCATGCTAATGGCATAAATACTAAACATTCAGTCCTCTCTGCTTCTCATTTATGTTGGCATTTCCCTAGCATTCCCTAAATCTGTCAGTTCTGTCTTCTATCTAACTTTTAAAGTAAAACAGGCCACAATTCATGCAAGGCAAATGCATGGATTACATACCTATGGACAAATTATCCATGTCTTTTCCAAAAACGATCGTCCCAAGCCGATTTCATTTAGAATTGTCACGATGCAAAATGACAGAGAACTGCATGCTGCTACCAAGTATGGGACGGGACTCGACTTACTTGCTGTTCTATAGTGGCAGCCACCTGAAACTACATGCTGCATAGGATCTGTTCACACTTAATTTGCCATCTCTGTGACAAATAGCAAAACTTAGAACCACTCCACAAAATCATCCTACATTTAAAAATTCTTCTCCTGGATCATCTTTGCCATCTTTCTGGTTTTCCACAGTTTTGTTCATGGGCACTGTGGCTTAGTTGGTTAAAGCGCCTGTCTAGTAAACAGGAGATCCTGAGTTCAACTCTCAGCAGTGCCTTGTTCTCTTATTCTGCTCAATAATCAGCTTTTTTTTCCAAAAGGGAGATGTTCACTAGCCAATGACATTAAAGATGCTCGTCCCACATCCCTAGAATACTCCACCCGAGTGGCAAAGAGTCAGCTCTGGTTTAGTTTTAACAAGTAGATGGTTGCAAAGTTTTGCAAAATGTAGGATGGCATAAGGCACGATAAATTAGAGGTGCGGATTCACTATTGCCTGACTGATACGCTACACAATGCCTGTAAATATGTTTAGAGACTTCAATAGCATCCTTCTTGAACGGTGATGGTAAATTTTCTTCCTCGGGGAATTGCTTGCACTGAGCATAGAGAATTTTCCAAAATGGAATCATACGACGAGGATGGGATTTGAACCCATGCGTGCAGAGCACAATGGATTAGCAATCCATCGCCTTAACCACTCAGCCACCCCGTCAACAAAGGTACCTTTACCGAACCCACATTTGGAAAACAGTCGTGATGATTCTTAGGTTTCATTTTCTTTCCACATGCAACAGCGCCGTACATCAGACATTGGCTCAGCAGGTCTTGTTTTACATCCAACGTGGTGACCCATGCTAATGGCATAAATACTAAACATTCAGTCCTCTCTGCTTCTCATTTATGTTGGCATTTCCCTAGCATTCCCTAAATCTGTCAGTTCTGTCTTCTATCTAACTTTTAAAGTAAAACAGGCCACAATTCATGCAAGGCAAATGCATGGATTACATACCTATGGACAAATTATCCATGTCTTTTCCAAAAACGATCGTCCCAAGCCGATTTCATTTAGAATTGTCACGATGCAAAATGACAGAGAACTGCATGCTGCTACCAAGTATGGGACGGGACTCGACTTCCTTGCTGTTCTATAGTGGTAGCCACCTGAAACTACATGCTGCATAGGATCTGTTCACACTAAATTTGCCATCTCTGTGACAAATAGCAAAACTTAGAACCACTCCACAAAATCATCCTACATTTAAAAATTCTTCTCCTGGATCATCTTTGCCATCTTTCTGGTTTTCCACAGTTTTGCTCATGGGCACTGTGGCTTAGTTGGTTAAAGCGCCTGTCTAGTAAACAGGCGATCCTGAGTTCAACTCTCAGCAGTGCCTTGTTCTCTTATTCTGCTCAATAATCAGCTTTTTTTTCCAAAAGAGAGATGTTCACCAGCCAATGACATTAAAGATGCTCGTCCCACATCCCTAGAATACTCCACCTGAGTGACAAAGAGTCAGCTCTGGTTTAGTTTTAACAAGTAGATGGTTGCAATGTTTTGCAAAATGTAGGATGGCATAAGGCACGATAAATTAGAGGTGCGGATTCACTATTGCCTGACTGATACGCTACACAATGCCTGTAAATATGTTTAGAGACTTCAATAGCATCCTTCTTGAATGGTGATGGTAAATTTTCTTCCTCGGGGAATTGCTTGCACTGAGCATAGAGAATTTTCCAAAATGGAATCATTCGACGAGGATGGGATTCGAACCCATGCGTGCAGAGCACAATGGATTAGCAATCCATCGCCTTAACCACTCATCCACCCCATCAACAAAAATACCTTTACCGAACCCACATTTGGAAAACAGTCGTGATGATTCTTAGGTTTCATTTTCTTTCCACATGCAACAGCGCCGTACATCAGACATTGGCTCAGCAGGTCTTGTTTTACATCCAACGTGGTGACCCATGCTAATGGCATAAATACTAAACATTCAGTCCTCTCTGCTTCTCATTTATGTTGGCATTTCCCTAGCATTCCCTAAATCTGTCAGTTCTGTCTTCTATCTAACTTTTAAAGTAAAACAGGCCACAATTCATGCAAGGCAAATGCATGGATTACATACCTATGGACAAATTATCCATGTCTTTTCCAAAAAGGATCGTCCCAAGCCGATTTCATTTAGAATTGTCACGATGCAAAATGACAGAGAACTGCATGCTGCTACCAAGTATGGGACGGGACTCGACTTCCTTGCTGTTCTATAGTGGCAGCCACCTGAAACTACATGCTGCATAGGATCTGTTCACACTTAATTTGCCATCTCTGTGACAAATAGCAAAACTTAGAACCACTCCACAAAATCATCCTACATTTAAAAATTCTTCTCCTGGATCATCCTTGCCATCTTTCTGGTTTTCCACAGTTTTGCTCATGGGCGCTGTGGCTTAGTTGGTTAAAGCGCCTGTCTAGTAAACAGGAGATCCTGAGTTCAACTCTCAGGAGTGCCTTGTTCTCTTATTCTGCTCAATAATCAGCTTTTTTTTCCAAAAGGGAGATGTTCACTAGCCAATGACATTAAAGATGCTCGTCCCACATCCCTAGAATACTCCACCCGAGTGACAAAGAGTCAGCTCTGGTTTAGTTTTAACAAGTAGATGGTTGCAAAGTTTTGCAAAATGTAGGATGGCATAAGGCACGATAAATTAGAGGTCCCGATTCACTACTGCCTGACTGATACGCTACATAATGCCTGTAAATATGTTTAGAAACTTTTATAGCACCCTTCTTGAACAGTGATGGTAAATTTTCTTCCTCGGGGAATTGCTTGCGCTGAGCATAGAGAATTTTCCAAAATTGAATCATACGACGAGGATGGGATTCGAACCCATGCGTGCAGAGCACAATGGGTTAGCAGTCCATCGCCTTAACCACTCAGCCACCCCGACAACGAAAGTACCTTTACCGAACCCACATTTGGAAAACAGTCGTGATGATTCTTAGGTTTCATTTTCTTTCCGCATGCAACAGCGCCGTACATCAGTCATTGGCTCAGCAGGTCTTGTTTTACATCCAACGTGGTGACCCATGCTAATGGCATAAATACTAAACATTCAGTCCTCTCTGCTTCTCATTTATGTTGGCATTTCCCTAGCATTCCCTAAATCTGTCAGTTCTGTCTTCTATCTAACTTTTAAAGTAAAACAGGCCACAATTCATGCAAGGCAAATGCATGGATTACATACCTATGGACAAATTATCCATGTCTTTTCCAAAAACGATCGTCCCAAGCCGATTTCATTTAGAATTGTCACGATGCAAAATGACAGAGAACTGCATGCTGCTACCAAGTATGGGACGGGACTCGACTTACTTGCTGTTCTATAGTGGCAGCCACCTGAAACTACATGCTGCATAGGATCTGTTCACACTTAATTTGCCATCTCTGTGACAAATAGCAAAACTTAGAACCACTCCACAAAATCATCCTACATTTAAAAATTCTTCTCCTGGATCATCTTTGCCATCTTTCTGGTTTTCCACAGTTTTGCTCATGGGCACTGTGGCTTAGTTGGTTAAAGCGCCTGTCTAGTAAACAGGAGATCCTGAGTTCAACTCTCAGCAGTGCCTTGTTCTCTTATTCTGCTCAATAATCAGCTTTTTTTTCCAAAAGGGAGATGTTCACTAGCCAATGACATTAAAGATGCTCGTCCCACATCCCTAGAATACTCCACCCGAGTGGCAAAGAGTCAGCTCTGGTTTAGTTTTAACAAGTAGATGGTTGCAAAGTTTTGCAAAATGTAGGATGGCATAAGGCACGATAAATTAGAGGTGCGGATTCACTATTGCCTGACTGATACGCTACACAATGCCTGTAAATATGTTTAGAGACTTCAATAGCATCCTTCTTGAACGGTGATGGTAAATTTTGTTCCTCGGGGAATTGCTTGCACTGAGCATAGAGAATTTTCCAAAATGGAATCATACGACGAGGATGGGATTCGAACCCATGCGTGCAGAGCACAATGGATTAGCAATCCATCGCCTTAACCACTCAGCCACCCCGTCAACAAAGGTACCTTTACCGAACCCACATTTGGAAAACAGTCGTGATGATTCTTAGGTTTCATTTTCTTTCCACATGCAACAGCGCCGTACATCAGACATTGGCTCAGCAGGTCTTGTTTTACATCCAACGTGGTGACCCATGCTAATGGCATAAATACTAAACATTCAGTCCTCTCTGCTTCTCATTTATGTTGGCATTTCCCTAGCATTCCCTAAATCTGTCAGTTCTGTCTTCTATCTAACTTTTAAAGTAAAACAGGCCACAATTCATGCAAGGCAAATGCATGGATTACATACCTATGGACAAATTATCCATGTCTTTTCCAAAAACGATCGTCCCAAGCCGATTTCATTTAGAATTGTCACGATGCAAAATGACAGAGAACTGCATGCTGCTGCCAAGTATGTGATGGGACTCGACTTCCTTGCTGTTCTATAGTGGTAGCCACCTGAAACCACATTCTGCATAGGATCTGTTCACACTTAATTTGCCATCTCTATGACAAATAGCAAAACTTAGAACCACTCCTCAAAATCATCCTACATTTAAAAATTCTTCTCCTGGATCATCATTGCCATCTTTCTGGTTTTCCACAGTTTTGCTCATGGGCGCTGTGGCTTAGTTGGTTAAAGCGCCTGTCTAGTAAACAGGAGATCCTGAGTTCAACTCTCAGGAGTGCCTTGTTCTCTTATTCTGCTCAATAATCAGCTTTTTTTTTTCCAAAAGGGAGATGTTCACTAGCCAATGACATTAAAGATGCTCGTCCCACATCCCTAGAATACTCCACCCGAGTGACAAAGAGTCAGCTCTGGTTTAGTTTTAACAAGTAGATGGTTGCAAAGTTTTGCAAAATGTAGGATGGCATAAGGCACGATAAATTAGAGGTCCCGATTCACTACTGCCTGACTGATACGCTACATAATGCCTGTAAATATGTTTAGAAACTTTTATAGCACCCTTCTTGAACAGTGATGGTAAATTTTCTTCCTCGGGGAATTGCTTGCGCTGAGCATAGAGAATTTTCCAAAATTGAATCATACGACGAGGATGGGATTCGAACCCATGCGTGCAGAGCACAATGGGTTAGCAGTCCATCGCCTTAACCACTCAGCCACCCCGACAACGAAAGTACCTTTACCGAACCCACATTTGGAAAACAGTCGTGATGATTCTTAGGTTTCATTTTCTTTCCGCATGCAACAGCGCCGTACATCAGTCATTGGCTCAGCAGGTCTTGTTTTACATCCAACGTGGTGACCCATGCTAATGGCATAAATACTAAACATTCAGTCCTCTCTGCTTCTCATTTATGTTGGCATTTCCCTAGCATTCCCTAAATCTGTCAGTTCTGTCTTCTATCTAACTTTTAAAGTAAAACAGGCCACAATTCATGCAAGGCAAATGCATGGATTACATACCTATGGACAAATTATCCATGTCTTTTCCAAAAACGATCGTCCCAAGCCGATTTCATTTAGAATTGTCACGATGCAAAATGACAGAGAACTGCATGCTGCTACCAAGTATGGGACGGGACTCGACTTCCTTGCTGTTCTATAGTGGCAGCCACCTGAAACTACATGCTGCATAGGATCTGTTCACACTAAATTTGCCATCTCTGTGACAAATAGCAAAACTTAGAACCACTCCACAAAATCATCCTACATTTAAAAATTCTTCTCCTGGATCATCTTTGCCATCTTTCTGGTTTTCCACAGTTTTGCTCATGGGCACTGTGGCTTAGTTGGTTAAAGCGCCTGTCTAGTAAACAGGCGATCCTGAGTTCAACTCTCAGCAGTGCCTTGTTCTCTTATTCTGCTCAATAATCAGCTTTTTTTTCCAAAAGAGAGATGTTCACCAGCCAATGACATTAAAGATGCTCGTCCCACATCCCTAGAATACTCCACCTGAGTGACAAAGAGTCAGCTCTGGTTTAGTTTTAACAAGTAGATGGTTGCAATGTTTTGCAAAATGTAGGATGGCATAAGGCACGATAAATTAGAGGTGCGGATTCACTATTGCCTGACTGATACGCTACACAATGCCTGTAAATATGTTTAGAGACTTCAATAGCATCCTTCTTGAATGGTGATGGTAAATTTTCTTCCTCGGGGAATTGCTTGCACTGAGCATAGAGAATTTTCCAAAATGGAATCATTCGACGAGGATGGGATTCGAACCCATGCGTGCAGAGCACAATGGATTAGCAATCCATCGCCTTAACCACTCAGCCACCCCGACAACAAAAGTACCTTTACCGAACCCACATTTGGAAAACAGTCGTGATGATTCTTAGGTTTCATTTTCTTTCCACATGCAACAGCGCCGTACATCAGTCATTGGCTCAGCAGGTCTTTTTTTACATCCAACGTGGTGACCCATGCTAATGGCATAAATACTAAACATTCAGTCCTCTCTGCTTCTCATTTATGTTGGCATTTCCCTAGCATTCCCTAAATCTGTCAATTCTGCCTTCTATCTAACTTTTAAAGTAAAACAGGCCACAATTCATGCAAGGCAAATGCATGGATTACATACCTATGGACAAATTATCCATGTCTTTTCCAAAAAGGATCGTCCCAAGCCGATTTCATTTAGAATTGTCACGATGCAAAATGACAGAGAACTGCATGCTGCTGCCAAGTATGTGATGGGACTCGACTTCCTTGCTGTTCTATAGTGGTAGCCACCTGAAACTACATGCTGCATAGGATCTGTTCACACTTAATTTGCCATCTCTGTGACAAATAGCAAAACTTAGAACCACTCCTCAAAATCATCCTACATTTAAAAATTCTTCTCCTGGATCATCATTGCCATCTTTCTGGTTTTCCACAGTTTTGCTCATGGGCGCTGTGGCTTAGTTGGTTAAAGCGCCTGTCTAGTAAACAGGAGATCCTGAGTTCAACTCTCAGGAGTGCCTTGTTCTCTTATTCTGCTCAATAATCAGGTTTTTTTTCCAAAAGGGAGATGTTCACTAGCCAATGACATTAAAGATGCTCGTCCCACATCCCTAGAATACTCCACCCGAGTGACAAAGAGTCAGCTCTGGTTTAGTTTTAACAAGTAGATGGTTGCAAAGTTTTGCAAAATGTAGGATGGCATAAGGCACGATAAATTAGAGGTCCCGATTCACTACTGCCTGACTGATACGCTACATAATGCCTGTAAATATGTTTAGAGACTTTAATAGCACCCTTCTTGAACAGTGATGGTAAATTTTCTTCCTCGGGGAATTGCTTGCGCTGAGCATAGAGAATTTTCCAAAATTGAATCATACGACGAGGATGGGATTCGAACCCATGCGTGCAGAGCACAATGGGTGAGCAGTCCATCGCCTTAACCACTCAGCCACCCCGACAACAAAAGTACCTTTACCGAACCCACATTTGGAAAACAGTCGTGATGATTCTTAGGTTTCATTTTCTTTCCACATGCAACAGCGCCGTACATCAGTCATTGGCTCAGCAGGTCTTGTTTTACATCCAATGTGGTGACCCATGCTAATGGCATAAATACTAAACATTCAGTCCTCTCTGCTTCTCATTTATGTTGGCATTTCCCTAGCATTCCCTAAATCTGTCAATTCTGTCTTCTATCTAACTTTTAAAGTAAAACAGGCCACAATTCATGCAAGGCAAATGCATGGATTACATACCTATGGACAAATTATCCATGTCTTTTCCAAAAAGGATCGTCCCAAGCCGATTTCATTTAGAATCGTCACGATGCAAAATGACAGAGAACTGCATGCTGCTGCCAAGTATGTGATGGGACTCGACTTCCTTGCTGTTCAATAGTGGTAGCCACCTGAAACCACATTCTGCATAGGATCTGTTCACACTTAATTTGCCATCTCTATGACAAATAGCAAAACTTAGAACCACTCCTCAAAATCATCCTACATTTAAAAATTCTTCTCCTGGATCATCATTGCCATCTTTCTGGTTTTCCACAGTTTTGCTCATGGGCGCTGTGGCTTAGTTTGTTAAAGCGCCTGTCTAGTAAACAGGAGATCCTGAGTTCAACTCTCAGCAGTGCCTTGTTCTCTTATTCTGCTCAATAATCAGCTTTTTTTTCCAAAAGGGAGATGTTCACTAGCCAATGACATTAAAGATGCTCGTCCCACATCCCTAGAATACTCCACCCGAGTGACAAAGAGTCAGCTCTGGTTTAGTTTTAACAAGTAGATGGTTGCAACGTTTTGCAAAATGTAGGATGGCATAAGGCACGATAAATTAGAGGTCCCGATTCACTACTGCCTGACTGATACGCTACATAATGCCTGTAAATATGTTTAGAGACTTCAATAGCATCCTTCTTGAACGGTGATGGTAAATTTTCTTCCTCGGGGAATTGCTTGCACTGAGCATAGAGAATTTTCCAAAATGGAATCATACGACGAGGATGGGATTCGAACCCATGCGTGCAGAGCACAATGGATTAGCAATCCATTACCTTAACCACTCAGCCACCCCATCAACAAAAGTACCTTTACCGAACCCACATTTGGAAAACAGTCGTGATGATTCTTAGGTTTCATTTTCTTTCCACATGCAACAGCGCCGTACATCAGACATTGGCTCAGCAGGTCTTGTTTTACATCCAACGTGGTGACCCATGCTAATGGCATAAATACTAAACATTCAGTCCTCTCTGCTTCTCATTTATGTTGGCATTTCCCTAGCATTCCCTAAATCTGTCAGTTCTGTCTTCTATCTAACTTTTAAAGTAAAACAGGCCACAATTCATGCAAGGCAAATGCATGGATTACATACCTATGGACAAATTATCCATGTCTTTTCCAAAAACGATCGTCCCAAGCCGATTTCATTTAGAATTGTCACGATGCAAAATGACAGAGAACTGCATGCTGCTACCAAGTATGGGACGGGACTCGACTTACTTGCTGTTCTATAGTGGCAGCCACCTGAAACTACATGCTGCATAGGATCTGTTCACACTTAATTTGCCATCTCTGTGACAAATAGCAAAACTTAGAACCACTCCACAAAATCATCCTACATTTAAAAATTCTTCTCCTGGATCATCTTTGCCATCTTTCTGGTTTTCCACAGTTTTGTTCATGGGCACTGTGGCTTAGTTGGTTAAAGCGCCTGTCTAGTAAACAGGAGATCCTGAGTTCAACTCTCAGCAGTGCCTTGTTCTCTTATTCTGCTCAATAATCAGCTTTTTTTTCCAAAAGGGAGATGTTCACTAGCCAATGACATTAAAGATGCTCGTCCCACATCCCTAGAATACTCCACCCGAGTGGCAAAGAGTCAGCTCTGGTTTAGTTTTAACAAGTAGATGGTTGCAAAGTTTTGCAAAATGTAGGATGGCATAAGGCACGATAAATTAGAGGTGCGGATTCACTATTGCCTGACTGATACGCTACACAATGCCTGTAAATATGTTTAGAGACTTCAATAGCATCCTTCTTGAACGGTGATGGTAAATTTTCTTCCTCGGGGAATTGCTTGCACTGAGCATAGAGAATTTTCCAAAATGGAATCATACGACGAGGATGGGATTTGAACCCATGCGTGCAGAGCACAATGGATTAGCAATCCATCGCCTTAACCACTCAGCCACCCCGTCAACAAAGGTACCTTTACCGAACCCACATTTGGAAAACAGTCGTGATGATTCTTAGGTTTCATTTTCTTTCCACATGCAACAGCGCCGTACATCAGACATTGGCTCAGCAGGTCTTGTTTTACATCCAACGTGGTGACCCATGCTAATGGCATAAATACTAAACATTCAGTCCTCTCTGCTTCTCATTTATGTTGGCATTTCCCTAGCATTCCCTAAATCTGTCAGTTCTGTCTTCTATCTAACTTTTAAAGTAAAACAGGCCACAATTCATGCAAGGCAAATGCATGGATTACATACCTATGGACAAATTATCCATGTCTTTTCCAAAAACGATCGTCCCAAGCCGATTTCATTTAGAATTGTCACGATGCAAAATGACAGAGAACTGCATGCTGCTACCAAGTATGGGACGGGACTCGACTTCCTTGCTGTTCTATAGTGGTAGCCACCTGAAACTACATGCTGCATAGGATCTGTTCACACTAAATTTGCCATCTCTGTGACAAATAGCAAAACTTAGAACCACTCCACAAAATCATCCTACATTTAAAAATTCTTCTCCTGGATCATCTTTGCCATCTTTCTGGTTTTCCACAGTTTTGCTCATGGGCACTGTGGCTTAGTTGGTTAAAGCGCCTGTCTAGTAAACAGGCGATCCTGAGTTCAACTCTCAGCAGTGCCTTGTTCTCTTATTCTGCTCAATAATCAGCTTTTTTTTCCAAAAGAGAGATGTTCACCAGCCAATGACATTAAAGATGCTCGTCCCACATCCCTAGAATACTCCACCTGAGTGACAAAGAGTCAGCTCTGGTTTAGTTTTAACAAGTAGATGGTTGCAATGTTTTGCAAAATGTAGGATGGCATAAGGCACGATAAATTAGAGGTGCGGATTCACTATTGCCTGACTGATACGCTACACAATGCCTGTAAATATGTTTAGAGACTTCAATAGCATCCTTCTTGAATGGTGATGGTAAATTTTCTTCCTCGGGGAATTGCTTGCACTGAGCATAGAGAATTTTCCAAAATGGAATCATTCGACGAGGATGGGATTCGAACCCATGCGTGCAGAGCACAATGGATTAGCAATCCATCGCCTTAACCACTCATCCACCCCATCAACAAAAATACCTTTACCGAACCCACATTTGGAAAACAGTCGTGATGATTCTTAGGTTTCATTTTCTTTCCACATGCAACAGCGCCGTACATCAGACATTGGCTCAGCAGGTCTTGTTTTACATCCAACGTGGTGACCCATGCTAATGGCATAAATACTAAACATTCAGTCCTCTCTGCTTCTCATTTATGTTGGCATTTCCCTAGCATTCCCTAAATCTGTCAGTTCTGTCTTCTATCTAACTTTTAAAGTAAAACAGGCCACAATTCATGCAAGGCAAATGCATGGATTACATACCTATGGACAAATTATCCATGTCTTTTCCAAAAAGGATCGTCCCAAGCCGATTTCATTTAGAATTGTCACGATGCAAAATGACAGAGAACTGCATGCTGCTACCAAGTATGGGACGGGACTCGACTTCCTTGCTGTTCTATAGTGGCAGCCACCTGAAACTACATGCTGCATAGGATCTGTTCACACTTAATTTGCCATCTCTGTGACAAATAGCAAAACTTAGAACCACTCCACAAAATCATCCTACATTTAAAAATTCTTCTCCTGGATCATCCTTGCCATCTTTCTGGTTTTCCACAGTTTTGCTCATGGGCGCTGTGGCTTAGTTGGTTAAAGCGCCTGTCTAGTAAACAGGAGATCCTGAGTTCAACTCTCAGGAGTGCCTTGTTCTCTTATTCTGCTCAATAATCAGCTTTTTTTTCCAAAAGGGAGATGTTCACTAGCCAATGACATTAAAGATGCTCGTCCCACATCCCTAGAATACTCCACCCGAGTGACAAAGAGTCAGCTCTGGTTTAGTTTTAACAAGTAGATGGTTGCAAAGTTTTGCAAAATGTAGGATGGCATAAGGCACGATAAATTAGAGGTCCCGATTCACTACTGCCTGACTGATACGCTACATAATGCCTGTAAATATGTTTAGAAACTTTTATAGCACCCTTCTTGAACAGTGATGGTAAATTTTCTTCCTCGGGGAATTGCTTGCGCTGAGCATAGAGAATTTTCCAAAATTGAATCATACGACGAGGATGGGATTCGAACCCATGCGTGCAGAGCACAATGGGTTAGCAGTCCATCGCCTTAACCACTCAGCCACCCCGACAACGAAAGTACCTTTACCGAACCCACATTTGGAAAACAGTCGTGATGATTCTTAGGTTTCATTTTCTTTCCGCATGCAACAGCGCCGTACATCAGTCATTGGCTCAGCAGGTCTTGTTTTACATCCAACGTGGTGACCCATGCTAATGGCATAAATACTAAACATTCAGTCCTCTCTGCTTCTCATTTATGTTGGCATTTCCCTAGCATTCCCTAAATCTGTCAGTTCTGTCTTCTATCTAACTTTTAAAGTAAAACAGGCCACAATTCATGCAAGGCAAATGCATGGATTACATACCTATGGACAAATTATCCATGTCTTTTCCAAAAACGATCGTCCCAAGCCGATTTCATTTAGAATTGTCACGATGCAAAATGACAGAGAACTGCATGCTGCTACCAAGTATGGGACGGGACTCGACTTACTTGCTGTTCTATAGTGGCAGCCACCTGAAACTACATGCTGCATAGGATCTGTTCACACTTAATTTGCCATCTCTGTGACAAATAGCAAAACTTAGAACCACTCCACAAAATCATCCTACATTTAAAAATTCTTCTCCTGGATCATCTTTGCCATCTTTCTGGTTTTCCACAGTTTTGCTCATGGGCACTGTGGCTTAGTTGGTTAAAGCGCCTGTCTAGTAAACAGGAGATCCTGAGTTCAACTCTCAGCAGTGCCTTGTTCTCTTATTCTGCTCAATAATCAGCTTTTTTTTCCAAAATGGAGATGTTCACTAGCCAATGACATTAAAGATGCTCGTCCCACATCCCTAGAATACTCCACCCGAGTGGCAAAGAGTCAGCTCTGGTTTAGTTTTAACAAGTAGATGGTTGCAAAGTTTTGCAAAATGTAGGATGGCATAAGGCACGATAAATTAGAGGTGCGGATTCACTATTGCCTGACTGATACGCTACACAATGCCTGTAAATATGTTTAGAGACTTCAATAGCATCCTTCTTGAACGGTGATGGTAAATTTTGTTCCTCGGGGAATTGCTTGCACTGAGCATAGAGAATTTTCCAAAATGGAATCATACGACGAGGATGGGATTCGAACCCATGCGTGCAGAGCACAATGGATTAGCAATCCATCGCCTTAACCACTCAGCCACCCCGTCAACAAAGGTACCTTTACCGAACCCACATTTGGAAAACAGTCGTGATGATTCTTAGGTTTCATTTTCTTTCCACATGCAACAGCGCCGTACATCAGACATTGGCTCAGCAGGTCTTGTTTTACATCCAACGTGGTGACCCATGCTAATGGCATAAATACTAAACATTCAGTCCTCTCTGCTTCTCATTTATGTTGGCATTTCCCTAGCATTCCCTAAATCTGTCAGTTCTGTCTTCTATCTAACTTTTAAAGTAAAACAGGCCACAATTCATGCAAGGCAAATGCATGGATTACATACCTATGGACAAATTATCCATGTCTTTTCCAAAAACGATCGTCCCAAGCCGATTTCATTTAGAATTGTCACGATGCAAAATGACAGAGAACTGCATGCTGCTGCCAAGTATGTGATGGGACTCGACTTCCTTGCTGTTCTATAGTGGTAGCCACCTGAAACCACATTCTGCATAGGATCTGTTCACACTTAATTTGCCATCTCTATGACAAATAGCAAAACTTAGAACCACTCCTCAAAATCATCCTACATTTAAAAATTCTTCTCCTGGATCATCATTGCCATCTTTCTGGTTTTCCACAGTTTTGCTCATGGGCGCTGTGGCTTAGTTGGTTAAAGCGCCTGTCTAGTAAACAGGAGATCCTGAGTTCAACTCTCAGGAGTGCCTTGTTCTCTTATTCTGCTCAATAATCAGCTTTTTTTTTTCCAAAAGGGAGATGTTCACTAGCCAATGACATTAAAGATGCTCGTCCCACATCCCTAGAATACTCCACCCGAGTGACAAAGAGTCAGCTCTGGTTTAGTTTTAACAAGTAGATGGTTGCAAAGTTTTGCAAAATGTAGGATGGCATAAGGCACGATAAATTAGAGGTCCCGATTCACTACTGCCTGACTGATACGCTACATAATGCCTGTAAATATGTTTAGAAACTTTTATAGCACCCTTCTTGAACAGTGATGGTAAATTTTCTTCCTCGGGGAATTGCTTGCGCTGAGCATAGAGAATTTTCCAAAATTGAATCATACGACGAGGATGGGATTCGAACCCATGCGTGCAGAGCACAATGGGTTAGCAGTCCATCGCCTTAACCACTCAGCCACCCCGACAACGAAAGTACCTTTACCGAACCCACATTTGGAAAACAGTCGTGATGATTCTTAGGTTTCATTTTCTTTCCGCATGCAACAGCGCCGTACATCAGTCATTGGCTCAGCAGGTCTTGTTTTACATCCAACGTGGTGACCCATGCTAATGGCATAAATACTAAACATTCAGTCCTCTCTGCTTCTCATTTATGTTGGCATTTCCCTAGCATTCCCTAAATCTGTCAGTTCTGTCTTCTATCTAACTTTTAAAGTAAAACAGGCCACAATTCATGCAAGGCAAATGCATGGATTACATACCTATGGACAAATTATCCATGTCTTTTCCAAAAACGATCGTCCCAAGCCGATTTCATTTAGAATTGTCACGATGCAAAATGACAGAGAACTGCATGCTGCTACCAAGTATGGGACGGGACTCGACTTACTTGCTGTTCTATAGTGGCAGCCACCTGAAACTACATGCTGCATAGGATCTGTTCACACTTAATTTGCCATCTCTGTGACAAATAGCAAAACTTAGAACCACTCCACAAAATCATCCTACATTTAAAAATTCTTCTCCTGGATCATCTTTGCCATCTTTCTGGTTTTCCACAGTTTTGCTCATGGGCACTGTGGCTTAGTTGGTTAAAGCGCCTGTCTAGTAAACAGGAGATCCTGAGTTCAACTCTCAGCAGTGCCTTGTTCTCTTATTCTGCTCAATAATCAGCTTTTTTTTCCAAAAGGGAGATGTTCACTAGCCAATGACATTAAAGATGCTCGTCCCACATCCCTAGAATACTCCACCCGAGTGGCAAAGAGTCAGCTCTGGTTTAGTTTTAACAAGTAGATGGTTGCAAAGTTTTGCAAAATGTAGGATGGCATAAGGCACGATAAATTAGAGGTGCGGATTCACTATTGCCTGACTGATACGCTACACAATGCCTGTAAATATGTTTAGAGACTTCAATAGCATCCTTCTTGAACGGTGATGGTAAATTTTGTTCCTCGGGGAATTGCTTGCACTGAGCATAGAGAATTTTCCAAAATGGAATCATACGACGAGGATGGGATTCGAACCCATGCGTGCAGAGCACAATGGATTAGCAATCCATCGCCTTAACCACTCAGCCACCCCGTCAACAAAGGTACCTTTACCGAACCCACATTTGGAAAACAGTCGTGATGATTCTTAGGTTTCATTTTCTTTCCACATGCAACAGCGCCGTACATCAGACATTGGCTCAGCAGGTCTTGTTTTACATCCAACGTGGTGACCCATGCTAATGGCATAAATACTAAACATTCAGTCCTCTCTGCTTCTCATTTATGTTGGCATTTCCCTAGCATTCCCTAAATCTGTCAGTTCTGTCTTCTATCTAACTTTTAAAGTAAAACAGGCCACAATTCATGCAAGGCAAATGCATGGATTACATACCTATGGACAAATTATCCATGTCTTTTCCAAAAACGATCGTCCCAAGCCGATTTCATTTAGAATTGTCACGATGCAAAATGACAGAGAACTGCATGCTGCTGCCAAGTATGTGATGGGACTCGACTTCCTTGCTGTTCTATAGTGGTAGCCACCTGAAACCACATTCTGCATAGGATCTGTTCACACTTAATTTGCCATCTCTATGACAAATAGCAAAACTTAGAACCACTCCTCAAAATCATCCTACATTTAAAAATTCTTCTCCTGGATCATCATTGCCATCTTTCTGGTTTTCCACAGTTTTGCTCATGGGCGCTGTGGCTTAGTTGGTTAAAGCGCCTGTCTAGTAAACAGGAGATCCTGAGTTCAACTCTCAGGAGTGCCTTGTTCTCTTATTCTGCTCAATAATCAGCTTTTTTTTCCAAAAGGGAGATGTTCACTAGCCAATGACATTAAAGATGCTCGTCCCACATCCCTAGAATACTCCACCCGAGTGACAAAGAGTCAGCTCTGGTTTAGTTTTAACAAGTAGATGGTTGCAAAGTTTTGCAAAATGTAGGATGGCATAAGGCACGATAAATTAGAGGTCCCGATTCACTACTGCCTGACTGATACGCTACATAATGCCTGTAAATATGTTTAGAAACTTTTATAGCACCCTTCTTGAACAGTGATGGTAAATTTTCTTCCTCGGGGAATTGCTTGCGCTGAGCATAGAGAATTTTCCAAAATTGAATCATACGACGAGGATGGGATTCGAACCCATGCGTGCAGAGCACAATGGGTTAGCAGTCCATCGCCTTAACCACTCAGCCACCCCGACAACGAAAGTACCTTTACCGAACCCACATTTGGAAAACAGTCGTGATGATTCTTAGGTTTCATTTTCTTTCCGCATGCAACAGCGCCGTACATCAGTCATTGGCTCAGCAGGTCTTGTTTTACATCCAACGTGGTGACCCATGCTAATGGCATAAATACTAAACATTCAGTCCTCTCTGCTTCTCATTTATGTTGGCATTTCCCTAGCATTCCCTAAATCTGTCAGTTCTGTCTTCTATCTAACTTTTAAAGTAAAACAGGCCACAATTCATGCAAGGCAAATGCATGGATTACATACCTATGGACAAATTATCCATGTCTTTTCCAAAAACGATCGTCCCAAGCCGATTTCATTTAGAATTGTCACGATGCAAAATGACAGAGAACTGCATGCTGCTACCAAGTATGGGACGGGACTCGACTTACTTGCTGTTCTATAGTGGCAGCCACCTGAAACTACATGCTGCATAGGATCTGTTCACACTTAATTTGCCATCTCTGTGACAAATAGCAAAACTTAGAACCACTCCACAAAATCATCCTACATTTAAAAATTCTTCTCCTGGATCATCTTTGCCATCTTTCTGGTTTTCCACAGTTTTGCTCATGGGCACTGTGGCTTAGTTGGTTAAAGCGCCTGTCTAGTAAACAGGAGATCCTGAGTTCAACTCTCAGCAGTGCCTTGTTCTCTTATTCTGCTCAATAATCAGCTTTTTTTTCCAAAAGGGAGATGTTCACTAGCCAATGACATTAAAGATGCTCGTCCCACATCCCTAGAATACTCCACCCGAGTGACAAAGAGTCAGCTCTGGTTTAGTTTTAACAAGTAGATGGTTGCAAAGTTTTGCAAAATGTAGGATGGCATAAGGCACGATAAATTAGAGGAGTGGATTCACTATTGCCTGACTGATACGCTACATAATGCCTGTAAATATGTTTAGAGACTTCAATAGCATCCTTCTTGAACAGTGATGGTAAATTTTCTTCCTCGGGCAATAGCTTGCACTGAGCATAGAGAATTTTCCAAAATTGAATCATACGACGAGGATGGGATTCGATCCCATGCGTGCAGAGCACAATGGATTAGCAGTCCATCGCCTTAACCACTCGGCCACCCCGTCAACAAAAGTACCTTTACCGAACCCACATTTGGAAAACAGTCGTGATGATTCTTAGGTTTCATTTTCTTTCCACATGCAACAGCGCCGTACATCAGACATTGGCTCAGCAGGTCTTGTTTTACATCCAACGTGGTGACCCATGCTAATGGCATAAATACTAAACATTCAGTCCTCTCTGCTTCTCATTTATGTTGGCATTTCCCTAGCATTCCCTAAATCTGTCAATTCTGTCTTCTATCTAACTTTTAAAGTAAAACAGGGCACAATTCATGCAAGGCAAATGCATGGATTACATACCTATGGACAAATTATCCATGTCTTTTCCAAAAAGGATCGTCCCAAGCCGATTTCATTTAGAATCGTCACGATGCAAAATGACAGAGAACTGCATGCTGCTGCCAAGTATGTGATGGGACTCGACTTCCTTGCTGTTCTATAGTGGTAGCCACCTGAAACCACATTCTGTATAGGATATGTTCACACTTAATTTGCCATCTCTATGACAAATAGCAAAACTTAGAACCACTCCTCAAAATCATCCTACATTTAAAAATTCTTCTCCTGGATCATCATTGCCATCTTTCTGGTTTTCCACAGTTTTGCTCATGGGCGCTGTGGCTTAGTTTGTTAAAGCGCCTGTCTAGTAAACAGGAGATCCTGAGTTCAACTCTCAGCAGTGCCTTGTTCTCTTATTCTGCTCAATAATCAGCTTTTTTTTCCAAAAGGGAGATGTTCACTAGCCAATGACATTAAAGATGCTCGTCCCACATCCCTAGAATACTCCACCCGAGTGGCAAAGAGTCAGCTCTGGTTTAGTTTTAACAAGTAGATGGTTGCAACGTTTTGCAAAATGCAGGATGGCATAAGGCACGATAAATTAGAGGTCCCGATTCACTACTGCCTGACTGATACGCTACATAATGCCTGTAAATATGTTTAGAGACTTCAATAGCATCCTTCTTGAACGGTGATGGTAAATTTTCTTCCTCGGGGAATTGCTTGCACTGAGCATAGAGAATTTTCCAAAATGGAATCATACGACGAGGATGGGATTCGAACCCATGCGTGCAGAGCACAATGGATTAGCAATCCATTGCCTTAACCACTCAGCCACCCCGTCAACAAAAGTACCTTTACCGAACCCACATTTGGAAAACAGTCGTGATGATTCTTAGGTTTCATTTTCTTTCCACATGCAACAGCGCCGTACATCAGACATTGGCTCAGCAGGTCTTGTTTTACATCCAACGTGGTGACCCATGCTAATGGCATAAATACTAAACATTCAGTCCTCTCTGCTTCTCATTTATGTTGGCATTTCCCTAGCATTCCCTAAATCTGTCAGTTCTGTCTTCTATCTAACTTTTAAAGTAAAACAGGCCACAATTCATGCAAGGCAAATGCATGGATTACATACCTATGGACAAATTATCCATGTCTTTTCCAAAAACGATCGTCCCAAGCCGATTTCATTTAGAATTGTCACGATGCAAAATGACAGAGAACTGCATGCTGCTACCAAGTATGGGACGGGACTCGACTTACTTGCTGTTCTATAGTGGCAGCCACCTGAAACTACATGCTGCATAGGATCTGTTCACACTTAATTTGCCATCTCTGTGACAAATAGCAAAACTTAGAACCACTCCACAAAATCATCCTACATTTAAAAATTCTTCTCCTGGATCATCTTTGCCATCTTTCTGGTTTTCCACAGTTTTGCTCATGGGCGCTGTGGCTTAGTTGGTTAAAGCGCCTGTCTAGTAAACAGGAGATCCTGAGTTCAACTCTCAGCAGTGCCTTGTTCTCTTATTCTGCTCAATAATCAGCTTTTTTTCCAAAAGGGAGATGTTCACTAGCCAATGACATTAAAGATGCTCGTCCCACATCCCTAGAATACTCCACCCGAGTGGCAAAGAGTCAGCTCTGGTTTAGTTTTAACAAGTAGATGGTTGCAAAGTTTTGCAAAATGTAGGATGGCATAAGGCACGATAAATTAGAGGTGCGGATTCACTATTGCCTGACTGATACGCTACACAATGCCTGTAAATATGTTTAGAGACTTCAATAGCATCCTTCTTGAACGGTGATGGTAAATTTTCTTCCTCGGGGAATTGCTTGCACTGAGCATAGAGAATTTTCCAAAATGGAATCATACGACGAGGATGGGATTCGAACCCATGCGTGCAGAGCACAATGGATTAGCAATCCACCGCCTTAACCACTCAGCCACCCCGTCAACAAAGGTACCTTTACCGAACCCACATTTGGAAAACAGTCGTGATGATTCTTAGGTTTCATTTTCTTTCCACATGCAACAGCGCCGTACATCAGACATTGGCTCAGCAGGTCTTGTTTTACATCCAACGTGGTGACCCATGCTAATGGCATAAATACTAAACATTCAGTCCTCTCTGCTTCTCATTTATGTTGGCATTTCCCTAGCATTCCCTAAATCTGTCAGTTCTGTCTTCTATCTAACTTTTAAAGTAAAACAGGCCACAATTCATGCAAGGCAAATGCATGGATTACATACCTATGGACAAATTATCCATGTCTTTTCCAAAAACGATCGTCCCAAGCCGATTTCATTTAGAATTGTCACGATGCAAAATGACAGAGAACTGCATGCTGCTACCAAGTATGGGACGGGACTCGACTTCCTTGCTGTTCTATAGTGGCAGCCACCTGAAACTACATGCTGCATAGGATCTGTTCACACTTAATTTGCCATCTCTGTGACAAATAGCAAAACTTAGAACCACTCCACAAAATCATCCTACATTTAAAAATTCTTCTCCTGGATCATCTTTGCCATCTTTCTGGTTTTCCACAGTTTTGCTCATGGGCACTGTGGCTTAGTTGGTTAAAGCGCCTGTCTAGTAAACAGGAGATCCTGAGTTCAACTCTCAGCAGTGCCTTGTTCTCTTATTCTGCTCAATAATCAGCTTTTTTTTTCCAAAAGGGAGATGTTCACTAGCCAATGACATTAAAGATGCTCGTCCCACATCCCTAGAATACTCCACCCGAGTGACAAAGAGTCAGCTCTGGTTTAGTTTTAACAAGTAGATGGTTGCAAAGTTTTGCAAAATGTAGGATGGCATAAGGCACGATAAATTAGAGGAGTGGATTCACTATTGCCTGACTGATACGCTACATAATGCCTGTAAATATGTTTAGAGACTTCAATAGCACCCTTCTTGAACAGTGATGGTAAATTTTCTTCCTCGGGCAATAGCTTGCACTGAGCATAGAGAATTTTCCAAAATTGAATCATACGACGAGGATGGGATTCGAACCCATGCGTGCAGAGCACAATGGGTTAGCAGTCCATCGCCTTAACCACTCAGCCACCCCGTCAACAAAAGTACCTTTACCGAACCCACATTTGGAAAACAGTCGTGATGATTCTTAGGTTTCATTTTCTTTCCACATGCAACAGCGCCGTACATCAGACATTGGCTCAGCAGGTCTTGTTTTACATCCAACGTGGTGACCCATGCTAATGGCATAAATACTAAACATTCAGTCCTCTCTGCTTCTCATTTATGTTGGCATTTCCCTAGCATTCCCTAAATCTGTCAGTTCTGTCTTCTATCTAACTTTTAAAGTAAAACAGGCCACAATTCATGCAAGGCAAATGCATGGATTACATACCTATGGACAAATTATCCATGTCTTTTCCAAAAAGGATCGTCCCAAGCCGATTTCATTTAGAATTGTCACGATGCAAAATGACAGAGAACTGCATGCTGCTACCAAGTATGGGACGGGACTCGACTTCCTTGCTGTTCTATAGTGGCAGCCACCTGAAACTACATGCTGCATAGGATCTGTTCACACTTAATTTGCCATCTCTGTGACAAATAGCAAAACTTAGAACCACTCCACAAAATCATCCTACATTTAAAAATTCTTCTCCTGGATCATCCTTGCCATCTTTCTGGTTTTCCACAGTTTTGCTCATGGGCGCTGTGGCTTAGTTGGTTAAAGCGCCTGTCTAGTAAACAGGAGATCCTGAGTTCAACTCTCAGCAGTGCCTTGTTCTCTTATTCTGCTCAATAATCAGCTTTTTTTTCCAAAAGAGAGATGTTCACCAGCCAATGACATTAAAGATGCTCGTCCCACATCCCTAGAATACTCCACCTGAGTGACAAAGAGTCAGCTCTGGTTTAGTTTTAACAAGTAGATGGTTGCAATGTTTTGCAAAATGTAGGATGGCATAAGGCACGATAAATTAGAGGTCCCGATTCACTACTGCCTGACTGATACGCTACATAATGCCTGTAAATATGTTTAGAGACTTTAATAGCACCCTTCTTGAACAGTGATGGTAAATTTTCTTCCTCGGGGAATTGCTTGCGCTGAGCATAGAGAATTTTCCAAAATTGAATCATACGACGAGGATGGGATTCGAACCCATGCGTGCAGAGCACAATGGGTTAGCAGTCCATCGCCTTAACCACTCAGCCACCCCGACAACAAAAGTACCTTTACCGAACCCACATTTGGAAAACAGTCGTGATGATTCTTAGGTTTCATTTTCTTTCCACATGCAACAGCGCCGTACATCAGACATTGGCTCAGCAGGTCTTGTTTTACATCCAACGTGGTGACCCATGCTAATGGCATAAATACTAAACATTCAGTCCTCTCTGCTTCTCATTTATGTTGGCATTTCCCTAGCATTCCCTAAATCTGTCAATTCTGTCTTCTATCTAACTTTTAAAGTAAAACAGGCCACAATTCATGCAAGGCAAATGCATGGATTACATACCTATGGACAAATTATCCATGTCTTTTCGAAAAAGGATCGTCCCAAGCCGATTTCATTTAGAATCGTCACGATGCAAAATGACAGAGAACTGCATGCTGCTGCCAAGTATGTGATGGGACTCGACTTCCTTGCTGTTCTATAGTGGTAGCCACCTGAAACCACATTCTGCATAGGATCTGTTCACACTTAAAGGAGATGTCCCGAGGCAGCAAGTGGGGTTATACACTTCTGTATGGCCATAATAATGCACTTTGTAATATACATTGTGCATTAATTATGAGCCATACAGAAGTTATAAAAAGTTTTTTACTTACCTGCTCCGTTGCTAGCGTCCTGGTCTCCATGGTGCCGACTAATTTTTGGCCTCCGATGGCCAAATTAGCCGCGCTTGCGCAGTCCGGGTCTTCTGCTGTTCTCTATGGGGCTCCGTGTAGCTCCGTGTAGCTCCGCCCCGTCACGTGCCGATTCCAGCCAATCAGGAGGCTGGAATCGGCAGTGGACCGCACAGAAGAGCTGCGGTCCACGAAGATAGAGGATCCCGGCGGCCATCTTCAGCGGTAAGTATTGAAGTCACCGGACCGCCGGGATTCAGGTAAGCGCTGTGCGGGTGGTTTTTTTAACCCCTGCATCGGGGTTGTCTCGCGCCGAACGGGGGGGGGGTTTAAAAAAAAAAAAACCCGTTTCGGCGCGGGACATCTCCTTTAATTTGCCATCTCTATGACAAATAGCAAAACTTAGAACCACTCCTCAAAATCATCCTACATTTAAAAATTCTTCTCCTGGATCATCATTGCCATCTTTCTGGTTTTCCACAGTTTTGCTCATGGGCGCTGTGGCTTAGTTTGTTAAAGCGCCTGTCTAGTAAACAGGAGATCCTGAGTTCAACTCTCAGCAGTGCCTTGTTCTCTTATTCTGCTCAATAATCAGCTTTTTTTTCCAAAAGGGAGATGTTCACTAGCCAATGACATTAAAGATGCTCGTCCCACATCCCTAGAATACTCCACCCGAGTGACAAAGAGTCAGCTCTGGTTTAGTTTTAACAAGTAGATGGTTGCAACGTTTTGCAAAATGTAGGATGGCATAAGGCACGATAAATTAGAGGTCCCGATTCACTACTGCCTGACTGATACGCTACATAATGCCTGTAAATATGTTTAGAGACTTCAATAGCATCCTTCTTGAACGGTGATGGTAAATTTTCTTCCTCGGGGAATTGCTTGCACTGAGCATAGAGAATTTTCCAAAATGGAATCATACGGCGAGGATGGGGTTCGAACCCATGCGTGCAGAGCACAATGGATTAGCAATCCATTACCTTAACCACTCAGCCACCCCGTCAACAAAAGTACCTTTACCGAACCCACATTTGGAAAACAGTCGTGATGATTCTTAGGTTTCATTTTCTTTCCACATGCAACAGCGCCGTACATCAGACATTGGCTCAGCAGGTCTTGTTTTACATCCAACGTGGTGACCCATGCTAATGGCATAAATACTAAACATTCAGTCCTCTCTGCTTCTCATTTATGTTGGCATTTCCCTAGCATTCCCTAAATCTGTCAGTTCTGTCTTCTATCTAACTTTTAAAGTAAAACAGGCCACAATTCATGCAAGGCAAATGCATGGATTACATACCTATGGACAAATTATCCATGTCTTTTCCAAAAACGATCGTCCCAAGCCGATTTCATTTAGAATTGTCACGATGCAAAATGACAGAGAACTGCATGCTGCTACCAAGTATGGGACGGGACTCGACTTCCTTGCTGTTCTATAGTGGCAGCCACCTGAAACTACATGCTGCATAGGATCTGTTCACACTTAATTTGCCATCTCTGTGACAAATAGCAAAACTTAGAACCACTCCACAAAATCATCCTACATTTAAAAATTCTTCTCCTGGATCATCTTTGCCATCTTTCTGGTTTTCCACAGTTTTGCTCATGGGCACTGTGGCTTAGTTGGTTAAAGCGCCTGTCTAGTAAACAGGAGATCCTGAGTTCAACTCTCAGCAGTGCCTTGTTCTCTTATTCTGCTCAATAATCAGCTTTTTTTTCCAAAAGGGAGATGTTCACTAGCCAATGACATTAAAGATGCTCGTCCCACATCCCTAGAATACTCCACCCGAGTGGCAAAGAGTCAGCTCTGGTTTAGTTTTAACAAGTAGATGGTTGCAAAGTTTTGCAAAATGTAGGATGGCATAAGGCACGATAAATTAGAGGTGCGGATTCACTATTGCCTGACTGATACGCTACACAATGCCTGTAAATATGTTTAGAGACTTCAATAGCATCCTTCTTGAACGGTGATGGTAAATTTTCTTCCTCGGGGAATTGCTTGCACTGAGCATAGAGAATTTTCCAAAATGGAATCATACGACGAGGATGGGATTCGAACCCATGCGTGCAGAGCACAATGGATTAGCATTCCATCGCCTTAACCACTCAGCCACCCCGTCAACAAAGGTACCTTTACCGAACCCACATTTGGAAAACAGTCGTGATGATTCTTAGGTTTCATTTTCTTTCCACATGCAACAGCGCCGTACATCAGACATTGGCTCAGCAGGTCTTGTTTTACATCCAACGTGATGACCCATGCTAATGGCATAAATACTAAACATTCAGTCCTCTCTGCTTCTCATTTATGTTGGCATTTCCCTAGCATTCCCTAAATCTGTCAGTTCTGTCTTCTATCTAACTTTTAAAGTAAAACAGGCCACAATTCATGCAAGGCAAATGCATGGATTACATACCTATGGACAAATTATCCATGTCTTTTCCAAAAACGATCGTCCCAAGCCGATTTCATTTAGAATTGTCACGATGCAAAATGACAGAGAACTGCATGCTGCTACCAAGTATGGGACGGGACTCGACTTCCTTGCTGTTCTATAGTGGCAGCCACCTGAAACTACATGCTGCATAGGATCTGTTCACACTTAATTTGCCATTTCTGTGACAAATAGCAAAACTTAGAACCACTCCACAAAATCATCCTACATTTAAAAATTCTTCTCCTGGATCATCTTTGCCATCTTTCTGGTTTTCCACAGTTTTGCTCATGGGCACTGTGGCTTAGTTGGTTAAAGCGCCTGTCTAGTAAACAGGAGATCCTGAGTTCAACTGTCAGCAGTGCCTTGTTCTCTTATTCTGCTCAATAATCAGCTTTTTATTCCAAAAGGGAGATGTTCACTAGCCAATGACATTAAAGATGCTCGTCCCACATCCCTAGAATACTCCACCCGAGTGACAAAGAGTCAGCTCTGGTTTAGTTTTAACAAGTAGATGGTTGCAAAGTTTTGCAAAATGTAGGATGGCATAAGGCACGATAAATTAGAGGAGTGGATTCACTATTGCCTGACTGATACGCTACATAATGCCTGTAAATATGTTTAGAGACTTCAATAGCACCCTTCTTGAACAGTGATGGTAAATTTTCTTCCTCGGGCAATAGCTTGCACTGAGCATAGAGAATTTTCCAAAATTGAATCATACGACGAGGATGGGATTCGAACCCATGCGTGCAGAGCACAATGGGTTAGCAGTCCATCGCCTTAACCACTCAGCCACCCCGACAACGAAAGTACCTTTACCGAACCCACATTTGGAAAACAGTCGTGATGATTCTTAGGTTTCATTTTCTTTCCACATGCAACAACGCTGTACATCAGACATTGGCTCAGCAGGTCTTGTTTTACATCCAACGTGGTGACCCATGCTAATGGCATAAATACTAAACATTCAGTCCTCTCTGCTTCTCATTTATGTTGGCATTTCCCTAGCATTCCCTAAATCTGTCAGTTCTGTCTTCTATCTAACTTTTAAAGTAAAACAGGCCACAATTCATGCAAGGCAAATGCATGGATTACATACCTATGGACAAATTATCCATGTCTTTTCCAAAAACGATCGTCCCAAGCCGATTTCATTTAGAATTGTCACGATGCAAAATGACAGAGAACTGCATGCTGCTGCCAAGTATGTGATGGGACTCGACTTCCTTGCTGTTCTATAGTGGTAGCCACCTGAAACTACATGCTGCATAGGATCTGTTCACACTTAATTTGCCATTTCTGTGACAAATAGCAAAACTTAGAACCACTCCACAAAATCATCCTACATTTAAAAATTCTTCTCCTGGATCATCTTTGCCATCTTTCTGGTTTTCCACAGTTTTGCTCATGGGCACTGTGGCTTAGTTGGTTAAAGCGCCTGTCTAGTAAACAGGAGATCCTGAGTTCAACTGTCAGCAGTGCCTTGTTCTCTTATTCTGCTCAATAATCAGCTTTTTATTCCAAAAGGGAGATGTTCACTAGCCAATGACATTAAAGATGCTCGTCCCACATCCCTAGAATACTCCACCCGAGTGACAAAGAGTCAGCTCTGGTTTAGTTTTAACAAGTAGATGGTTGCAAAGTTTTGCAAAATGTAGGATGGCATAAGGCACGATAAATTAGAGGAGTGGATTCACTATTGCCTGACTGATACGCTACATAATGCCTGTAAATATGTTTAGAGACTTCAATAGCACCCTTCTTGAACAGTGATGGTAAATTTTCTTCCTCGGGCAATAGCTTGCACTGAGCATAGAGAATTTTCCAAAATTGAATCATACGACGAGGATGGGATTCGAACCCATGCGTGCAGAGCACAATGGGTTAGCAGTCCATCGCCTTAACCACTCAGCCACCCGACAACGAAAGTACCTTTACCGAACCCACATTTGGAAAACAGTCGTGATGATTCTTAGGTTTCATTTTCTTTCCACATGCAACAGCGCCGTACATCAGACATTGGCTCAGCAGGTCTTGTTTTACATCCAACGTGATGACCCATGCTAATGGCATAAATACTAAACATTCAGTCCTCTCTGCTTCTCATTTATGTTGGCATTTCCCTAGCATTCCCTAAATCTGTCAATTCTTTCTTCTATCTAACTTTTAAAGTAAAACAGGCCACAATTCATGCAAGGCAAATGCATGGATTACATACCTATGGAACCCGAAAATTCCCAGCACTTGATGCCATTCCAACTTTCGCTGCACACTGACAAATTATCCATGTCTTTTCCAAAAAGGATCGTCCCAAGCCGATTTCATTTAGAATTGTCACGATGCAAAATGACAGAGAACTGCATGCTGCTACCAAGTAAGGGACGGGACTCGACTTCCTTGCTGTTCTATAGTGGCAGCCACCTGAAACTACATGCTGCATAGGATCTGTTCACACTTAATTTGCCACCTCTGTGACAAATAGCAAAACTTAGAACCACTCCACAAAATCATCCTACATTTAAAAATTCTTCTCCTGGATCATCTTTGCCATCTTTCTGGTTTTCCACAGTTTTGCTCATGGGCGCTGTGGCTTGGTTGGTTTAAGCGCCTCTTTATTAAACAGGAGATCCTGAGTTCAACTCTCAGCAGTGCCTTGTTCTCTTATTCTGCTCAATAATCAGCTTTTTTTTCCAAAAGGGAGATGTTCACTAGCCAATGACATTAAAGATGCTCGTCCCACATCCCTAGAATACTCCACCCGAGTGACAAAGAGTCAGCTCTGGTTTAGTTTTAACAAGTAGATGGTTGCAAAGTTTTGCAAAATGTAGGATGGCATAAGGCACGATAAATTAGAGGAGTGGATTCACTATTGCCTGACTGATACGCTACATAATGCCTGTAAATATGTTTAGAGACTTGAATAGCACCCTTCTTGAACAGTGATGGTAAATTTTCTTCCTCGGGGCATTGCTTGCGCTGAGCATAGAGAATTTTCCAAAATGGAATCATACGACGAGGATGGGATTCGAACACATGCGTGCAGAGCACAATGGGTTAGCAGTCCATCGGCTTAACCACTCAGCCACCCCGTCAACAAAAGTACCTTTACCGAACCCACATTTGGAAAACAGTCGTGATGATTCTTAGGTTTCATTTTCTTTCCACATGCAACAGCGCCGTACATCAGACATTGGCTCAGCAGGTCTTGTTTTACATCCAACGTGATGACCCATGCTAATGGCATAAATACTAAACATTCAGTCCTCTCTGCTTCTCATTTATGTTGGCATTTCCCTAGCATTCCCTAAATCTGTCAATTCTGTCTTCTATCTAACTTTTAAAGTAAAACAGGCCACAATTCATGCAAGGCAAATGCATGGATTACATACTTATGGACAAATTATCCATGTCTTTTCCAAAAAGGATCGTCCCAAGCTGATTTCATTTAGAATCGTCACGATGCAAAATGACAGAGAACTGCATGCTGCTGCCAAGTATGTGATGGGACTCGACTTCCTTGCTGTTCTATAGTGGTAGCCACCTGAAACCACATTCTGCATAGGATCTGTTCACACTTAATTTGCCATCTCTATGACAAATAGCAAAACTTAGAACCACTCCTCAAAATCATCCTACATTTAAAAATTCTTCTCCTGGATCATCCTTGCCATCTTTCTGGTTTTCCACCGTTTTGCTCATGGGCGCTGTGGCTTATTTGGTTAAAGCGCCTGTCTAGTAAACAGGAGATCCTGAGTTCAACTCTCAGCAGTGCCTTGTTCTCTTATTCTGCTCAATAATCAGCTTTTTTTTCCAAAAGGGAGATGTTCACTAGCCAATGACATTAAAGATGCTCGTCCCACATCCCTAGAATACTCCACCCGAGTGGCAAAGAGTCAGCTCTGGTTTAGTTTTAACAAGTAGATGGTTGCAACGTTTTGCAAAATGTAGGATGGCATAAGGCACGATAAATTAGAGGTGCCGATACACTATTGCCTGACTGATACGCTACATAATGCCTGTAAAAATGTTTAGAGACTTCAATAGCATCCTTCTTGAACGGTGATGGTAAATTTTCTTCCTCGGGGCATTGCTTGCGCTGAGCATAGAGAATTTTCCAAAAAGGAATCATACGACGAGGATGGGATTTCGAACCCATGCGTGCAGAGCACAATGGATTAGCAGTCCATCGCCTTAACCACTCGGCCACCCCATCAACAAAAGTACCTTTACCGAACCCACATTTGGAAAACAGTCGTGATGATTCTTAGGCTTCATTTTATTTCCACATGCAACAGCGCCGTACATCAGACATTGGCTCAGCAGGTCTTGTTTTACATCCAACGTGATGACCCATGCTAATGGCATACATACTAAACATTCAGTCCTCTCTGCTTCTCATTTATGTTGGCATTTCCCTAGCATTCCTAAATCGATTTCATTTAGAATTGTCACGATGCAAAATGACAGAGAACTGCATGCTGCTGCCAAGTATGTGATGGGACTCGACTTCCTTGCTGTTCTATAGTGGTAGCCACCTGAAACTCCATGCTGCATAGGATCTGTTCACACTTAATTTGCCATCTCTATGACAAATAGCAAAACTTAGAACCACTCCTCAAAATCATCCTACATTTAAAAATTCTTCTCCTGGATCATCCTTGCCATCTTTCTGGTTTTCCACAGTTTTGCTCATGGGCGCTGTGGCTTAGTTGGTTAAAGTGCCTGTCTAGTAAACAGGAGCTCCTGAGTTCAACTCTCAGCAGTGCCTTGTTCTCTTATTCTGCTCAATAATCAGTTTTTTTTTCCAAAAGGGAGATGTTCACTAGCCAATGACATTAAAGATGCTCGTTCCACATCCCTAGAATACTCCACCCGAGTGGCAAAGAGTCAGCTCTGGTTTAGTTTTAACAAGTAGATGGTTGCAACGTTTTGCAAAATGTAGGATGGCATAAGGCACGATAAATTAGAGGTGCCGATTCACTATTGCCTGACTGATACGCTACATAATGCCTGTAAATATGTTTAGAGACTTCAATAGCATCCTTCTTTAACGGTGATGGTAAATTTTCTTCCTCGGGGCATTGCTTGCGCTGAGCATAGAGAATTTTCCAAAAAGGAATCATACGACGAGGATGGGATTCGAACCCATGCGTGCAGAGCACAATGGATTAGCAGTCCATCGCCTTAACCACTCGGCCACCCCGTCAACAAAAGTACCTTTACCGAACCCACATTTGGAAAACAGTCGTGATGATTCTAAGGCTTCATTTTCTTTCCACATGCAACAGCGACGTACATCAGACATTGGCTCAGCAGGTCTTGTTTTACATCCAACGTGATGACCCATGCTAATGGCATACATACTAAACATTCAGTCCTCTCTGCTTCTCATTTATATTGGCATTTCCCTAGAATTCCCTAAATCTGTCAATTCTGCCTTCTATCTAACTTTTAAAGTAAAACAGGCCACAATTCATGCAAGGCAAATGCATGGATTACATACCTATGGACAAATTATCCATGTCTTTTCCAAAAACGATCGTCCCAAGCCGATTTCATTTAGAATTGTCACGATGCAAAATGACAGAGAACTGCATGCTGCTGCCAAGTATGTGATGGGACTCGACTTCCTTGCTGTTCTATAGTGGTAGCCACCTGAAACTACATGCTGCATAGGATCTGTTCACACTTAATTTGCCATCTCTGTGACAAATAGCAAAACTTAGAACCACTCCTCAAAATCATCCTACATTTAAAAATTCTTCTCCTGGATCATCCTTGCCATCTTTCTGGTTTTCCACAGTTTTGCTCATGGGCGCTGTGGCTTAGTTGGTTAAAGCGCCTGTCTAGTAAACAGGAGCTCCTGAGTTCAACTCTCAGCAGTGCCTTGTTCTCTTATTCTGCTCAATAATCAGTTTTTTTTTCCAAAAGGGAGATGTCCACTAGCCAATGACATTAAAGATGCTCGTTCCACATCCCTAGAATACTCCACCCGAGTGGCAAAGAGTCAGCTCTGGTTTAGTTTTAACAAGTAGATGATTGCAACGTTTTGCAAAATGTAGGATGGCATAAGGCACGATAAATTAGAAGTTCCGATTCACTATTGCCTGACTGATACGCTACATAATGCCTGTAAATATGTTTAGAGACTTCAATAGCATCCTTCTAGAACGGTGATGGTAAATTTTCTCCCTCGGGGCATTGCTTGCGCTGAGCATAGAGAATTTTCCAAAAAGGAATCATACGACGAGGATGGGATTCGAACCCATGCGTGCAGAGGACAATAGATTAGCAGTCCATCGCCTTTACCACTCGGCCACCCTGTCAACAAAAGTACCTTTACCGAACCCACATTTGGAAAACAGTCGTGATGATTCTGAGGCTTCATTTTCTTTCCACATGCAACAGTGCCGTACATCAGACATTGGCTCAGCAGGTCTTGTTTTACATCGAACGTGATGACCCATGCTAATGGCATAAATACTAAACATTCAGTCCTCTCTGCTTCTCATTTATGTTGGCATTTCCCTAGAATTCCCTAAATCTGTCAATTCTGCCTTCTATCTAACTTTTAAAGTAAAACAGGCCACAATTCATGCAAGGCAAATGCATGGATTACATACCTATGGACAAATTATCCATGTCTTTTCCAAAAAGGATCGTCCCAAGCCGATTTCATTTAGAATTGTCACGATGCAAAATGACAGAGAACTGCATGCTGCTGCCAAGTATGTGATGGGACTCGACTTCCTTGCTGTTCTATAGTGGTAGCCACCTGAAACTACATGCTGCATAGGATCTGTTCACACTTAATTTGCCATCTCTGTGACAAATAGCAAAACTTAGAACCACTCCTCAAAATCATCCTACATTTAAAAATTCTTCTCCTGGATCATCCTTGCCATCTTTCTGGTTTTCCTCAGTTTTGCTCATGGGCGCTGTGGCTTAGTTGGTTAAAGCACCTGTCTAGTATACAGGAACCCTGAGTTCAACTCTCAGCAGTGCCTTGTTCTCTCATTCTGCTCAATAATCAGCTTTTTTTTTCCAAAAGGGAGATGTTCATTAGCCAATGACATTAAAGATGCTTGTCCCACATCCCTAGAATACTCCACCAGAGTGGCAAAGAGTCAGCTCTGGTTTAGTTTTAACAAGTAGATGGTTGCAACGTTTTGCAAAATGTAGGATGGCATAAGGCACGATAAATTAGAGGTGCCGATTCACTATTGTCTGACTGATACGCTACATAATGCCTGTAAATATGTTTAGAGACTTCAATAGCATCCTTCTTGAACAGTGATGGTAAATTTTCTTCCTCGGGGCATTGCTTGCGCTGAGCATAGAGAATTTTCCAAAAAGTAATCATACGACGAGGATGGGATACGAACCCATGCATGCAGAGCACAATGGATTAGCAGTCCATCGCCTTAACCACTCATCCATCTCGTCAACAAAAGTACCTTTACCGAACCCACATTTGGAAAACAGTCGTGATGATTCTTAGGCTTCATTTTCTTTCCACATGCAACAGCGCCGTACATCAGACATTGGCTCAGCAGGTCTTGTTTTACATCCAACGTGATGACCCATGCTAATGGCATAAATACTAAACATTCAGTCCTCTCTGCTTCTCATTTTTGTTGGCATTTCCCTAGCATTCCCTAAATCTGTCAATTCTGCCTTCTATCTAACTTTTAAAGTAAAACAGGCCACAATTCATGCAAGGCAAATGCATGGATTACATACCTATGGACAAATTATCCATGTCTTTTCCAAAAAGGATCGTCCCAAGCCGATTTCATTTAGAATTGTCACGATGCAAAATGACAGAGAACTGCATGCTGCTGCCAAGTATGTGATGGGACTCGACTTCCTTGCTGTTCTATAGTGGTAGCCACCTGAAACTACATGCTGCATAGGATCTGTTCACACTTAATTTGCCATCTCTGTGACAAATAGCAAAACTTAGAACCACTCCTCAAAATCATCCTACATTTAAAAATTCTTCTCCTGGATCATCCTTGCCATCTTTCTGGTTTTCCACAGGTTTGTTCATGGGTGCTGTGGCTTAGTTGGTTAAAGTGCCTGTCTAGTAAACAGGAGGTCCTGAGTTCAACTCTCAGCAGTGCCTTGTTCTCTTATTCTGCTCAATAATCAGCTTTTTTTTTCCAAAAGGGAGATGTTCATTAGCCAATGACATTAAAGATGCTCGTCCCACATCCCTAGAATACTCCACCCGAGTGGCAAAGAGTCAGCTCTGGTTTAGTTTTAACAAGTAGATGGTTGCAACGTTTTGCAAAATGTAGGATGGCATAAGGCACGATAAATTAGAGGTGCCGATTCACTATTGTCTGACTGATACGCTACATAATGCCTGTAAATATGTTTAGAGACTTCAATAGCATCCTTCTTGAACGGTGATGGTAAATTTTCTTCCTCGGGGCATTGCTTGCGCTGAGCATAGAGAATTTTCCAAAAAGGAATCATACGACGAGGATGGGATTCGAACCCATGCGTGCAGAGCACAATGGATTAGCAGTCCATCACCTTAACCACTCGGCCACCCCGTCAACAAAAGTACCTTTACCGAACCCACATTTGGAAAACAGTCGTGATGATTTCGCCCGAACACCGAAGTTTGCGAACACTTCAGTGTTCGGGCGAAAAAGTTCGGGGGCCGCCGTGGCAGTGCGGGGGGGTGCGGCGGGAAGTGGGGGGGAGAGGGAGAGAGAGAGGGCTCCCACCTGTTCCCCGCTACTGCCGCCCGCGCCGCCGCGCATCTCCCCGCCCCCCGGCGGCCCCCGAACTTTTTCGCCCGAACACTGAAGTGTTCGCAAAGTTCGGTGTTCGGGCGAAAAAGGGGCGGGGCCGAACGTGTTCGTTCATCTCTAGTGATGACGCATGCTAATGGCATAAATACTAAACATTCAGTCCTCTCTGCTTCTCATTTATGTTGGCATTTCCCTAGAATTCCCTAAATCTGTCAATTCTGCCTTCTATCTAACTTTTAAAGTAAAACAGGCCACAATTCATGCAAGGCAAATGCATGGATTACATACCTATGGACAAGTTATCCATGTCTTTTCCAAAAAGGATCGTCCCAAGCCGATTTCATTTAGAATTGTCACGATGCAAAATGACAGAGAACTGCATGCTGCTGCCAAGTATGTGATGGGACTCAACTTCCTTGCTGTTCTATAGTGGTAGCCACCTGAAACTACATGCTGCATAGGATCTGTTCACACTTAATTTGCCATCTCTGTGACAAATAGCAAAACTTAGAACCACTCCTCAAAATCATCCTACATTTAAAAATTCTTCTCCTGGATCATCCTTGCCATCTTTCTGGTTTTCCACAGTTTTGCTCATGGGCACTGTGGCTTAGTTGGTTAAAGCGCCTGTCTAGTAAACAGGAGCTCCTGAGTTCAACTCTCAGCAGTGCCTTGTTCTCTTATTCTGCTCAATAATCAGTTTTTTTTTTCAAAAGGGAGATGTTCACTAGCCAATGACATTAAAGATGCTCGTTCCACATCCCTAGAATACTCCACCCGAGTGGCAAAGAGTCAGCTCTGGTTTAGTTTTAACAAGTAGATGGTTGCAACGTTTTGCAAAATGTAGGATGGCATAAGGCACGATAAATTAGAGGTGCCGATTCACTATTGCCTGACTGATACGCTACATAATGCCTGTAAATATGTTTAGAGACTTCAATAGCATCCTTCTTGAACGGTGATGGTAAATTTTCTTCCTCGGGGCATTGCTTGCGCTGAGCATAGAGAATTTTCCAAAAAGGAATCATACGACGAGGATGGGATTCGAACCCATGCGTGCAGAGCACAATGGATTAGCAGTCCATTGCCTTAAAAACTCGGCCACCCCGACAACAAAAGTACCTTTACCGAACCCACATTTGGAAAACAGTCGTGATGATTCTTAGGCTTCATTTTCTTTCCACATGCAACAGCGCCGTACATCAGACATTGGCTCAGCAGGTCTTGTTTTACATCCAACGTGATGACCCATGCTAATGGCATAAATACTAAACATTCAGTCCTCTCTGCTTCTCATTTATGTTGGCATTTCCCTAGCATTCCCTAAATCTGTCAATTCTGCCTTCTATCTAACTTTTAAAGTAAAACAGGCCACAATTCATGCAAGGCAAATGCATGGATTACATACCTATGGACAAATTATCCATGTCTTTTCCAAAAAAGATCGTCCCAAGCCGATTTCATTTAGAATTGTCACGATGCAAAATGACAGAGAACTGCATGCTGCTGCCAAGTATGTGATGGGACTCGACTTCCTTGCTGTTCTATAGTGGTAGCCACCTGAAACTACATGCTGCATAGGATCTGTTCACACTTAATTTGCCATCTCTGTGACAAATAGCAAAACTTAGAACCACTCCTCAAAATCATCCTACATGTAAAAATTCTCCTGGATCATCCTTGCCATCTTTCTGGTTTTCCACAGTTTTGCTCATGGGCGCTGTGGCTTAGTTGGTTAAAGCACCTGTCTAGTAAACAGGAGATCCTGAGTTAAACTCTCAGCAGTGCCTTGTTCTCTTATTCTGCTCAATAATCAGCTCTTTTTTCCAAAAGGGAGATGTTCATTAGCCAATGACATTAAAGATGCTCGTCCCACATCCCTAGAATACTCCACCCGAGTGGCAAAGAGTCAGCTCTGGTTTAGTTTTAACAAGTAGATGGTTGCAACGTTTTGCAAAATGTAGGATGGCATAAGGCACGATAAATTAGAGGTGCCGATTCACTATTGCCTGACTGATACGCTACATAATGCCTGTAAATATGTTTAGAGACTTCAATAGCATCCTTCTTGAACGGTGATGGTAAATTTTCTTCCTCGGGGCATTGCTTGCGCTGAGCATAGAGAATTTTCCAAAAATGAATCATACGACGAGGATGGGATTCGAACCCATGCGTGCAGAGCACAATGGATTAGCAGTCCATCGCCTTTACCACTCGGCCACCCCGTCAACAAAAGTACCTTTACCGAACCCACATTTGGAAAACAGTCGTGATGATTCTTAGGCTTCATTTTCTTTCCACATGCAACAGCGCCGTACATCAGACATTGGCTCAGCAGGTCTTGTTTTACATCCAACGTGATGACCCATGCTAATGGCATAAATACTAAACATTCAGTCCTCTCTGCTTCTCATTTATGTTGGCATCTCCCTAGCATTCCCTAAATCTGTCAATTCTGCCTTCTATCTAACTTTTAAAGTAAAACAGGCCACAATTCATGCAAGGCAAATGCATAGATTACATACCTATGGACAAATTATCCATGTCTTTTCCAAAAAGGATCGTCCCAAGCCGATTTCATTTAGAATTGTCACGATGCAAAATGACAGAGAACTGCATGCTGCTGCCAAGTATGTGATGGGACTCGACTTCCTTGCTGTTCTATAGTGGTAGCCACCTGAAACTACATGCTGCATAGGATCTGTTCACACTTAATTTGCCATCTCTGTGACAAATAGCAAAACTTAGAACCACTCCTCAAAATCATCCTACATTTAAAAATTCTTCTCCTGGATCATCCTTGCCATCTTTCTGGTTTTCCACAGTTTTGCTCATGGGCGCTGTGGCTTAGTTGGTTAAAGTGCCTGTCTAGTAAACAGGAGATCCTGAGTTCAACTCTCAGCAGTGCCTTGTTCTCTTATTCTGCTCAATAATCAGTTTTTTTTTTCAAAAGGGAGATGTTCACTAGCCAATGACATTAAAGATGCTCGTTCCACATCCCTAGAATACTCCACCCGAGTGGCAAAGAGTCAGCTCTGGTTTAGTTTTAACAAGTAGATGGTTGCAACGTTTTGCAAAATGTAGGATGGCATAAGGCACGATAAATTAGAGGTGCCGATTCACTATTGCCTGACTGATACGCTACATAATGCCTGTAAATATGTTTAGAGACTTCAATAGCATCCTTCTTGAACGGTGATGGTAAATTTTCTTCCTCGGGGCATTGCTTGCGCTGAGCATAGAGAATTTTCCAAAAAGGAATCATACGACGAGGATGGGATTCGAACCCATGCGTGCAGAGCACAATGGATTAGCAGTCCATTGCCTTAAAAACTCGGCCACCCCGACAACAAAAGTACCTTTACCGAACCCACATTTGGAAAACAGTCGTGATGATTCTTAGGCTTCATTTTCTTTCCACATGCAACAGCGCCGTACATCAGACATTGGCTCAGCAGGTCTTGTTTTACATCCAACGTGATGACCCATGCTAATGGCATAAATACTAAACATTCAGTCCTCTCTGCTTCTCATTTATGTTGGCATTTCCCTAGCATTCCCTAAATCTGTCAATTCTGCCTTCTATCTAACTTTTAAAGTAAAACAGGCCACAATTCATGCAAGGCAAATGCATGGATTACATACCTATGGACAAATTATCCATGTCTTTTCCAAAAAGGATCGTCCCAAGCCGATTTCATTTAGAATTGTCACGATGCAAAATGACAGAGAACTGCATGCTGCTGCCAAGTATGTGATGGGACTCGACTTCCTTGCTGTTCTATAGTGGTAGCCACCTGAAACTACATGCTGCATAGGATCTGTTCACACTTAATTTGCCATCTCTGTGACAAATAGCAAAACTTAGAACCACTCCTCAAAATCATCCTACATGTAAAAATTCTCCTGGATCATCCTTGCCATCTTTCTGGTTTTCCACAGTTTTGCTCATGGGCGCTGTGGCTTAGTTGGTTAAAGCACCTGTCTAGTAAACAGGAGATCCTGAGTTCAACTCTCAGCAGTGCCTTGTTCTCTTATTCTGCTCACTAATCAGCTCTTTTTTCCAAAAGGGAGATGTTCATTAGCCAATGACATTAAAGATGCTCGTCCCACATCCCTAGAATACTCCACCCGAGTGGCAAAGAGTCAGCTCTGGTTTAGTTTTAACAAGTAGATGGTTGCAACGTTTTGCAAAATGTAGGATGGCATAAGGCACGATAAATTAGAGGTGCCGATTCACTATTGCCTGACTGATACGCTACATAATGCCTGTAAATATGTTTAGAGACTTCAATAGCATCCTTCTTGAACGGTGATGGTAAATTTTCTTCCTCGGGGCATTGCTTGCGCTGAGCATAGAGAATTTTCCAAAAAGGAATCATACGACGAGGATGGGATTCGAACCCATGCGTGCAGAGCACAATGGATTAGCAGTCCATTGCCTTAAAAACTCGGCCACCCCGACAACAAAAGTACCTTTACCGAACCCACATTTGGAAAACAGTCGTGATGATTCTTAGGCTTCATTTTCTTTCCACATGCAACAGCGCCGTACATCAGACATTGGCTCAGCAGGTCTTGTTTTACATCCAACGTGATGACCCATGCTAATGGCATAAATACTAAACATTCAGTCCTCTCTGCTTCTCATTTATGTTGGCATTTCCCTAGCATTCCCTAAATCTGTCAATTCTGCCTTCTATCTAACTTTTAAAGTAAAACAGGCCACAATTCATGCAAGGCAAATGCATGGATTACATACCTATGGACAAATTATCCATGTCTTTTCCAAAAAGGATCGTCCCAAGCCGATTTCATTTAGAATTGTCACGATGCAAAATGACAGAGAACTGCATGCTGCTGCCAAGTATGTGATGGGACTCGACTTCCTTGCTGTTCTATAGTGGTAGCCACCTGAAACTACATGCTGCATAGGATCTGTTCACACTTAATTTGCCATCTCTGTGACAAATAGCAAAACTTAGAACCACTCCTCAAAATCATCCTACATGTAAAAATTCTCCTGGATCATCCTTGCCATCTTTCTGGTTTTCCACAGTTTTGCTCATGGGCGCTGTGGCTTAGTTGGTTAAAGCACCTGTCTAGTAAACAGGAGATCCTGAGTTCAACTCTCAGCAGTGCCTTGTTCTCTTATTCTGCTCACTAATCAGCTCTTTTTTCCAAAAGGGAGATGTTCATTAGCCAATGACATTAAAGATGCTCGTCCCACATCCCTAGAATACTCCACCCGAGTGGCAAAGAGTCAGCTCTGGTTTAGTTTTAACAAGTAGATGGTTGCAACGTTTTGCAAAATGTAGGATGGCATAAGGCACGATAAATTAGAGGTGCCGATTCACTATTGCCTGACTGATACGCTACATAATGCCTGTAAATATGTTTAGAGACTTCAATAGCATCCTTCTTGAACGGTGATGGTAAATTTTCTTCCTCGGGGCATTGCTTGCGCTGAGCATAGAGAATTTTCCAAAAATGAATCATACGACGAGGATGGGATTCGAACCCATGCGTGCAGAGCACAATGGATTAGCAGTCCATCGCCTTTACCACTCGGCCACCCCGTCAACAAAAGTACCTTTACCGAACCCACATTTGGAAAACAGTCGTGATGATTCTTAGGCTTCATTTTCTTTCCACATGCAACAGCGCCGTACATCAGACATTGGCTCAGCAGGTCTTGTTTTACATCCAACGTGATGACCCATGCTAATGGCATAAATACTAAACATTCAGTCCTCTCTGCTTCTCATTTATGTTGGCATCTCCCTAGCATTCCCTAAATCTGTCAATTCTGCCTTCTATCTAACTTTTAAAGTAAAACAGGCCACAATTCATGCAAGGCAAATGCATAGATTACATACCTATGGACAAATTATCCATGTCTTTTCCAAAAAGGATCGTCCCAAGCCGATTTCATTTAGAATTGTCACGATGCAAAATGACAGAGAACTGCATGCTGCTGCCAAGTATGTGATGGGACTCGACTTCCTTGCTGTTCTATAGTGGTAGCCACCTGAAACTACATGCTGCATAGGATCTGTTCACACTTAATTTGCCATCTCTGTGACAAATAGCAAAACTTAGAACCACTCCTCAAAATCATCCTACATTTAAAAATTCTCCTGGATCATCCTTGCCATCTTTCTGGTTTTCCACAGTTTTGCTCATGGGCGCTGTGGCTTAGTTGGTTAAAGTGCCTGTCTAGTAAACAGGAGATCCTGAGTTCAACTCTCAGCAGTGCCTTGTTCTCTTATTCTGCTCAATAATCAGCTCTTTTTTCCAAAAGGGAGATGTTCATTAGCCAATGACATTAAAGATGCTCGTCCCACATCCCTAGAATACTCCACCCGAGTGGCAAAGAGTCAGCTCTGGTTTAGTTTTAACAAGTAGATGGTTGCAACGTTTTGCAAAATGTAGGATGGCATAAGGCACGATAAATTAGAGGTGCCGATTCACTATTGCCTGACTGATACGCTACATAATGCCTGTAAATATGTTTAGAGACTTCAATAGCATCCTTCTTGAACGGTGATGGTAAATTTTCTTCCTCGGGGCATTGCTTGCGCTGAGCATAGAGAATTTTCCAAAAAGGAATCATACGACGAGGATGGGATTCGAACCCATGCGTGCAGAGCACGATGGATTAGCAGTCCATCGCCTTAACCACTCGGCCACCCCGTCAACAAAAGTACCTTTACCGAACCCACATTTGGAAAACAGTCGTGATGATTCTTAGGCTTCATTTTCTTTCCACATGCAGCAGTGCCGTACATCAGACATTGGCTCAGCAGGTCTTGTTTTACAATCAACGTGATGACCCATGCTAATGGCATAAATACTAAACATTCAGTCCTCTCTGCTTCTCATTTATGTTGGCATTTCCCTAGCATTCCCTAAATCTGTCAATTCTGCCTTCTATCTAACTTTTAAAGTAAAACAGGCCACAATTCATGCAAGGCAAATGCATGGATTACATACCTATGGACAAATTATCCATGTCTTTTCCAAAAAGGATCGTCCCAAGCCGATTTCATTTAGAATTGTCACGATGCAAAATGACAGAGAACTGCATGCTGCTGCCAAGTATGTGATGGGACTCGACTTCCTTGCTGTTCTATAGTGGTAGCCACCTGAAACTCCATGCTGCATAGGATCTGTTCACACTTAATTTGCCATCTCTGTGACAAATAGCAAAACTTAGAACCACTCCTCAAAATCATCCTACATTTAAAAATTCTTCTCCTGGACCATCCTTGCCATCTTTCTGGTTGTCCACAGTTTTGCTCATGGGCGCTGTGGCTTAGTTGGTTAAAGCACCTGTCTAATATACAGGAGATCCTGAGTTCAACTCTCAGCAGTTCCTTGCTCTCTTATTCTGCTCAATAATCAGCTTTTTTTTTCCAAAAGGGAGATGTTCACTAGCCAATGACATTAAAGATGCTCGTCCCACATCCCTAGAATACTCCGCCCGAGTGGCAAAGAGTCAGCTCTGGTTTAGTTTTAACAAGTAGATGGTTGCAACGTTTTGCAAAATGTAGGATGGCATAAGGCACGATAAATTAGAGGTGCCGATTCACTATTGCCTGACTGATACGCTACATAATGCCTGTAAATATGTTTAGAGACTTCAATAGCATCCTTCTTGAACAGTGATGGTAAATTTTCTTCCTCGGGGCATTGCTTGCGCTGAGCATAGAGAATTTTCCAAAAAGGAATCATACAACGAGGATGGGATTCAAACCCATGCGTGCAGAGCACAATGGATTAGCAGTCCATCGCCTTAACCACTCGGCCACCCCGTCAACAAAAGTACCTTTACCGAACCCACATTTGGAAAACAGTCGTGATGATTCTTAGGCTTCATTTTCTTTCCACATGCAACAGCGCCGTACATCAGACATTGGCTCAGCAGGTCTTGTTTTACATCCAACGTGATGACCCATGCTAATGGCATAAATACTAAACATTCAGTCCTCTCTGCTTCTCATTTATGTTGGCATTTCCCTAGCATTCCCTAAATCTGTCAATTCTGCCTTCTATCTAACTTTTAAAGTAAAACAGGCCACAATTCATGCAAGGCAAATGCATGGATTACATACCTATGGACAAATTATCCATGTCTTTTCCAAAAAGGATCGTCCCAAGCCGATTTCATTTAGAATTGTCACGATGCAAAATGACAGAGAACTGCATGCTGCTGCCAAGTATGTGATGGGACTCGACTTCCTTGCTGTTCTATAGTGGTAGCCACCTGAAACTCCATGCTGCATAGGATCTGTTCACACTTAATTTGCCATCTCTGTGACAAATAGCAAAACTTAGAACCACTCCTCAAAATCATCCTACATTTAAAAATTCTTCTCCTGGACCATCCTTGCCATCTTTCTGGTTTTCCACAGTTTTGCTCATGGGCGCTGTGGCTTAGTTGGTTAAAGCACCTGTCTAGTATACAGGAGATCCTGAGTTCAACTCTCAGCAGTGCCTTGTTCTCTTATTCTGCTCAATAATCAGCTTTTTTTTTCCAAAAGGGAGATGTTCACTAGCCAATGACATTAAAGATGCTCGTCCCACATCCCTAGAATACTCCGCCCGAGTGGCAAAGAGTCAGCTCTGGTTTAGTTTTAACAAGTAGATGGTTGCAACGTTTTGCAAAATGTAGGATGGCATAAGGCACGATAAATTAGAGGTGCCGATTCACTATTGCCTGACTGATACGCTACATAATGCCTGTAAATATGTTTAGAGACTTCAATAGCATCCTTCTTGAACAGTGATGGTAAATTTTCTTCCTCGGGGCATTGCTTGCGCTGAGCATAGAGAATTTTCCAAAAAGGAATCATACAACGAGGATGGGATTCAAACCCATGCGTGCAGAGCACAATGGATTAGCAGTCCATCGCCTTAACCACTCGGCCACCCCGTCAACAAAAGTACCTTTACCGAACCCACATTTGGAAAACAGTCGTGATGATTCTTAGGCTTCATTTTCTTTCCACATGCAACAGCGCCGTACATCAGACATTGGCTCAGCAGGTCTTGTTTTACATCCAACGTGATGACCCATGCTAATGGCATAAATACTAAACATTCAGTCCTCTCTGCTTCTCATTTATGTTGGCATTTCCCTAGCATTCCCTAAATCTGTCAATTCTGCCTTCTATCTAACTTTTAAAGTAAAACAGGCCACAATTCATGCAAGGCAAATGCATGGATTACATACCTATGGACAAATTATCCATGTCTTTTCCAAAAAGGATCGTCCCAAGCCGATTTCATTTAGAATTGTCACGATGCAAAATGACAGAGAACTGCATGCTGCTGCCAAGTATGTGATGGGACTCGACTTCCTTGCTGTTCTATAGTGGTAGCCACCTGAAACTCCATGCTGCATAGGATCTGTTCACACTTAATTTGCCATCTCTGTGACAAATAGCAAAACTTAGAACCACTCCTCAAAATCATCCTACATTTAAAAATTCTTCTCCTGGACCATCCTTGCCATCTTTCTGGTTTTCCACAGTTTTGCTCATGGGCGCTGTGGCTTAGTTGGTTAAAGCACCTGTCTAGTATACAGGAGATCCTGAGTTCAACTCTCAGCAGTGCCTTGTTCTCTTATTCTGCTCAATAATCAGCTTTTTTTTTCCAAAAGGGAGATGTTCACTAGCCAATGACATTAAAGATGCTCGTCCCACATCCCTAGAATACTCCGCCCGAGTGGCAAAGAGTCAGCTCTGGTTTAGTTTTAACAAGTAGATGGTTGCAACGTTTTGCAAAATGTAGGATGGCATAAGGCACGATAAATTAGAGGTGCCGATTCACTATTGCCTGACTGATACGCTACATAATGCCTGTAAATATGTTTAGAGACTTCAATAGCATCCTTCTTGAACGGTGATGGTAAATTTTCTTCCTCGGGGCATTGCTTGCGCTGAGCATAGAGAATTTTCCAAAAAAGAATCATATGACGAGGATGGGATTCGAACCCATGCGTGCAGAGCACAATGGTTTAGCAGTCCATCGCCTTTACCACTCGGCCACCCCATCAACAGAAGTACCTTTACCGAACCCACATTTGGAAAACAGTCGTGATGATTCTTAGGCTTCATTTTCTTTCCACATGCAACAGCGCCGTACATCAAACATTGGCTCAGCAGGTCTTGTTTTACATCCAACGTGATGACCCATGCTAATGGCATAAATACTAAACATTCAGTCCTCTCTGCTTCTCATTTATGTTGGCATTTCCCTAGCATTCCCTAAATCTGTCAATTCTGCCTTCTATCTCACTTTTAAAGTAAAACAGGCCACAATTCATGCAAGGCAAATGCATGGATTACATACCTATGGACAAATTATCCATGTCTTTTCCAAAAAGGATCGTCCCAAGCCGATTTCATTTAGAATTGTCACAAAGCAAAATGACAGAGAACTGCATGCTGCTGCCAAGTATGTGATGGGACTCGACTTCCTTGCTGTTCTATAGTGGTAGCCACCTGAAACTCCATGCTGCATAGGATCTGTGCACACTTAATTTGCCATCTCTGTGACAAATAGCAAAACTTAGAACCACTCCTCAAAATCATCCTACATTTAAAAATTCTTCTCCTGGATCATCCTTGCCATCTTTCTGGTTTTCCACAGTTTTGCTCATGGGCGCTGTGGCTTAGTTGGTTAAAGCACCTGTCTAGTATACAGGAGATCCTGAGTTCAACTCTCAGCAGTTCCTTGTTCTCTTATTCTGCTCAATAATCAGCTTTTTTTTTCCAAAAGGGAGATGTTCATTAGCCAATGACATTAAAGATGCTCGTCCCACATCCCTAGAATACTCCACCCGAGTGGCAAAGTGTCAGCTCTGGTTTAGTTTTAACAAGTAGATGGTTGCAACGTTTTGCAAAATGTAGGATGGCATAAGGCACGATAAATTAGAGGTGCCGATTCACTATTGCCTGACTGATACGCTTCATAATGCCTGTAAATATGTTTAGAGACTTCAATAGCATCCTTCTTGAACGGTGATGGTAAATTTTCTTCCTCGGGGCATTGCTTGCGCTGAGCATAGAGAATTTTCCAAAAAGGAATCATACGACGAGGATTGGATTCGAACCCATGCGTGCAGAGCACAATGGATTAGTAGTCCATCGCCTTAACCACTCGGCCACCCCGTCAACAAAAGTACCTTTACCGAACCCACATTTGGAAAACAGTCGTGATGATTCTTAGGCTTCATTTTCTTTCCACATGCAACAGCGCCATACATCAGACATTGGCTCAGCAGGTCTTGTTTTACATCCAACGTGATGAGCCATGCTAATGGCATACATACTAAACATTCAGTCCTCTCTGCTTCTCATTTATGTTGGCATTTCCCTAGAATTCCCTAAATCTGTCAATTCTGCCTTCTATCTAACTTTTAAAGTAAAACAGGCCACAATTTATGCAAGGCAAATGCATGGATTACATACCTATGGACAAGTTATCCATGTCTTTTCCAAAAAGGATCGTCCCAAACCGATTTCATTTAGAATTGTCACGATGCAAAATGACAGAGAACTGCATGCTGCTGCCAAGTATGTGATGGGACTCGACTTCCTTGCTGTTCTATAGTGGTAGCCACCTGAAACTACATGCTGCATAGGATCTGTTCACACTTAATTTGCCATCTCTGTGACAAATAGCAAAACTTAGAACCACTCCTCAAAATCATCCTACATTTAAAAATTCTTCTCCTGGATCATCCTTGCCATCTTTCTGGTTTTCCACAGTTTTGCTCATGGGCGCTGTGGCTTAGTTGGTTAAAGCGCCTGTCTAGTAAACAGGAGATCCTGAGTTCAACTCTCAGCAGTGCCTTCTTCTCTTATTCTGCTCAATAAGCAGTTTTTTTTTCCAAAAGGGAGATGTTCACTAGCCAATGACATTAAAGATGCTCGTCCCACATCCCTAGAATACTCCACCCGAGTGGCAAAGAGTCAGCTCTGGTTTAGTTTTAACAAGTAGATGGTTGCAACGTTTTGCAAAATGTAGGATGGCATAAGGCACGATAAATTAGAGGTGCCGATTCACTATTGCCTGACTGATACGCTTCATAATGCCTTAAATATGTTTAGAGACTTCAATAGCATCCTTCTTGAACGGTGATGGTAAATTTTCTTCCTCGGGGCATTGCTTGCGCTGAGCATAGAGAATTTTCCAAAAAGGAATCATACGACGAGGATTGGATTCGAACCCATGCGTGCAGAGCACAATGGATTAGTAGTCCATCGCCTTAACCACTCGGCCACCCCGTCAACAAAAGTACCTTTACCGAACCCACATTTGGAAAACAGTCGTGATGATTCTTAGGCTTCATTTTCTTTCCACATGCAACAGCGCCGTACATCAGACATTGGCTCAGCAGGTCTTGTTTTACATCCAACGTGATGAGCCATGCTAATGGCATACATACTAAACATTCAGTCCTCTCTGCTTCTCATTTATGTTGGCATTTCCCTAGAATTCCCTAAATCTGTCAATTCTGCCTTCTATCTAACTTTTAAAGTAAAACAGGCCACAATTTATGCAAGGCAAATGCATGGATTACATACCTATGGACAAATTATCCATGTCTTTTCCAAAAAGGATCGTCCCAAGCCGATTTCATTTAGAATTGTCACAAAGCAAAATGACAGAGAACTGCATGCTGCTGCCAAGTATGTGATGGGACTCGACTTCCTTGCTGTTCTATAGTGGTAGCCACCTGAAACTCCATGCTGCATAGGATCTGTGCACACTTAATTTGCCATCTCTGTGACAAATAGCAAAACTTAGAACCACTCCTCAAAATCATCCTACATTTAAAAATTCTTCTCCTGGATCATCCTTGCCATCTTTCTGGTTTTCCACAGTTTTGCTCATGGGCGCTGTGGCTTAGTTGGTTAAAGCACCTGTCTAGTATACAGGAGATCCTGAGTTCAACTCTCAGCAGTTCCTTGTTCTCTTATTCTGCTCAATAATCAGCTTTTTTTTTCCAAAAGGGAGATGTTCATTAGCCAATGACATTAAAGATGCTCGTCCCACATCCCTAGAATACTCCACCCGAGTGGCAAAGTGTCAGCTCTGGTTTAGTTTTAACAAGTAGATGGTTGCAACGTTTTGCAAAATGTAGGATGGCATAAGGCACGATAAATTAGAGGTGCCGATTCACTATTGCCTGACTGATACGCTTCATAATGCCTGTAAATATGTTTAGAGACTTCAATAGCATCCTTCTTGAACGGTGATGGTAAATTTTCTTCCTCGGGGCATTGCTTGCGCTGAGCATAGAGAATTTTCCAAAAAGGAATCATACGACGAGGATTGGATTCGAACCCATGCGTGCAGAGCACAATGGATTAGTAGTCCATCGCCTTAACCACTCGGCCACCCCGTCAACAAAAGTACCTTTACCGAACCCACATTTGGAAAACAGTCGTGATGATTCTTAGGCTTCATTTTCTTTCCACATGCAACAGCGCCGTACATCAGACATTGGCTCAGCAGGTCTTGTTTTACATCCAACGTGATGAGCCATGCTAATGGCATACATACTAAACATTCAGTCCTCTCTGCTTCTCATTTATGTTGGCATTTCCCTAGAATTCCCTAAATCTGTCAATTCTGCCTTCTATCTAACTTTTAAAGTAAAACAGGCCACAATTTATGCAAGGCAAATGCATGGATTACATACCTATGGAAAAATTATCCATGTCTTTTCCAAAAAGGATCGTCCCAAACCGATTTCATTTAGAATTGTCACGATGCAAAATGACAGAGAACTGCATGCTGCTGCCAAGTATGTGATGGGACTCGACTTCCTTGCTGTTCTATAGTGGTAGCCACCTGAAACTACATGCTGCATAGGATCTGTTCACACTTAATTTGCCATCTCTGTGACAAATAGCAAAACTTAGAACCACTCCTCAAAATCATCCTACATTTAAAAATTCTTCTCCTGGATCATCCTTGCCATCTTTCTGGTTTTCCACAGTTTTGCTCATGGGCGCTGTGGCTTAGTTGGTTAAAGCGCCTGTCTAGTAAACAGGAGATCCTGAGTTCAACTCTCAGCAGTGCCTTGTTCTCTTATTCTGCTCAATAAGCAGTTTTTTTTTCCAAAAGGGAGATGTTCACTAGCCAATGACATTAAAGATGCTCGTCCCACATCCCTAGAATACTCCACCCGAGTGGCAAAGAGTCATCTCTGGTTTAGTTTTAACAAGTAGATGGTTGCAACGTTTTGCAAAATGTAGGATGGCATAAGGCACGATAAATTAGAGGTGCCGATTCACTATTGCCTGACTGATACGCTACATAATGCCTGTAAATATGTTTAGAGACTTCAATAGCATCCTTCTTGAACGGTGATGGTAAATTTTCTTCCTCGGGGCATTGCTTGCGCTGAGCATAGAGAATTTTCCAAAAAGGAATCATACGACGAGGATGGGATTCGAACCCATGCGTGCAGAGCACAATGGATTAGCAGTCCATCGCCTTAACCACTCGGCCACCCCGTCAACAAAAGTACCTTTACCGAACCCACATTTGGAAAACAGTCGTGATGATTCTTAGGCTTCATTTTCTTTCCACATGCAACAGCGCCATACATCAGACATTGGCTCAGCAGGTCTTGTTTTACATCCAACGTGATGACCCATGCTAATGGCATAAATACTAAACATTCAGTCCTCTCTGCTTCTCATTTATGTTGGCATTTCCCTAGCATTCCCTAAATCTGTCAATTCTGCCTTCTATCTAACTTTTAAAGTAAAACAGGCCACAATTCATGCAAGGCAAATGCATGGATTACATACCTATGGACAAATTATCCATGTCTTTTCCAAAAAGGATCGTCCCAAGCCGATTTCATTTAGAATTGTCACGATGCAAAATGACAGAGAACTGCATGCTGCTGCCAAGTATGTGATGGGACTCGACTTCCTTGCTGTTCTATAGTGGTAGCCACCTGAAACTACATGCTGCATAGGATCTGTTCACACTTAATTTGCCATCTCTGTGACAAATAGCAAAACTTAGAACCACTCCTCAAAATCATCCTACATTTAAAAATTCTCCTGGATCATCCTTGCCATCTTTCTGGTTTTCCTCAGTTTTGCTCATGGGCGCTGTGGCTTAGTTGGTTAAAGCACCTGTCTATTATACAGGATATCCTGAGTTCAACTCTCAGTAGTGCCTTGTTCTCTTATTCTGCTCAATAATCAGCTTTTTTTTTCCAAAAGGGAGATGTTCACTACCAATGACATTAAAGATGCTCGTCCCACATCCCTAGAATACTCCACCCGAGTGGCAAAGAGTCAGCTCTGGTTTAGTTTTAACAAGTAGATGGTTACAACGTTTTGCAAAATGTAGGATGGCATAAGGCACGATAAATTAGAGGTGCCGATTCACTATTGCCTGACTGATACGCTACATAATGCCTGTAAATATGTTTAGAGACTTCAATAGCATCCTTCTTGAACGGTGATGGTAAATTTTCTTCCTCGGGGCATTGCTTGCGCTGAGCATAGAGAATTTTCCAAAAAGGAATCATACGACGAGGATGGGATTCGAACCCTTGCATGCAGAGCACAATGGATTAGCAGTCCATCGCCTTAACCACTCGGCCACCCCGTCAACAAAAGTACCTTTACCGAACCCACATTTGGAAAACAGTCGTGATGATTCTTAGGCTTCATTTTCTTTCCACATGCAACAGCACCGTACATCAGACATTGGCTCAGCAGGTCTTGTTTTACATCCAACGTGATGAGCCATGCTAATGGCATACATACTAAACATTCAGTCCTCTCTGCTTCTCATTTATGTTGGCATTTCCCTAGAATTCCCTAAATCTGTCAATTCTGCCTTCTATCTAACTTTTAAAGTAAAACAGGCCACAATTTATGCAAGGCAAATGCATGGATTACATACCTATGGACAAATTATCCATGTCTTTTCCAAAAAGGATCGTCCCAAACCGATTTCATTTAGAATTGTCACGATGCAAAATGACAGAGAACTGCATGCTGCTGCCAAGTATGTGATGGGACTCGACTTCCTTGCTGTTCTATAGTGGTAGCCACCTGAAACTACATGCTGCATAGGATCTGTTCACACTTAATTTGCCATCTCTGTGACAAATAGCAAAACTTAGAACCACTCCTCAAAATCATCCTACATTTAAAAATTCTTCTCCTGGATCATCCTTGCCATCTTTCTGGTTTTCCACAGTTTTGCTCTTGGGCGCTGTGGCTTAGTTGGTTAAAGCGCCTGTCTAGTAAACAGGAGATCCTGAGTTCAACTCTCAGCAGTGCCTTCTTCTCTTATTCTGCTCAATAAGCAGTTTTTTTTTCCAAAAGGGAGATGTTCACTAGCCAATGACATTAAAGATGCTCGTCCCACATCCCTAGAATACTCCACCCGAGTGGCAAAGAGTCAGCTCTGGTTTAGTTTTAACAAGTAGATGGTTGCAACGTTTTGCAAAATGTAGGATGGCATAAGGCACGATAAATTAGAGGTGCCGATTCACTATTGCCTGACTGATACGCTACATAATGCCTGTAAATATGTTTAGAGACTTCAATAGCATCCTTCTTGAACGGTGATGGTAAATTTTCTTCCTCGGGGCATTGCTTGCGCTGAGCATAGAGAATTTTCCAAAAAGGAATCATACGACAAGGATGGGATTCGAACCCATGCGTGCAGAGCACAATGGATTAGCAGTCCATCGCCTTAACCACTCGGCCACCCCGTCAACAAAATTACCTTTACCGAACCCACATTTGGAAAACAGTCGTGATGATTCTTAGGCTTCATTTTCTTTCCACATGCAACAGCGCCATACATCAGACATTGGCTCAGCAGGTCTTGTTTTACATCCAACGTGATGACCCATGCTAATGGCATAAATACTAAACATTCAGTCCTCTCTGCTTCTCATTTATGTTGGCATTTCCCTAGCATTCCCTAAATCTGTCAATTCTGCCTTCTATCTAACTTTTAAAGTAAAACAGGCCACAATTCATGCAAGGCAAATGCATGGATTACATACCTATGGACAAATTATCCATGTCTTTTCCAAAAAGGATCGTCCCAAGCCGATTTCATTTAGAATTGTCACGATGCAAAATGACAGAGAACTGCATGCTGCTGCCAAGTATGTGATGGGACTCGACTTCCTTGCTGTTCTATAGTGGTAGCCACCTGAAACTACATGCTGCATAGGATCTGTTCACACTTAATTTGCCATCTCTGTGACAAATAGCAAAACTTAGAACCACTCCTCAAAATCATCCTACATTTAAAAATTCTCCTGGATCATCCTTGCCATCTTTCTGGTTTTCCTCAGTTTTGCTCATGGGCGCTGTGGCTTAGTTGGTTAAAGCACCTGTCTATTATACAGGATATCCTGAGTTCAACTCTCAGTAGTGCCTTGTTCTCTTATTCTGCTCAATAATCAGCTTTTTTTTTCCAAAAGGGAGATGTTCACTACCAATGACATTAAAGATGCTCGTCCCACATCCCTAGAATACTCCACCCGAGTGGCAAAGAGTCAGCTCTGGTTTAGTTTTAACAAGTAGATGGTTACAACGTTTTGCAAAATGTAGGATGGCATAAGGCACGATAAATTAGAGGTGCCGATTCACTATTGCCTGACTGATACGCTACATAATGCCTGTAAATATGTTTAGAGACTTCAATAGCATCCTTCTTGAACGGTGATGGTAAATTTTCTTCCTCGGGGCATTGCTTGCGCTGAGCATAGAGAATTTTCCAAAAAGGAATCATACGACGAGGATGGGATTCGAACCCTTGCATGCAGAGCACAATGGATTAGCAGTCCATCGCCTTAACCACTCGGCCACCCCGTCAACAAAAGTACCTTTACCGAACCCACATTTGGAAAACAGTCGTGATGATTCTTAGGCTTCATTTTCTTTCCACATGCAACAGCACCGTACATCAGACATTGGCTCAGCAGGTCTTGTTTTACATCCAACGTGATGAGCCATGCTAATGGCATACATACTAAACATTCAGTCCTCTCTGCTTCTCATTTATGTTGGCATTTCCCTAGAATTCCCTAAATCTGTCAATTCTGCCTTCTATCTAACTTTTAAAGTAAAACAGGCCACAATTTATGCAAGGCAAATGCATGGATTACATACCTATGGACAAATTATCCATGTCTTTTCCAAAAAGGATCGTCCCAAACCGATTTCATTTAGAATTGTCACGATGCAAAATGACAGAGAACTGCATGCTGCTGCCAAGTATGTGATGGGACTCGACTTCCTTGCTGTTCTATAGTGGTAGCCACCTGAAACTACATGCTGCATAGGATCTGTTCACACTTAATTTGCCATCTCTGTGACAAATAGCAAAACTTAGAACCACTCCTCAAAATCATCCTACATTTAAAAATTCTTCTCCTGGATCATCCTTGCCATCTTTCTGGTTTTCCACAGTTTTGCTCATGGGCGCTGTGGCTTAGTTGGTTAAAGCGCCTGTCTAGTAAACAGGAGATCCTGAGTTCAACTCTCAGCAGTGCCTTCTTCTCTTATTCTGCTCAATAAGCAGTTTTTTTTTCCAAAAGGGAGATGTTCACTAGCCAATGACATTAAAGATGCTCGTCCCACATCCCTAGAATACTCCACCCGAGTGGCAAAGAGTCAGCTCTGGTTTAGTTTTAACAAGTAGATGGTTGCAACGTTTTGCAAAATGTAGGATGGCATAAGGCACGATAAATTAGAGGTGCTGATTCACTATTGCCTGACTGATACGCTACATAATGCCTGTAAATATGTTTAGAGACTTCAATAGCATCCTTCTTGAACGGTGATGGTAAATTTTCTTCCTCGGGGCATTGCTTGCGCTGAGCATAGAGAATTTTCCAAAAAGGAATCATACGACAAGGATGGGATTCGAACCCATGCGTGCAGAGCACAATGGATTAGCAGTCCATCGCCTTAACCACTCGGCCACCCCGTCAACAAAAATACCTTTACCGAACCCACATTTGGAAAACAGTCGTGATGATTCTTAGGCTTCATTTTCTTTCCACATGCAACAGCGCCGTACATCAGACATTGGCTCAGCAGGTCTTGTTTTACATCCAACGTGATGACCCATGCTAATGACATAAATACTAAACATTTAGTCCTCTCTGCTTCTCATTTATGTTGGCATTTCCCTAGCATTCCCTAAATCTGTCAATTCTGCCTTCTATCTAACTTTTAAAGTAAAACAGGCCACAATTCATGCAAGGCAAATGCATGGATTACATACCTATGGACAAATTATCCATGTCTTTTCCAAAAAGGATCGTCCCAAGCCGATTTCATTTAGAATCGTCACGATGCAAAATGACAGAGAACTGCATGCTGCTGCCAAGTATGTGATGGGACTCGACTTCCTTGCTGTTCTATAGTGGTAGCCACCTGAAACCACATTCTGCATAGGATCTGTTCACACTTAATTTGCCATCTCTATGACAAATAGCAAAACTTAGAACCACTCCTCAAAGTCATCCTACATTTAAAAATTCTTCTCCTGGATCATCCTTGCCATCTTTCTGGTTTTCCACCGTTTTGCTCATGGGCGCTGTGGCTTATTTGGTTAAAGCGCCTGTCTAGTAAACAGGAGATCCTGAGTTCAACTCTCAGCAGTGCCTTGTTCTCTTATTCTGCTCAATAATCAGCTTTTTTTTCCAAAAGGGAGATGTTCACTAGCCAATGACATTAAAGATGCTCGTCCCACATCCCTAGAATACTCCACCCGAGTGACAAAGAGTCAGCTCTGGTTTAGTTTTAACAAGTAGATGGTTGCAACGTTTTGCAAAATGTAGGATGGCATAAGGCACGATAAATTAGAGGTGCCGATTCACTATTGCCTGACTGGTACGCTACATAATGCCTGTAAATATGTTTAGAGACTTCAATAGCATCCTTCTTGAACGGTGATGGTAAATTTTCTTCCTCGGGGCATTGCTTGCGCTGAGCATAGAGAATTTTCCAAAAAGGAATCATACGACGAGGATGGGATTCGAACCCATGCGTGCAGAGCACAATAGATTAGCAGTCCATCGCCTTAACCACTCGGCCACCCCGTCAAGAAACGTACCTTTACCGAACCCACATTTGGAAAACAGTCGTGATGATTCTTAGGCTTCATTTTCTTTCCACATGCAACAGCGCCGTACATCAGACATTGGCTCAGCAGGTCTTGTTTTACATCCAACGTGATGACCCATGCTAATGGCATAAATACTAAACATTCAGTCCTCTCTGCTTCTCATTTATGTTGGCATTTCCCTAGCATTCCCTAAATCTGTCAATTCTGCCTTCTATCTAACTTTTAAAGTAAAACAGGCCACAATTCATGCAAGGCAAATGCATGGATTACATACCTATGGACAAATTATCCATGTCTTTTCCAAAAAGGAATGTCCCAAGCCGATTTCATTTAGAATCGTCACGATGCAAAATGACAGAGAACTGCATGCTGCTGCCAAGTATGTGACGGGACTCGACTTCCTTGCTGTTCTATAGTGGTAGCCACCTGAAACTACATGCTGCATAGGATCTGTTCACACTTAATTTGCCACCTCTGTGACAAATAGCAAAACGTAGAACCACTCCACAAAATCATCCTACATTTAAAAATTCTTCTCCTGGATCATCTTTGCCATCTTTCTGGTTTTCCACAGTTTTGCTCATGGGTGCTGTGGCTTGGTTGGTTTAAGCGCCTCTCTAGTAAACAGGAGATCCTGAGTTCAACTCTCAGCAGTGCCTTGTTCTCTTATTCTGCTCAATAATCAGGTTTTTTTTCCAAAAGGGAGATGTTCACTAGCCAATGACATTAAAGATGCTCGTCCCACATCCCTAGAATACTCCACCCGAGTGGCAAAGAGTCAGCTCTGGTTTAGTTTTAACAAGTAGATGGTTGCAAAGTTTTGCAAAATGTAGGATGGCATAAGGCACGATAAATTAGAGGAGTGGATTCACTATTGCCTGACTGATACGCTACATAATGCCTGTAAATATGTTTAGAGACTTGAATAGCACCCTTCTTGAACAGTGATGGTAAATTTTCTTCCTCGGGGCATTGCTTGCGCTGAGCATAGAGAATTTTCCAAAATGGAATCATACAACGAGGATGGGATTCGAACACATGCGTGCAGAGCACAATGGGTTAGCAGTCCATCGCCTTAACCACTCAGCCACCCCGTCAACAAAAGTACCTTTACCGAACCCACATTTGGAAAACAGTCGTGATGATTCTTAGGTTTCATTTTCTTTCCACATGCAACAGCGCCGTACATCAGACATTGGCTCAGCAGGTCTTGTTTTACATCCAACGTGATGACCCATGCTAATGGCATAAATACTAAACATTCAGTCCTCTCTGCTTCTCATTTATGTTGGCATTTCCCTAGCATTCCCTAAATCTGTCAATTCTGTCTTCTATCTAACTTTTAAAGTAAAACAGGCCACAATTCATGCAAGGCAAATGCATGGATTACATACTTATGGACAAATTATCCATGTCTTTTCCAAAAAGGATCGTCCCAAGCTGATTTCATTTAGAATCGTCACGATGCAAAATGACAGAGAACTGCATGCTGCTGCCAAGTATGTGATGGGACTCGACTTCCTTGCTGTTCTATAGTGGTAGCCACCTGAAACCACATTCTGCATAGGATCTGTTCACACTTAATTTGCCATCTCTATGACAAATAGCAAAACTTAGAACCACTCCTCAAAATCATCCTACATTTAAAAATTCTTCTCCTGGATCATCCTTGCCATCTTTCTGGTTTTCCACCGTTTTGCTCATGGGCGCTGTGGCTTATTTGGTTAAAGCGCCTGTCTAGTAAACAGGAGATCCTGAGTTCAACTCTCAGCAGTGCCTTGTTCTCTTATTCTGCTCAATAATCAGCTTTTTTTTCCAAAAGGGAGATGTTCACTAGCCAATGACATTAAAGATGCTCGTCCCACATCCCTAGAATACTCCACCCGAGTGGCAAAGAGTCAGCTCTGGTTTAGTTTTAACAAGTAGATGGTTGCAACGTTTTGCAAAATGTAGGATGGCATAAGGCACGATAAATTAGAGGTGCCGATTCACTATTGCCTGACTGATACGCTACATAATGCCTGTAAATATGTTTAGAGACTTCAATAGCATCCTTCTTGAACGGTGATGGTAAATTTTCTTCCTCGGGGCATTGCTTGCGCTGAGCATAGAGAATTTTCCAAAAAGGAATCATACGACGAAGATGGGATTCGAACCCATGCGTGCAGAGCACAATGGATTAGCAGTCCATCGCCTTAACCACTCGGCCACCCCGTCAACAAAAGTACCTTTACCGAACCCACATTTGGAAAACAGTCGTGATGATTCTAAGGCTTCATTTTCTTTCCACATGCAACAGCGCCGTACATCAGACATTGGCTCAGCAGGTCTTGTTTTACATCCAACGTGATGACCCATGCTAATGGCATACATACTAAACATTCAGTCCTCTCTGCTTCTGATTTATGTTGGCATTTCCCTAGAATTCCCTAAATCTGTCAATTCTGCCTTCTATCTAACTTTTAAAGTAAAACAGGCCACAATTCATGCAAGGCAAATGCATGGATTACATACCTATGGACAAATTATCCATGTCTTTTCCAAAAAGGATCGTCCCAAGCCAATTTCATTTAGAATCGTCACGATGCAAAATGACAGAGAACTGCATACTGCTGCCAAGTATGTGACGGGACTCGACTTCCTTGCTGTTCTATAGTGGTAGCCACCTGAAACTACATGCTGCATAGGATCTGTTCACACTTAATTTGCCATCTCTGTGACAAATAGCAAAACTTAGAACCACTCCTCAAAATCATCCTACATTTAAAAATTCTTCTCCTGGATCATCCTTGCCATCTTTCTGGTTTTCCACAGTTTTGCTCATGGGCGCTGTGGCTTAGTTGGTTAAAGCGCCTGTCTAGTAAACAGGAGCTCCTGAGTTCAACTCTCAGCAGTGCCTTGTTCTCTTATTCTGCTCAATAATCAGCTTTTTTTTCCAAAAGGGAGATGTTCACTAGCCAATGACATTAAAGATGCTCGTCCCACATCCCTAGAATACTCCACCCGAGTGGCAAAGAGTCAGCTCTGGTTTAGTTTTAACAAGTAGATGGTTGCAACGTTTTGCAAAATGTAGGATGGCATAAGGCACGATAAATTAGAGGTGCCGATACACTATTGCCTGACTGATACGCTACATAATGCCTGTAAATATGTTTAGAGACTTCAATAGCATCCTTCTTGAACGGTGATGGTAAATTTTCTTCCTCGGGGCATTGCTTGCGCTGAGCATAGAGAATTTTCCAAAAAGGAATCATACGACGAAGATGGGATTCGAACCCATGCGTGCAGAGCACAATGGATTAGCAGTCCATCGCCTTAACCACTCGGCCACCCCGTCAACAAAAGTACCTTTACCGAACCCACATTTGGAAAACAGTCGTGATGATTCTAAGGCTTCATTTTCTTTCCACATGCAACAGCGCCGTACATCAGACATTGGCTCAGCAGGTCTTGTTTTACATCCAACGTGATGACCCATGCTAATGGCATACATACTAAACATTCAGTCCTCTCTGCTTCTGATTTATGTTGGCATTTCCCTAGAATTCCCTAAATCTGTCAATTCTGCCTTCTATCTAACTTTTAAAGTAAAACAGGCCACAATTCATGCAAGGCAAATGCATGGATTACATACCTATGGACAAATTATCCATGTCTTTTCCAAAAAGGATCGTCCCAAGCCAATTTCATTTAGAATCGTCACGATGCAAAATGACAGAGAACTGCATACTGCTGCCAAGTATGTGACGGGACTCGACTTCCTTGCTGTTCTATAGTGGTAGCCACCTGAAACTACATGCTGCATAGGATCTGTTCACACTTAATTTGCCATCTCTGTGACAAATAGCAAAACTTAGAACCACTCCTCAAAATCATCCTACATTTAAAAATTCTTCTCCTGGATCATCCTTGCCATCTTTCTGGTTTTCCACAGTTTTGCTCATGGGCGCTGTGGCTTAGTTGGTTAAAGCGCCTGTCTAGTAAACAGGAGCTCCTGAGTTCAACTCTCAGCAGTGCCTTGTTCTCTTATTCTGCTCAATAATCAGCTTTTTTTTCCAAAAGGGAGATGTTCACTAGCCAATGACATTAAAGATGCTCGTCCCACATCCCTAGAATACTCCACCCGAGTGGCAAAGAGTCAGCTCTGGTTTAGTTTTAACAAGTAGATGGTTGCAACGTTTTGCAAAATGTAGGATGGCATAAGGCACGATAAATTAGAGGTGCCGATACACTATTGCCTGACTGATACGCTACATAATGCCTGTAAATATGTTTAGAGACTTCAATAGCATCCTTCTTGAACGGTGATGGTAAATTTTCTTCCTCGGGGCATTGCTTGCGCTGAGCATAGAGAATTTTCCAAAAAGGAATCATACGACGAGGATGGGATTTCGAACCCATGCGTGCAGAGCACAATGGATTAGCAGTCCATCGCCTTAACCACTCGTCCAAGTCGTCAACAAAAGTACGTTTACCGAACCCACATTTGGAAAACAGTCGTGATGATTCTTAGGCTTCATTTTATTTCCACATGCAACAGCGCCGTACATCAGACATTGGCTCAGCAGGTCTTGTTTTACATCCAACGTGATGACCCATGCTAATGGCATACATACTAAACATTCAGTCCTCTCTGCTTCTCATTTATGTTGGCATTTCCCTAGCATCCCTAAATCGATTTCATTTAGAATTGTCACGATGCAAAATGACAGAGAACTGCATGCTGCTGCCAAGTATGTGATGGGACTCGACTTCCTTTCTGTTCTATAGTGGTAGCCACCTGAAACTCCATGCTGCATAGGATCTGTTCACACTTAATTTGCCATCTCTGTGACAAATAGCAAAACTTAGAACCACTCCTCAAAATCATCCTACATTTAAAAATTCTTCTCCTGGATCATCCTTGCCATCTTTCTGGTTTTCCACAGTTTTGCTCATGGGCGCTGTGGCTTAGTTGGTTAAAGTGCCTGTCTAGTAAACAGGAGCTCCTGAGTTCAACTCTCAGCAGTGCCTTGTTCTCTTATTCTGCTCAATAATCAGTTTTTTTTTCCAAAAGGGAGATGTTCACTAGCCAATGACATTAAAGATGCTCGTTCCACATCCCTAGAATACTCCACCCGAGTGGCAAAGAGTCAGCTCTGGTTTAGTTTTAACAAGTAGATGGTTGCAACGTTTTGCAAAATGTAGGATGGCATAAGGCACGATAAATTAGAGGTGCCGATTCACTATTGCCTGACTGATACGCTACATAATGCCTGTAAATATGTTTAGAGACTTCAATAGCATCCTTCTTTAACGGTGATGGTAAATTTTCTTCCTCGGGGCATTGCTTGCGCTGAGCATAGAGAATTTTCCAAAAAAGAATCATACGACGAGGATGGGATTCGAACCCATGCGTGCAGAGCACAATGGATTAGCAGTCCATCGCCTTAACCACTCGGCCACCCCGTCAACAAAAGTACCTTTACCGAACCCACATTTGGAAAACAGTCGTGATGATTCTAAGGCTTCATTTTCTTTCCACATGCAACAGCGACGTACATCAGACATTGGCTCAGCAGGTCTTGTTTTACATCCAACGTGATGACCCATGCTAATGGCATACATACTAAACATTCAGTCCTCTCTGCTTCTCATTTATATTGGCATTTCCCTAGAATTCCCTAAATCTGTCAATTCTGCCTTCTATCTAACTTTTAAAGTAAAACAGGCCACAATTCATGCAAGGCAAATGCATGGATTACATACCTATGGACAAATTATCCATGTCTTTTCCAAAAAGGATCGTCCCAAGCCGATTTCATTTAGAATTGTCACGATGCAAAATGACAGAGAACTGCATGCTGCTGCCAAGTATGTGATGGGACTCGACTTCCTTGCTGTTCTATAGTGGTAGCCACCTGAAACTACATGCTGCATAGGATCTGTTCACACTTAATTTGCCATCTCTGTGACAAATAGCAAAACTTAGAACCACTCCTCAAAATCATCCTACATTTAAAAATTCTTCTCCTGGATCATCCTTGCCATCTTTCTGGTTTTCCACAGTTTTGCTCATGGGCGCTGTGGCTTAGTTGGTTAAAGCGCCTGTCTAGTAAACAGGAGATCCTGAGTTCAACTCTCAGCAGTGCCTTGTTCTCTTATTCTGCTCAATAATCAGTTTTTTTTTCCAAAAGGGAGATGTTCACTAGCCAATGACATTAAAGATGCTCGTTCCACATCCCTAGAATACTCCACCCGAGTGGCAAAGAGTCAGCTCTGGTTTAGTTTTAACAAGTAGATGATTGCAACGTTTTGCAAAATGTAGGATGGCATAAGGCACGATAAATTAGAAGTTCCGATTCACTATTGCCTGACTGATACGCTACATAATGCCTGTAAATATGTTTAGAGACTTCAATAGCATCCTTCTAGAACGGTGATGGTAAATTTTCTCCCTCGGGGCATTGCTTGCGCTGAGCATAGAGAATTTTCCAAAAAGGAATCATAGGACGAGGATGGGATTCGAACCCATGCGTGCAGAGCACAATGGATTAGCAGTCCATCGCCTTTACCACTCGGCCACCCTGTCAACAAAAGTACCTTTACCGAACCCACATTTGGAAAACAGTCGTGATGATTCTTAGGCTTCATTTTCTTTCCACATGCAACAGCGCCGTACATCAGACATTGGCTCAGCAGGTCTTGTTTTACATCCAACGTGATGACCCATGCTAATGGCATAAATACTAAACATTCAGTCCTCTCTGCTTCTCATTTATGTTGGCATTTCCCTAGAATTCCCTAAATCTGTCAATTCTGCCTTCTATCTAACTTTTAAAGTAAAACAGGCCACAATTTATGCAAGGCAAATGCATGGATTACATACCTATGGAAAAATTATCCATGTCTTTTCCAAAAAGGATCGTCCCAAACCGATTTCATTTAGAATTGTCACGATGCAAAATGACAGAGAACTGCATGCTGCTGCCAAGTATGTGATGGGACTCGACTTCCTTGCTGTTCTATAGTGGTAGCCACCTGAAACTACATGCTGCATAGGATCTGTTCACACTTAATTTGCCATCTCTGTGACAAATAGCAAAACTTAGAACCACTCCTCAAAATCATCCTACATTTAAAAATTCTTCTCCTGGATCATCCTTGCCATCTTTCTGGTTTTCCACAGTTTTGCTCATGGGCGCTGTGGCTTAGTTGGTTAAAGCGCCTGTCTAGTAAACAGGAGATCCTGAGTTCAACTCTCAGCAGTGCCTTCTTCTCTTATTCTGCTCAATAAGCAGTTTTTTTTTCCAAAAGGGAGATGTTCACTAGCCAATGACATTAAAGATGCTCGTCCCACATCCCTAGAATACTCCACCCGAGTGGCAAAGAGTCAGCTCTGGTTTAGTTTTAACAAGTAGATGGTTGCAACGTTTTGCAAAATGTAGGATGGCATAAGGCACGATAAATTAGAGGTGCCGATTCACTATTGCCTGACTGATACGCTACATAATGCCTGTAAATATGTTTAGAGACTTCAATAGCATCCTTCTTGAACGGTGATGGTAAATTTTCTTCCTCGGGGCATTGCTTGCGCTGAGCATAGAGAATTTTCCAAAAAGGAATCATACGACGAGGATGGGATTCGAACCCATGCGTGCAGAGCACAATGGATTAGCAGTCCATCGCCTTAACCACTCGGCCACCCCGTCAACAAAAGTACCTTTACCGAACCCACATTTGGAAAACAGTCGTGATGATTCTTAGGCTTCATTTTCTTTCCACATGCAACAGCGCCATACATCAGACATTGGCTCAGCAGGTCTTGTTTTACATCCAACGTGATGACCCATGCTAATGGCATAAATACTAAACATTCAGTCCTCTCTGCTTCTCATTTATGTTGGCATTTCCCTAGCATTCCCTAAATCTGTCAATTCTGCCTTCTATCTAACTTTTAAAGTAAAACAGGCCACAATTCATGCAAGGCAAATGCATGGATTACATACCTATGGACAAATTATCCATGTCTTTTCCAAAAAGGATCGTCCCAAGCCGATTTCATTTAGAATTGTCACGATGCAAAATGACAGAGAACTGCATGCTGCTGCCAAGTATGTGATGGGACTCGACTTCCTTGCTGTTCTATAGTGGTAGCCACCTGAAACTACATGCTGCATAGGATCTGTTCACACTTAATTTGCCATCTCTGTGACAAATAGCAAAACTTAGAACCACTCCTCAAAATCATCCTACATTTAAAAATTCTTCTCCTGGATCATCCTTGCCATCTTTCTGGTTTTCCTCAGTTTTGCTCATGGGCGCTGTGGCTTAGTTGGTTAAAGCACCTGTCTAGTATACAGGAACCCTGAGTTCAACTCTCAGCAGTGCCTTGTTCTCTCATTCTGCTCAATAATCAGCTTTTTTTTTCCAAAAGGGAGATGTTCATTAGCCAATGACATTAAAGATGCTTGTCCCACATCCCTAGAATACTCCACCCGAGTGGCAAAGAGTCAGCTCTGGTTTAGTTTTAACAAGTAGATGGTTGCAACGTTTTGCAAAATGTAGGATGGCATAAGGCACGATAAATTAGAGGTGCCGATTCACTATTGTCTGACTGATACGCTACATAATGCCTGTAAATATGTTTAGAGACTTCAATAGCATCCTTCTTGAACAGTGATGGTAAATTTTCTTCCTCGGGGCATTGCTTGCGCTGAGCATAGAGAATTTTCCAAAAAGTAATCATACGACGAGGATGGGATACGAACCCATGCATGCAGAGCACAATGGATTAGCAGTCCATCGCCTTAACCACTCGTCCAAGTCGTCAACAAAAGTACGTTTACCGAACCCACATTTGGAAAACAGTCGTGATGATTCTTAGGCTTCATTTTCTTTCCACATGCAACAGCGCCGTACATCAGACATTGGCTCAGCAGGTCTTGTTTTACATCCAACGTGATGACCCATGCTAATGGCATACATACTAAACATTCAGTCCTCTCTGCTTCTCATTTTTGTTGGCATTTCCCTAGCATTCCCTAAATCTGTCAATTCTGCCTTCTATCTAACTTTTAAAGTAAAACAGGCCACAATTCATGCAAGGCAAATGCATGGATTACATACCTATGGACAAATTATCCATGTCTTTTCCAAAAAGGATCGTCCCAAGCCGATTTCATTTAGAATTGTCACGATGCAAAATGACAGAGAACTGCATGCTGCTGCCAAGTATGTGATGGGACTCGACTTCCTTGCTGTTCTATAGTGGTAGCCACCTGAAACTACATGCTGCATAGGATCTGTTCACACTTAATTTGCCATCTCTGTGACAAATAGCAAAACTTAGAACCACTCCTCAAAATCATCCTACATTTAAAAATTCTTCTCCTGGATCATCCTTGCCATCTTTCTGGTTTTCCACAGGTTTGTTCATGGGTGCTGTGGCTTAGTTGGTTAAAGTGCCTGTCTAGTAAACAGGAGATCCTGAGTTCAACTCTCAGCAGTGCCTTGTTCTCTTATTCTGCTCAATAATCAGCTTTTTTTTTCCAAAAGAGAGATGTTCATTAGCCAATGACATTAAAGATGCTCGTCCCACATCCCTAGAATACTCCACCCGAGTGGCAAAGAGTCAGCTCTGGTTTAGTTTTAACAAGTAGATGGTTGCAACGTTTTGCAAAATGTAGGATGGCATAAGGCACGATAAATTAGAGGTGCCGATTCACTATTGTCTGACTGATACGCTACATAATGCCTGTAAATATGTTTAGAGACTTCAATAGCATCCTTCTTGAACGGTGATGGTAAATTTTCTTCCTCGGGGCATTGCTTGCGCTGAGCATAGAGAATTTTCCAAAAAGGAATCATACGACGAGGATGGGATTCGAACCCATGCGTGCAGAGCACAATGGATTAGCAGTCCATCACCTTAACCACTCGGCCACCCCGTCAACAAAAGTACCTTTACCGAACCCACATTTGGAAAACAGTCGTGATGATTCTAAGGCTTCATTTTCTTTCCACATGCAACAGCGCCGTACATCAGACATTGGCTCAGCAGGTCTTGTTTTACATCCAACGTGATGACCCATGCTAATGGCATAAATACTAAACATTCAGTCCTCTCTGCTTCTCATTTATGTTGGCATTTCCCTAGCATTCCCTAAATCTGTCAATTCTGCCTTCTATCTAACTTTTAAAGTAAAACAGGCCACAATTCATGCAAGGCAAATGCATGGATTACATACCTATGGACAAATTATCCATGTCTTTTCCAAAAAGGATCGTCCCAAGCCGATTTCATTTAGAATTGTCACGATGCAAAATGACAGAGAACTGCATGCTGCTGCCAAGTATGTGATGGGACTCGACTTCCTTGCTGTTCTATAGTGGTAGCCACCTGAAACTACATGCTGCATAGGATCTGTTCACACTTAATTTGCCATCTCTGTGACAAATAGCAAAACTTAGAACCACTCCTCAAAATCATCCTACATTTAAAAATACTTCTCCTGGATCATCCTTGCCATCTTTCTGGTTTTCCACAGTTTTACTCATGGGCGCTGTGGCTTAGTTGGTTAAAGCGCCTGTCTCGTAAACAGGAGATCCTGAGTTCAACTCTCAGCAGTGCCTTGTTCTCTTATTCTGCTCAATAATCAGCTTTTTTTTGCCAAGAGGGAGATGTTCACTAGCCAATGACATTAAAGATGCTCGTCCCACATCCCTAGAATACTCCACCCGAGTGGCAAAGAGTCAGCTCTGGTTTAGTTTTAACAAGTAGATGTTTGCAAAGTTTTGCAAAATGTAGGATGGCATAAGGCACGATAAATTAGAGGTGCCGATTCACTATTGCCTGACTGATACGCTACATAATGCCTGTAAATATGTTTAGAGACTTCAATAGCATCCTTCTTGAACGGTGATGGTAAATTTTCTTCCTCGGGGCATTGCTTGCGCTGAGCATAGAGAATTTTCCAAAAAGGAATCATACGACGAGGATGGGATTCAAACCCATGCGTGCAGAGCACAATAGATTAGCAGTCCATCGCCTTTACCACTCGGCCACCCCGTCAACAAAAGTGCCTTTACCGAACCCACATTTGGAAAACAGTCGTGATGATTCTTAGGCTTCATTTTCTTTCCACATGCAACAGCGCCGTACATCAGACATTGGCTCAGCAGGTCTTGTTTTACATCCAACGTGATGACTAGAGATGAGCGAACACGTTCGGCCCCGCCCCTTTTTCGCCCGAACACCGAACTTTGCGAACACTTCAGTGTTCGGGCGAAAAAGTTCGGGGGCCGCCGTGGCAGCGCGGGGGGGTGCGGCGGGAAGTGGGGGGGAGAGGGAGAGAGAGAGGGCTCCCACCTGTTCCCCGCTACTGCCGCCCGCGCCGCCGCGCATCTCCCCGCCCCCCGGCGGCCCCCGAACTTTTTCGCCCGAACACTGAAGTGTTCGCAAAGTTCGGTGTTCGGGCGAAAAAGGGGCGGGGCCGAACGTGTTCGCTCATCTCTAGTGATGACGCATGCTAATGGCATAAATACTAAACATTCAGTCCTCTCTGCTTCTCATTTATGTTGGCATTTCCCTAGAATTCCCTAAATCTGTCAATTCTGCCTTCTATCTAACTTTTAAAGTAAAACAGGCCACAATTCATGCAAGGCAAATGCATGGATTACATACCTATGGACAAGTTATCCATGTCTTTTCCAAAAAGGATCGTCCCAAGCCGATTTCATTTAGAATTGTCACGATGCAAAATGACAGAGAACTGCATGCTGCTGCCAAGTATGTGATGGGACTCAACTTCCTTGCTGTTCTATAGTGGTAGCCACCTGAAACTACATGCTGCATAGGATCTGTTCACACTTAATTTGCCATCTCTGTGACAAATAGCAAAACTTAGAACCACTCCTCAAAATCATCCTACATTTAAAAATTCTTCTCCTGGATCATCCTTGCCATCTTTCTGGTTTTCCTCAGTTTTGCTCATGGGCGCTGTGGCTTAGTTGGTTAAAGCACCTGTCTAGTATACAGGAACCCTGAGTTCAACTCTCAGCAGTGCCTTGTTCTCTCATTCTGCTCAATAATCAGCTTTTTTTTTCCAAAAGGGAGATGTTCATTAGCCAATGACATTAAAGATGCTTGTCCCACATCCCTAGAATACTCCACCCGAGTGGCAAAGAGTCAGCTCTGGTTTAGTTTTAACAAGTAGATGGTTGCAACGTTTTGCAAAATGTAGGATGGCATAAGGCACGATAAATTAGAGGTGCCGATTCACTATTGTCTGACTGATACGCTACATAATGCCTGTAAATATGTTTAGAGACTTCAATAGCATCCTTCTTGAACAGTGATGGTAAATTTTCTTCCTCGGGGCATTGCTTGCGCTGAGCATAGAGAATTTTCCAAAAAGTAATCATACGACGAGGATGGGATACGAACCCATGCATGCAGAGCACAATGGATTAGCAGTCCATCGCCTTAACCACTCGTCCAAGTCGTCAACAAAAGTACGTTTACCGAACCCACATTTGGAAAACAGTCGTGATGATTCTTAGGCTTCATTTTCTTTCCACATGCAACAGCGCCGTACATCAGACATTGGCTCAGCAGGTCTTGTTTTACATCCAACGTGATGACCCATGCTAATGGCATACATACTAAACATTCAGTCCTCTCTGCTTCTCATTTTTGTTGGCATTTCCCTAGCATTCCCTAAATCTGTCAATTCTGCCTTCTATCTAACTTTTAAAGTAAAACAGGCCACAATTCATGCAAGGCAAATGCATGGATTACATACCTATGGACAAATTATCCATGTCTTTTCCAAAAAGGATCGTCCCAAGCCGATTTCATTTAGAATTGTCACGATGCAAAATGACAGAGAACTGCATGCTGCTGCCAAGTATGTGATGGGACTCGACTTCCTTGCTGTTCTATAGTGGTAGCCACCTGAAACTACATGCTGCATAGGATCTGTTCACACTTAATTTGCCATCTCTGTGACAAATAGCAAAACTTAGAACCACTCCTCAAAATCATCCTACATTTAAAAATTCTTCTCCTGGATCATCCTTGCCATCTTTCTGGTTTTCCACAGGTTTGTTCATGGGTGCTGTGGCTTAGTTGGTTAAAGTGCCTGTCTAGTAAACAGGAGATCCTGAGTTCAACTCTCAGCAGTGCCTTGTTCTCTTATTCTGCTCAATAATCAGCTTTTTTTTTCCAAAAGAGAGATGTTCATTAGCCAATGACATTAAAGATGCTCGTCCCACATCCCTAGAATACTCCACCCGAGTGGCAAAGAGTCAGCTCTGGTTTAGTTTTAACAAGTAGATGGTTGCAACGTTTTGCAAAATGTAGGATGGCATAAGGCACGATAAATTAGAGGTGCCGATTCACTATTGTCTGACTGATACGCTACATAATGCCTGTAAATATGTTTAGAGACTTCAATAGCATCCTTCTTGAACGGTGATGGTAAATTTTCTTCCTCGGGGCATTGCTTGCGCTGAGCATAGAGAATTTTCCAAAAAGGAATCATACGACGAGGATGGGATTCGAACCCATGCGTGCAGAGCACAATGGATTAGCAGTCCATCACCTTAACCACTCGGCCACCCCGTCAACAAAAGTACCTTTACCGAACCCACATTTGGAAAACAGTCGTGATGATTCTAAGGCTTCATTTTCTTTCCACATGCAACAGCGCCGTACATCAGACATTGGCTCAGCAGGTCTTGTTTTACATCCAACGTGATGACCCATGCTAATGGCATAAATACTAAACATTCAGTCCTCTCTGCTTCTCATTTATGTTGGCATTTCCCTAGCATTCCCTAAATCTGTCAATTCTGCCTTCTATCTAACTTTTAAAGTAAAACAGGCCACAATTCATGCAAGGCAAATGCATGGATTACATACCTATGGACAAATTATCCATGTCTTTTCCAAAAAGGATCGTCCCAAGCCGATTTCATTTAGAATTGTCACGATGCAAAATGACAGAGAACTGCATGCTGCTGCCAAGTATGTGATGGGACTCGACTTCCTTGCTGTTCTATAGTGGTAGCCACCTGAAACTACATGCTGCATAGGATCTGTTCACACTTAATTTGCCATCTCTGTGACAAATAGCAAAACTTAGAACCACTCCTCAAAATCATCCTACATTTAAAAATACTTCTCCTGGATCATCCTTGCCATCTTTCTGGTTTTCCACAGTTTTACTCATGGGCGCTGTGGCTTAGTTGGTTAAAGCGCCTGTCTCGTAAACAGGAGATCCTGAGTTCAACTCTCAGCAGTGCCTTGTTCTCTTATTCTACTCAATAATCAGCTTTTTTTTGCCAAGAGGGAGATGTTCACTAGCCAATGACATTAAAGATGCTCGTCCCACATCCCTAGAATACTCCACCCGAGTGGCAAAGAGTCAGCTCTGGTTTAGTTTTAACAAGTAGATGTTTGCAAAGTTTTGCAAAATGTAGGATGGCATAAGGCACGATAAATTAGAGGTGCCGATTCACTATTGCCTGACTGATACGCTACATAATGCCTGTAAATATGTTTAGAGACTTCAATAGCATCCTTCTTGAACGGTGATGGTAAATTTTCTTCCTCGGGGCATTGCTTGCGCTGAGCATAGAGAATTTTCCAAAAAGGAATCATACGACGAGGATGGGATTCAAACCCATGCGTGCAGAGCACAATAGATTAGCAGTCCATCGCCTTTACCACTCGGCCACCCCGTCAACAAAAGTGCCTTTACCGAACCCACATTTGGAAAACAGTCGTGATGATTCTTAGGCTTCATTTTCTTTCCACATGCAACAGCGCCGTACATCAGACATTGGCTCAGCAGGTCTTGTTTTACATCCAACGTGATGACTAGAGATGAGCGAACACGTTCGGCCCCGCCCCTTTTTCGCCCGAACACCGAACTTTGCGAACACTTCAGTGTTCGGGCGAAAAAGTTCGGGGGCCGCCGTGGCAGCGCGGGGGGGTGCGGCGGGAAGTGGGGGGGAGAGGGAGAGAGAGAGGGCTCCCACCTGTTCCCCGCTACTGCCGCCCGCGCCGCCGCGCATCTCCCCGCCCCCCGGCGGCCCCCGAACTTTTTCGCCCGAACACTGAAGTGTTCGCAAAGTTCGGTGTTCGGGCGAAAAAGGGGCGGGGCCGAACGTGTTCGCTCATCTCTAGTGATGACGCATGCTAATGGCATAAATACTAAACATTCAGTCCTCTCTGCTTCTCATTTATGTTGGCATTTCCCTAGAATTCCCTAAATCTGTCAATTCTGCCTTCTATCTAACTTTTAAAGTAAAACAGGCCACAATTCATGCAAGGCAAATGCATGGATTACATACCTATGGACAAGTTATCCATGTCTTTTCCAAAAAGGATCGTCCCAAGCCGATTTCATTTAGAATTGTCACGATGCAAAATGACAGAGAACTGCATGCTGCTGCCAAGTATGTGATGGGACTCAACTTCCTTGCTGTTCTATAGTGGTAGCCACCTGAAACTACATGCTGCATAGGATCTGTTCACACTTAATTTGCCATCTCTGTGACAAATAGCAAAACTTAGAACCACTCCTCAAAATCATCCTACATTTAAAAATTCTTCTCCTGGATCATCCTTGCCATCTTTCTGGTTTTCCACAGTTTTGCTCATGGGCGCTGTGGCTTAGTTGGTTAAAGCGCCTGTCTAGTAAACAGGAGCTCCTGAGTTCAACTCTCAGCAGTGCCTTGTTCTCTTATTCTGCTCAATAATCAGTTTTTTTTTTCAAAAGGGAGATGTTCACTAGCCAATGACATTAAAGATGCTCGTTCCACATCCCTAGAATACTCCACCCGAGTGGCAAAGAGTCAGCTCTGGTTTAGTTTTAACAAGTAGATGGTTGCAACGTTTTGCAAAATGTAGGATGGCATAAGGCACGATAAATTAGAGGTGCCGATTCACTATTGCCTGACTGATACGCTACATAATGCCTGTAAATATGTTTAGAGACTTCAATAGCATCCTTCTTGAACAGTGATGGTAAATTTTCTTCCTCGGGGCATTGCTTGCGCTGAGCATAGAGAATTTTCCAAAAAGGAATCATACAACGAGGATGGGATTCAAACCCATGCGTGCAGAGCACAATGGATTAGCAGTCCATTGCCTTAACCACTCGGCCACCCCGTCAACAAAAGTACCTTTACCGAACCCACATTTGGAAAACAGTCGTGATGATTCTTAGGCTTCATTTTCTTTCCACATGCAACAGCGCCGTACATCAGACATTGGCTCAGCAGGTCTTGTTTTACATCCAACGTGATGACCCATGCTAATGGCATAAATACTAAACATTCAGTCCTCTCTGCTTCTCATTTATGTTGGCATTTCCCTAGCATTCCCTAAATCTGTCAATTCTGCCTTCTATCTAACTTTTAAAGTAAAACAGGCCACAATTCATGCAAGGCAAATGCATGGATTACATACCTATGGACAAATTATCCATGTCTTTTCCAAAAAGGATCGTCCCAAGCCGATTTCATTTAGAATTGTCACGATGCAAAATGACAGAGAACTGCATGCTGCTGCCAAGTATGTGATGGGACTCGACTTCCTTGCTGTTCTATAGTGGTAGCCACCTGAAACTCCATGCTGCATAGGATCTGTTCACACTTAATTTGCCATCTCTGTGACAAATAGCAAAACTTAGAACCACTCCTCAAAGTCATCCTACATTTAAAAATTCTTCTCCTGGATCATCCTTGCCATCTTTCTGGTTTTCCACAGTTTTGCTCATGGGCACTGTGGCTTAGTTGGTTAAAGTGCCTGTCTAGTAAACAGGAGATCCTGAGTTCAACTCTCAGCAGTGCCTTGTTCTCTTATTCTGCTCAATAATCAGCTCTTTTTTCCAAAAGGGAGATGTTCATTAGCCAATGACATTAAAGATGCTCGTCCCACATCCCTAGAATACTCCACCCGAGTGGCAAAGAGTCAGCTCTGGTTTAGTTTTAACAAGTAGATGGTTGCAACGTTTTGCAAAATGTAGGATGGCATAAGGCACGATAAATTAGAGGTGCCGATTCACTATTGCCTGACTGATACGCTACATAATGCCTGTAAATATGTTTAGAGACTTCAATAGCATCCTTCTTGAACGGTGATGGTAAATTTTCTTCCTCGGGGCATTGCTTGCGCTGAGCATAGAGAATTTTCCAAAAAGGAATCATACGACGAGGATGGGATTCGAACCCATGCGTGCAGAGCACGATGGATTAGCAGTCCATCGCCTTAACCACTCGGCCACCCCGTCAACAAAAGTACCTTTACCGAACCCACATTTGGAAAACAGTCGTGATGATTCTTAGGCTTCATTTTCTTTCCACATGCAGCAGTGCCGTACATCAGACATTGGCTCAGCAGGTCTTGTTTTACAATCAACGTGATGACCCATGCTAATGGCATAAATACTAAACATTCAGTCCTCTCTGCTTCTCATTTATGTTGGCATTTCCCTAGCATTCCCTAAATCTGTCAATTCTGCCTTCTATCTAACTTTTAAAGTAAAACAGGCCACAATTCATGCAAGGCAAATGCATGGATTACATACCTATGGACAAATTATCCATGTCTTTTCCAAAAAGGATCGTCCCAAGCCGATTTCATTTAGAATTGTCACGATGCAAAATGACAGAGAACTGCATGCTGCTGCCAAGTATGTGATGGGACTCGACTTCCTTGCTGTTCTATAGTGGTAGCCACCTGAAACTCCATGCTGCATAGGATCTGTTCACACTTAATTTGCCATCTCTGTGACAAATAGCAAAACTTAGAACCACTCCTCAAAATCATCCTACATTTAAAAATTCTTCTCCTGGACCATCCTTGCCATCTTTCTGGTTTTCCACAGTTTTGCTCATGGGCGCTGTGGCTTAGTTGGTTAAAGCACCTGTCTAGTATACAGGAGATCCTGAGTTCAACTCTCAGCAGTTCCTTGCTCTCTTATTCTGCTCAATAATCAGCTTTTTTTTTCCAAAAGGGAGATGTTCATTAGCCAATGACATTAAAGATGCTCGTCCCACATCCCTAGAATACTCCACCCGAGTGGCAAAGAGTCAGCTCTGGTTTAGTTTTAACAAGTAGATGGTTGCAACGTTTTGCAAAATGTAGGATGGCATAAGGCACGATAAATTAGAGGTGCCGATTCACTATTGTCTGACTGATACGCTACATAATGCCTGTAAATATGTTTAGAGACTTCAATAGCATCCTTCTTGAACGGTGATGGTAAATTTTCTTCCTCGGGGCATTGCTTGCGCTGAGCATAGAGAATTTTCCAAAAAGGAATCATACGACGAGGATGGGATTCGAACCCATGCGTGCAGAGCACAATGGATTAGCAGTCCATCACCTTAACCACTCGGCCACCCCGTCAACAAAAGTACCTTTACCGAACCCACATTTGGAAAACAGTCGTGATGATTCTAAGGCTTCATTTTCTTTCCACATGCAACAGCGCCGTACATCAGACATTGGCTCAGCAGGTCTTGTTTTACATCCAACGTGATGACCCATGCTAATGGCATAAATACTAAACATTCAGTCCTCTCTGCTTCTCATTTATGTTGGCATTTCCCTAGCATTCCCTAAATCTGTCAATTCTGCCTTCTATCTAACTTTTAAAGTAAAACAGGCCACAATTCATGCAAGGCAAATGCATGGATTACATACCTATGGACAAATTATCCATGTCTTTTCCAAAAAGGATCGTCCCAAGCCGATTTCATTTAGAATTGTCACGATGCAAAATGACAGAGAACTGCATGCTGCTGCCAAGTATGTGATGGGACTCGACTTCCTTGCTGTTCTATAGTGGTAGCCACCTGAAACTACATGCTGCATAGGATCTGTTCACACTTAATTTGCCATCTCTGTGACAAATAGCAAAACTTAGAACCACTCCTCAAAATCATCCTACATTTAAAAATACTTCTCCTGGATCATCCTTGCCATCTTTCTGGTTTTCCACAGTTTTACTCATGGGCGCTGTGGCTTAGTTGGTTAAAGCGCCTGTCTCGTAAACAGGAGATCCTGAGTTCAACTCTCAGCAGTGCCTTGTTCTCTTATTCTGCTCAATAATCAGCTTTTTTTTGCCAAGAGGGAGATGTTCATTAGCCAATGACATTAAAGATGCTCGTCCCACATCCCTAGAATACTCCACCCGAGTGGCAAAGAGTCAGCTCTGGTTTAGTTTTAACAAGTAGATGTTTGCAACGTTTTGCAAAATGTAGGATGGCATAAGGCACGATAAATTAGAGGTGCCGATTCACTATTGTCTGACTGATACGCTACATAATGCCTGTAAATATGTTTAGAGACTTCAATAGCATCCTTCTTGAACGGTGATGGTAAATTTTCTTCCTCGGGGCATTGCTTGCGCTGAGCATAGAGAATTTTCCAAAAAGGAATCATACGACGAGGATGGGATTCGAACCCATGCGTGCAGAGCACAATGGATTAGCAGTCCATCACCTTAACCACTCGGCCACCCCGTCAACAAAAGTACCTTTACCGAACCCACATTTGGAAAACAGTCGTGATGATTCTAAGGCTTCATTTTCTTTCCACATGCAACAGCGCCGTACATCAGACATTGGCTCAGCAGGTCTTGTTTTACATCCAACGTGATGACCCATGCTAATGGCATAAATACTAAACATTCAGTCCTCTCTGCTTCTCATTTATGTTGGCATTTCCCTAGCATTCCCTAAATCTGTCAATTCTGCCTTCTATCTAACTTTTAAAGTAAAACAGGCCACAATTCATGCAAGGCAAATGCATGGATTACATACCTATGGACAAATTATCCATGTCTTTTCCAAAAAGGATCGTCCCAAGCCGATTTCATTTAGAATTGTCACGATGCAAAATGACAGAGAACTGCATGCTGCTGCCAAGTATGTGATGGGACTCGACTTCCTTGCTGTTCTATAGTGGTAGCCACCTGAAACTACATGCTGCATAGGATCTGTTCACACTTAATTTGCCATCTCTGTGACAAATAGCAAAACTTAGAACCACTCCTCAAAATCATCCTACATTTAAAAATACTTCTCCTGGATCATCCTTGCCATCTTTCTGGTTTTCCACAGTTTTACTCATGGGCGCTGTGGCTTAGTTGGTTAAAGCGCCTGTCTCGTAAACAGGAGATCCTGAGTTCAACTCTCAGCAGTGCCTTGTTCTCTTATTCTGCTCAATAATCAGCTTTTTTTTGCCAAGAGGGAGATGTTCATTAGCCAATGACATTAAAGATGCTCGTCCCACATCCCTAGAATACTCCACCCGAGTGGCAAAGAGTCAGCTCTGGTTTAGTTTTAACAAGTAGATGTTTGCAACGTTTTGCAAAATGTAGGATGGCATAAGGCACGATAAATTAGAGGTGCCGATTCACTATTGCCTGACTGATACGCTACATAATGCCTGTAAATATGTTTAGAGACTTCAATAGCATCCTTCTTGAACGGTGATGGTAAATTTTCTTCCTCGGGGCATTGCTTGCGCTGAGCATAGAGAATTTTCCAAAAAGGAATCATACGACGAGGATGGGATTCAAACCCATGCGTGCAGAGCACAATAGATTAGCAGTCCATCGCCTTTACCACTCGGCCACCCCGTCAACAAAAGTACCTTTACCGAACCCACATTTGGAAAACAGTCGTGATGATTCTTAGGCTTCATTTTCTTTCCACATGCAACAGCGCCGTACATCAGACATTGGCTCAGCAGGTCTTGTTTTACATCCAACGTGATGACTAGAGATGAGCGAACACGTTCGGCCCCGCCCCTTTTTCGCCCGAACACCGAACTTTGCGAACACTTCAGTGTTCGGGCGAAAAAGTTCGGGGGCCGCCGTGGCAGCGCGGGGGGGTGCGGCGGGAAGTGGGGGGGAGAGGGAGAGAGAGAGGGCTCCCACCTGTTCCCCGCTACTGCCGCCCGCGCCGCCGCGCATCTCCCCGCCCCCCGGCGGCCCCCGAACTTTTTCGCCCGAACACTGAAGTGTTCGCAAAGTTCGGTGTTCGGGCGAAAAAGGGGCGGGGCCGAACGTGTTCGCTCATCTCTAGTGATGACGCATGCTAATGGCATAAATACTAAACATTCAGTCCTCTCTGCTTCTCATTTATGTTGGCATTTCCCTAGAATTCCCTAAATCTGTCAATTCTGCCTTCTATCTAACTTTTAAAGTAAAACAGGCCACAATTCATGCAAGGCAAATGCATGGATTACATACCTATGGACAAGTTATCCATGTCTTTTCCAAAAAGGATCGTCCCAAGCCGATTTCATTTAGAATTGTCACGATGCAAAATGACAGAGAACTGCATGCTGCTGCCAAGTATGTGATGGGACTCAACTTCCTTGCTGTTCTATAGTGGTAGCCACCTGAAACTACATGCTGCATAGGATCTGTTCACACTTAATTTGCCATCTCTGTGACAAATAGCAAAACTTAGAACCACTCCTCAAAATCATCCTACATTTAAAAATTCTTCTCCTGGATCATCCTTGCCATCTTTCTGGTTTTCCACAGTTTTGCTCATGGGCGCTGTGGCTTAGTTGGTTAAAGCACCTGTCTAGTAAACAGGAGATCCTGAGTTCAACTCTCAGCAGTGCCTTGTTCTCTTATTCTGCTCAATAATCAGTTTTTTTTTTCAAAAGGGAGATGTTCACTAGCCAATGACATTAAAGATGCTCGTTCCACATCCCTAGAATACTCCACCCGAGTGGCAAAGAGTCAGCTCTGGTTTAGTTTTAACAAGTAGATGGTTGCAACGTTTTGCAAAATGTAGGATGGCATAAGGCACGATAAATTAGAGGTGCCGATTCACTATTGCCTGACTGATACGCTACATAATGCCTGTAAATATGTTTAGAGACTTCAATAGCATCCTTCTTGAACGGTGATGGTAAATTTTCTTTCTCGGGGCATTGCTTGCGCTGAGCATAGAGAATTTTCCAAAAAGGAATCATACGACGAGGATGGGATTCGAACCCATGCGTGAAGAGCACAATGGATTAGCAGTCCATTGCCTTAAAAACTCGGCCACCCCGTCAACAAAAGTACCTTTACCGAACCCACATTTGGAAAACAGTCGTGATGATTCTTAGGCTTCATTTTCTTTCCACATGCAACAGCGCCGTACATCAGACATTGGCTCAGCAGGTCTTGTTTTACATCCAACGTGATGACCCATGCTAATGGCATAAATACTAAACATTCAGTCCTCTCTGCTTCTCATTTATGTTGGCATTTCCCTAGCATTCCCTAAATCTGTCAATTCTGCCTTCTATCTAACTTTTAAAGTAAAACAGGCCACAATTCATGCAAGGCAAATGCATGGATTACATACCTATGGACAAATTATCCATGTCTTTTCCAAAAAGGATCGTCCCAAGCCGATTTCATTTAGAATTGTCACGATGCAAAATGACAGAGAACTGCATGCTGCTGCCAAGTATGTGATGGGACTCGACTTCCTTGCTGTTCTATAGTGGTAGCCACCTGAAACTACATGCTGCATAGGATCTGTTCACACTTAATTTGCCATCTCTGTGACAAATAGCAAAACTTAGAACCACTCCTCAAAATCATCCTACATGTAAAAATTCTCCTGGATCATCCTTGCCATCTTTCTGGTTTTCCACAGTTTTGCTCATGGGTGCTGTGGCTTAGTTGGTTAAAGCGCCTGTCTAGTAAACAGGAGATCCTGAGTTCAACTCTCAGCAGTGCCTTGTTCTCTTATTCTGCTCACTAATCAGCTCTTTTTTCCAAAAGGGAGATGTTCATTAGCCAATGACATTAAAGATGCTCGTCCCACATCCCTAGAATACTCCACCCGAGTGGCAAAGAGTCAGCTCTGGTTTAGTTTTAACAAGTAGATGGTTGCAACGTTTTGCAAAATGTAGGATGGCATAAGGCACGATAAATTAGAGGTGCCGATTCACTATTGCCTGACTGATACGCTACATAATGCCTGTAAATATGTTTAGAGACTTCAATAGCATCCTTCTTGAACGGTGATGGTAAATTTTCTTCCTCGGGGCATTGCTTGCGCTGAGCATAGAGAATTTTCCAAAAATGAATCATACGACGAGGATGGGATTCGAACGCATGCGTGCAGAGCACAATGGATTAGCAGTCCATCGCCTTTACCACTCGGCCACCCCGTCAACAAAAGTACCTTTACCGAACCCACATTTGGAAAACAGTCGTGATGATTCTTAGGCTTCATTTTCTTTCCACATGCAACAGCGCCGTACATCAGACATTGGCTCAGCAGGTCTTGTTTTACATCCAACGTGATGACCCATGCTAATGGCATAAATACTAAACATTCAGTCCTCTCTGCTTCTCATTTATGTTGGCATCTCCCTAGCATTCCCTAAATCTGTCAATTCTGCCTTCTATCTAACTTTTAAAGTAAAACAGGCCACAATTCATGCAAGGCAAATGCATAGATTACATACCTATGGACAAATTATCCATGTCTTTTCCGAAAAGGATCGTCCCAAGCCGATTTCATTTAGAATTGTCACGATGCAAAATGACAGAGAACTGCATGCTGCTGCCAAGTATGTGATGGGACTCGACTTCCTTGCTGTTCTATAGTGGTAGCCACCTGAAACTACATGCTGCATAGGATCTGTTCACACTTAATTTGCCATCTCTGTGACAAATAGCAAAACTTAGAACCACTCCTCAAAATCATCCTACATTTAAAAATTCTTCTCCTGGATCATCCTTGCTATCTTTCTGGTTTTCCTCAGTTTTGCTCATGGGCGCTGTGGCTTAGTTGGTTAAAGCGCCTGTCTAGTAAACAGGAGATCCTGAGTTCAACTCTCAGCAGTGCCTTGTTCTCTTATTCTGCTCAATAATCAGCTTTTTTTTTCCAAAAGGGAGATGTTCATTAGCCAATGACATTAAAAATGCTTGTCCCACATCCCTAGAATACTCCACCCGAGTGGCAAAGAGTCAGCTCTGGTTTAGTTTTAACAAGTAGATGGTTGCAACGTTTTGCAAAATGTAGGATGGCATAAGGCACGATAAATTAGAGGTGCCGATTCACTATTGCCTGACTGATACGCTACATAATGCCTGTAAATATGTTTAGAGACTTCAATAGCATCCTTCTTGAACGGTGATGGTAAATTTTCTTCCTCGGGGCATTGCTTGCGCTGAGCATAGAGAATTTTCCAAAAAGGAATCATACGACGAGGATGGGATTCGAACCCATGCGTGCAGAGCACAATGGATTAGCAGTCCATCGCCTTAACCACTCGGCCACCCCGTCAACAAAAGTACCTTTACCGAACCCACATTTGGAAAACAGTCGTGATGATTCTTAGGCTTCATTTTCTTTCCACATGCAACAGCGCCGTACATCAGACATTGGCTCAGCAGGTCTTGTTTTACATCCAACGTGATGACCCATGCTAATGGCATAAATACTAAACATTCAGTCCTCTCTGCTTCTCATTTATGTTGGCATTTCCCTAGCATTTCCTAAATCTGTCAATTCTGCCTTCTATCTAACTTTTAAAGTAAAACAGGCCACAATTCATGCAAGGCAAATGCATGGATTACATACCTATGGACAAATTATCCATGTCTTTTCCAAAAAGGATCGTCCCAAGCCGATTTCATTTAGAATTGTCACGATGCAAAATGACAGAGAACTGCATGCTGCTGCCAAGTATGTGATGGGACTCGACTTCCTTGCTGTTCTATAGTGGTAGCCACCTGAAACTACATGCTGCATAGGATCTGTTCACACTTAATTTGCCATCTCTGTGACAAATAGCAAAACTTAGAACCACTCCTCAAAATCATCCTACATTTAAAAATTCTTCTCCTGGATCATCCTTGCCATCTTTCTGGTTTTCCACAGTTTTGCTCATGGGCACTGTGGCTTAGTTGGTTAAAGTGCCTGTCTAGTAAACAGGAGATCCTGAGTTCAACTCTCAGCAGTGCCTTGTTCTCTTATTCTGCTCAATAATCAGCTCTTTTTTCCAAAAGGGAGATGTTCATTAGCCAATGACATTAAAGATGCTCGTCCCACATCCCTAGAATACTCCACCCGAGTGGCAAAGAGTCAGCTCTGGTTTAGTTTTAACAAGTAGATGGTTGCAACGTTTTGCAAAATGTAGGATGGCATAAGGCACGATAAATTAGAGGTGCCGATTCACTATTGCCTGACTGATACGCTACATAATGCCTGTAAATATGTTTAGAGACTTCAATAGCATCCTTCTTGAACGGTGATGGTAAATTTTCTTCCTCGGGGCATTGCTTGCGCTGAGCATAGAGAATTTTCCAAAAAGGAATCATACGACGAGGATGGGATTCGAACGCATGCGTGCAGAGCACGATGGATTAGCAGTCCATCGCCTTAACCACTCGGCCACCCCGTCAACAAAAGTACCTTTACCGAACCCACATTTGGAAAACAGTCGTGATGATTCTTAGGCTTCATTTTCTTTCCACATGCAGCAGTGCCGTACATCAGACATTGGCTCAGCAGGTCTTGTTTTACAATCAACGTGATGACCCATGCTAATGGCATAAATACTAAACATTCAGTCCTCTCTGCTTCTCATTTATGTTGGCATTTCCCTAGCATTCCCTAAATCTGTCAATTCTGCCTTCTATCTAACTTTTAAAGTAAAACAGGCCACAATTCATGCAAGGCAAATGCATGGATTACATACCTATGGACAAATTATCCATGTCTTTTCCAAAAAGGATCGTCCCAAGCCGATTTCATTTAGAATTGTCACGATGCAAAATGACAGAGAACTGCATGCTGCTGCCAAGTATGTGATGGGACTCGACTTCCTTGCTGTTCTATAGTGGTAGCCACCTGAAACTACATGCTGCATAGGATCTGTTCACACTTAATTTGCCATCTCTGTGACAAATAGCAAAACTTAGAACCACTCCTCAAAATCATCCTACATTTAAAAATACTTCTCCTGGATCATCCTTGCCATCTTTCTGGTTTTCCACAGTTTTACTCATGGGCGCTGTGGCTTAGTTGGTTAAAGCGCCTGTCTCGTAAACAGGAGATCCTGAGTTCAACTCTCAGCAGTGCCTTGTTCTCTTATTCTGCTCAATAATCAGCTTTTTTTTGCCAAGAGGGAGATGTTCATTAGCCAATGACATTAAAGATGCTCGTCCCACATCCCTAGAATACTCCACCCGAGTGGCAAAGAGTCAGCTCTGGTTTAGTTTTAACAAGTAGATGTTTGCAACGTTTTGCAAAATGTAGGATGGCATAAGGCACGATAAATTAGAGGTGCCGATTCACTATTGCCTGACTGATACGCTACATAATGCCTGTAAATATGTTTAGAGACTTCAATAGCATCCTTCTTGAACGGTGATGGTAAATTTTCTTCCTCGGGGCATTGCTTGCGCTGAGCATAGAGAATTTTCCAAAAAGGAATCATACGACGAGGATGGGATTCAAACCCATGCGTGCAGAGCACAATAGATTAGCAGTCCATCGCCTTTACCACTCGGCCACCCCGTCAACAAAAGTACCTTTACCGAACCCACATTTGGAAAACAGTCGTGATGATTCTTAGGCTTCATTTTCTTTCCACATGCAACAGCGCCGTACATCAGACATTGGCTCAGCAGGTCTTGTTTTACATCCAACGTGATGACTAGAGATGAGCGAACACGTTCGGCCCCGCCCCTTTTTCGCCCGAACACCGAACTTTGCGAACACTTCAGTGTTCGGGCGAAAAAGTTCGGGGGCCGCCGTGGCAGCGCGGGGGGGTGCGGCGGGAAGTGGGGGGGAGAGGGAGAGAGAGAGGGCTCCCACCTGTTCCCCGCTACTGCCGCCCGCGCCGCCGCGCATCTCCCCGCCCCCCGGCGGCCCCCGAACTTTTTCGCCCGAACACTGAAGTGTTCGCAAAGTTCGGTGTTCGGGCGAAAAAGGGGCGGGGCCGAACGTGTTCGCTCATCTCTAGTGATGACGCATGCTAATGGCATAAATACTAAACATTCAGTCCTCTCTGCTTCTCATTTATGTTGGCATTTCCCTAGAATTCCCTAAATCTGTCAATTCTGCCTTCTATCTAACTTTTAAAGTAAAACAGGCCACAATTCATGCAAGGCAAATGCATGGATTACATACCTATGGACAAGTTATCCATGTCTTTTCCAAAAAGGATCGTCCCAAGCCGATTTCATTTAGAATTGTCACGATGCAAAATGACAGAGAACTGCATGCTGCTGCCAAGTATGTGATGGGACTCAACTTCCTTGCTGTTCTATAGTGGTAGCCACCTGAAACTACATGCTGCATAGGATCTGTTCACACTTAATTTGCCATCTCTGTGACAAATAGCAAAACTTAGAACCACTCCTCAAAATCATCCTACATTTAAAAATTCTTCTCCTGGATCATCCTTGCCATCTTTCTGGTTTTCCACAGTTTTGCTCATGGGCGCTGTGGCTTAGTTGGTTAAAGCACCTGTCTAGTAAACAGGAGATCCTGAGTTCAACTCTCAGCAGTGCCTTGTTCTCTTATTCTGCTCAATAATCAGTTTTTTTTTTCAAAAGGGAGATGTTCACTAGCCAATGACATTAAAGATGCTCGTTCCACATCCCTAGAATACTCCACCCGAGTGGCAAAGAGTCAGCTCTGGTTTAGTTTTAACAAGTAGATGGTTGCAACGTTTTGCAAAATGTAGGATGGCATAAGGCACGATAAATTAGAGGTGCCGATTCACTATTGCCTGACTGATACGCTACATAATGCCTGTAAATATGTTTAGAGACTTCAATAGCATCCTTCTTGAACGGTGATGGTAAATTTTCTTTCTCGGGGCATTGCTTGCGCTGAGCATAGAGAATTTTCCAAAAAGGAATCATACGACGAGGATGGGATTCGAACCCATGCGTGAAGAGCACAATGGATTAGCAGTCCATTGCCTTAAAAACTCGGCCACCCCGTCAACAAAAGTACCTTTACCGAACCCACATTTGGAAAACAGTCGTGATGATTCTTAGGCTTCATTTTCTTTCCACATGCAACAGCGCCGTACATCAGACATTGGCTCAGCAGGTCTTGTTTTACATCCAACGTGATGACCCATGCTAATGGCATAAATACTAAACATTCAGTCCTCTCTGCTTCTCATTTATGTTGGCATTTCCCTAGCATTCCCTAAATCTGTCAATTCTGCCTTCTATCTAACTTTTAAAGTAAAACAGGCCACAATTCATGCAAGGCAAATGCATGGATTACATACCTATGGACAAATTATCCATGTCTTTTCCAAAAAGGATCGTCCCAAGCCGATTTCATTTAGAATTGTCACGATGCAAAATGACAGAGAACTGCATGCTGCTGCCAAGTATGTGATGGGACTCGACTTCCTTGCTGTTCTATAGTGGTAGCCACCTGAAACTACATGCTGCATAGGATCTGTTCACACTTAATTTGCCATCTCTGTGACAAATAGCAAAACTTAGAACCACTCCTCAAAATCATCCTACATGTAAAAATTCTCCTGGATCATCCTTGCCATCTTTCTGGTTTTCCACAGTTTTGCTCATGGGTGCTGTGGCTTAGTTGGTTAAAGCGCCTGTCTAGTAAACAGGAGATCCTGAGTTCAACTCTCAGCAGTGCCTTGTTCTCTTATTCTGCTCACTAATCAGCTCTTTTTTCCAAAAGGGAGATGTTCATTAGCCAATGACATTAAAGATGCTCGTCCCACATCCCTAGAATACTCCACCCGAGTGGCAAAGAGTCAGCTCTGGTTTAGTTTTAACAAGTAGATGGTTGCAACGTTTTGCAAAATGTAGGATGGCATAAGGCACGATAAATTAGAGGTGCCGATTCACTATTGCCTGACTGATACGCTACATAATGCCTGTAAATATGTTTAGAGACTTCAATAGCATCCTTCTTGAACGGTGATGGTAAATTTTCTTCCTCGGGGCATTGCTTGCGCTGAGCATAGAGAATTTTCCAAAAATGAATCATACGACGAGGATGGGATTCGAACGCATGCGTGCAGAGCACAATGGATTAGCAGTCCATCGCCTTTACCACTCGGCCACCCCGTCAACAAAAGTACCTTTACCGAACCCACATTTGGAAAACAGTCGTGATGATTCTTAGGCTTCATTTTCTTTCCACATGCAACAGCGCCGTACATCAGACATTGGCTCAGCAGGTCTTGTTTTACATCCAACGTGATGACCCATGCTAATGGCATAAATACTAAACATTCAGTCCTCTCTGCTTCTCATTTATGTTGGCATCTCCCTAGCATTCCCTAAATCTGTCAATTCTGCCTTCTATCTAACTTTTAAAGTAAAACAGGCCACAATTCATGCAAGGCAAATGCATAGATTACATACCTATGGACAAATTATCCATGTCTTTTCCGAAAAGGATCGTCCCAAGCCGATTTCATTTAGAATTGTCACGATGCAAAATGACAGAGAACTGCATGCTGCTGCCAAGTATGTGATGGGACTCGACTTCCTTGCTGTTCTATAGTGGTAGCCACCTGAAACTACATGCTGCATAGGATCTGTTCACACTTAATTTGCCATCTCTGTGACAAATAGCAAAACTTAGAACCACTCCTCAAAATCATCCTACATTTAAAAATTCTTCTCCTGGATCATCCTTGCTATCTTTCTGGTTTTCCTCAGTTTTGCTCATGGGCGCTGTGGCTTAGTTGGTTAAAGCGCCTGTCTAGTAAACAGGAGATCCTGAGTTCAACTCTCAGCAGTGCCTTGTTCTCTTATTCTGCTCAATAATCAGCTTTTTTTTTCCAAAAGGGAGATGTTCATTAGCCAATGACATTAAAAATGCTTGTCCCACATCCCTAGAATACTCCACCCGAGTGGCAAAGAGTCAGCTCTGGTTTAGTTTTAACAAGTAGATGGTTGCAACGTTTTGCAAAATGTAGGATGGCATAAGGCACGATAAATTAGAGGTGCCGATTCACTATTGCCTGACTGATACGCTACATAATGCCTGTAAATATGTTTAGAGACTTC